>NW_004524699.1:162944-167641 GCF_000260255.1 Octodon degus | reverse complement strand
GTTGTGGGGATCGAACTCCAGCAACCTGAGGCTGACAGCTTTGTGGAAGCAGCCACTTAAACAACTGAGCCAAGGCCAGGCCCCCCAAAATTTTTGAAATCCTTAGGCTAAATTAAGCAAGTTCATCTAGAATGAAAAGTGTTCAAAAATAAAAAGAGGTTTTACAGAATCTTCCAAACACAGCTCCTCCATCTCCAGCTGACCGTCTATCACTTAAGAGTATAAAGCAGAAAACGGGGGATATGGGGGGAGTGGCTAAAGCTGGAGATTGATCACACCTGCAGTTGGAGCAAGGCCATCCTCAAGAATACAGTATCTGAGGCAAGTCACATGAATAAACTCTTAGGCTGAGGGGTTTCCTGTGGAATCCAACCTCCCGGGTGTATAAACAAACACACTGCAGCCACTGAAGCCCTTTGTTCTTCTCCTTCCTTCTCTTCCTCCCCCCTCCCCTCCTATTCTTCTTTCCTCAGGAGAGAAGGCTCTATCTGGCCTCAGTTTGCTATTAAAAGCCATTAAAATTTTAAAAATGACTTGCTTTCACAGCTCTACTGGTCTCATGTTTTTCTGTTTGATTGTTTCTTTTTAAAAAATATGTATTTGTTTGGTACAGGGTCTTGCTATGCAGCTCAGACTTGTAGTGATCCTCCTGTCTCAGCCTCCCCAGTGCTGGGATTCTAGGCATGCACCACCATGGCCAGTTTTGGTGGCCGGCATGGTGCACCCAGAGTTCCAGGGTTGGCACAGCATGTGGTACCCAGGTCCTTGTGTTTGCCAGGCAGGCGCTCGGACCACTGAGCTATCTCGGCAGTCATTGGTTCTGTTTCTTGTTTTTCTTTCCTGGGTGTTGATATCTGCACATCTAGTGTAGTAGTTGCATCTTTAGTTGTATGGAATTGGTTCCTTTTTATTCTCTTCTCTGTACAGAAAGGCTTCTTTCTGTGGCTGGGCATAAGGGTGTCAACTGGGTGTGGTTTCTCAGGCCTGATTCGGACTGGATGCAATAGTGCGGGCGGTGCGGTTCTCCTGTTTTAACCCTAAGTAACATCAGTAGTAGTCTCTGTGGTTGAGGGTGTGATAGGCGTGACTCTGACAGTGGGGTACAGTTTTGCTGGAGACAAGGGTGCTGCCTGTTGGCCCGAGGCTATGTGGTAAGTGCTCTGGTGGCTAGAGGTGCCGCCTGGGTAGGTTTTGGACTGAGCTTGGTATGTGAGTTTGTTTTTTGGTGTCTGGCCATGCAGCAGGTGTACAGAGGAGTAGGCCCACTTGGGAGGTTCAGGCCAGGTGCAGGTGCAGCGAGCTGGCTGGCTGTGTAGCAGGCTCACTGAGGGCGCGGTTAGGCTTCCCCCAGAATGGCTGATGGGTCATTCTTGGCCATGCAGGGGCCTGCTGACTGTGAGAGGGCTGTTGGCTGGGCGAGGCCACTGCCTAGCTATCAGGACAGGTACAGTTGTGCACACCTGTGCTGGGCCACTGCAGGTGCGTTTGCTTCCTCCCTGTGGATGTCATCTTGGTCTCTGTGGGATGGATTTCTGCATGGGTTTGGGAGGGCCTAAGCTCTGGGCAGTGGATTATGGGCTGTAGCCCCGGTGTGGAGCATGATGGGTGTGGGTGGTCTCAGGAGTGAAGGTACCATGTGGCAGCCCGGCGCAGGGCAGGGTGCACTCTAGCAGTGGGTCCAGTTCCAAGGTGGCATTGAGCTGTCACAGCTTACTGGTAGGGTGGAGGGTGCACAGTGTAGATCTCCACTCTGCCAATACAGCCACATTAACTTTGAGAAGTTTAGTTACTTTTCTCTCATTGGTGAGACAAAATACCTGACTTCTAAAGTAAGAGAGGAAAGATTTGTTTACCCTGTTTATGAAAGTTTCAGTCCACCGTTAGCTGGCTCCAAAGTAAGAGGGCACACGGCAGAGGGGGATCAGTTCATAGCAGCAGAAGACAGCAAAAGCAACAGAAGTGGGGAAGGGACAAGTCTCTTTGTGTCCCTTACATGTATGCGGGCCACACGCCCTAGGGCAGGTATAGCACTCATCTATAATATCGGATCATGAATCAGTCACAAACTTTAGATTCAGCCACCTCTAAAAGCCCGGCCCCCATGGTGGCATGAGATGGGGGCATCCAGACATAAACTGTAACAGAATCTCCTTAAACTGTTCCTGGCCTGTATTGGTTGCAGAAGTCTGCTGGACAGTCATCTGCAGAAGCAGAGGGGGCTGTTGGGGTCTCCAGCTTACCTTTCCCTGTAAAGAGAAGTCTTGGCACCACACTGGTCCAGGTGAGGGAGCTAGCACGGGAGCCGCAGGATCTGTCTCTCTCCTTCTGATGCTACTTGTCGCTCTGAGTGCCTCAGGGATCTCACTACTTCTCTGCTACTGTCCAGTGAGCTTTCTCAGTCACTCTAGTCAGAATGGAATGTTTATTCTTTGTTGTGGTCCTTGTGTGGTGGTTGGGGGTTGAGGAGGAGTCAGCAACCCTGTTCAGCAACCTTGCTGATGTTGCACCCTGATGTTTTTTCTGATTCTGAGCTCTCTGTTTCACCTTTTCAGACCCTATTTTCCTTCTGAGATGGGCAAAGAAAGGTGGCATGTGGTACTGGGTCAGGAATCCCAAACTGTGCTCCCCCCACTCCTGTTGTGCTTAGTGCCACCTGTCATGGGCAGTTTGAAGGGGTTGTTTGGACATACAGTTAAGACTTGGACTCAGTTGGAGAACAGATTTACTGCTAGGATAGTGGCCAGGTGCCTACTGGGAGATGATGCCTTTGACTACTTATTTATTTTATTTTTGTTTGATAGATTTTTTTTTTTTTTTTTTGATGCCAGGAGTCAAACTCAGGTCCTTGCACTTGCCAGGCAGGCATCGTGCCACTGCTATATCCCTGGTCCTGTGTGATGCCTTTTTTTTTTCTTTGCGGTACCAGGGATTGAACTCAGAACCTTGTACTTGCCAGGCAAGCACTTATTCCACTGAGCTATCTCCCTGACCCCTGTATGATGCCTTTGAATGGAGGAATGGTCATCCAGGTCACAGTAATACCCAGCATCCTGGTGAGGGCTTTGGCTTGAGTTCCTGCCTCATCTTGCGTGGCAGGCCTCATTCCCATGCTCCTGGTGGCTGGATAGTGGAAGACACAGGTGTGAATGTATTACTGTTCATGGGAGAAAGGAAACAAGCAGTGGAAGGAGTGTGCTGTTTTCAGACTCAATGTGGAGACCCTTACTTCCCTCCTCTTTGTTCCTATCAGGATCCTTGCCACTGCTGGAACTGACTTTGACCTGCGGACACTGAGAGCTGTGCGTGTACTAAGGCCCTTGAAGCTGGTGTCTGGGATTCCAAGTGAGTTCAAATAAGACGGTCAGGCCTGAGACTTACCCTGACCACCAGCCTCCTTCTCTCCTCACCATAGCCCCTTGAGATTGCTACCTTGACGTGTGTGTGTGTCGGGGGATGCTGAGGATGAAATCCAGAACCTCGTTCATGCTAGTACACTTTATCACTGAGCCACACCTTGTTCCCTGAGCTTGCCCCTTTTGACTCCAGGGAACTAGGTAGAAGGAAGGGAGGAACAGGCCCTTTCTAACCCATTCTCCACAGAGTCCCACAGGGTGGTCCCGTTGCTTTGCCCTGGCTTGGCTTCTCTAGATAGAAGCTTTATTTCCAGTTCCTTTCAGTGCAGGGCTATGATTGGACCTAAGGTGTGTTCTTGAGTATTGGCCAGAGTTGTGGCCTGGGGAATCTTGTGAGCCAGCGGCCACCCTGGCTGCTGTTACTCCAGTCCAGTGGAAGTTGGGTTTCGGTTTACATAAGGGCCTGTGTGGGCACGGATCTAGTATGGTGTCCTCGTAAGGGCACTGCGCTGGTTAGCTCATTGTTTTACATTGAACAGGCAAGGGCTCTGACCTGTATCCAGGATTATGAGCTATGACCTCCTTTGCCTGATTCCTGTGGCCTCGACTCCCTCATGTCCTATGGCAAGTACAAAAATGCTCTGGTT
Source organism: Octodon degus (assembly GCF_000260255.1). Classification (NCBI taxonomy): domain Eukaryota; kingdom Metazoa; phylum Chordata; class Mammalia; order Rodentia; family Octodontidae; genus Octodon; species Octodon degus. The sequence continues at coordinate 163,641 of NW_004524699.1, read as the reverse complement.
TTAGAGGACAGTAGAGCAGCCCTACCATCCCCAAAGAGTTGTGTCTGTTAGGAGCTGCTGTACTTTGTAGGATCCTCAGCTTCTCCCTCCCAGGGTGCCCTGCTCTTGCATCCCAGCATTCTCTGCTCTCCCTTTTCAGGGTCCCCTGCTTTGGGCTCCCAGCATTCTCTGCTCTCCCTTTTCAGGGTCCCCTGCTTTGGGCTACCAGTATTCTTTGCTCTTTCTTCTCAGGATTTGCTGTCCTTTCCTCTCAAAATTCTGTTTCTTTCTTTCTTCCTGCTCTTTATTTTATTCTTTTTCCTCTCAGGGTTCTCTGCCCTTGCTCTACCCTGAAGCTTCTAGATCCATGATCTCATCAGCTCACACTCCACTCCTGCTTCTTCCCCTGCTCTGAGACAACCACTCAGTCCACCTCTCTTAGCACCTCGTTCTTTGCCCAGAATATTCTCTAGTCTGTTCTATATGAGTATGCACTCTTCTGTCCTGCCTTCAACATTTCCTTCTCTGTGTCCTACTTTGAGTGCCATCAGCTCTGTGCTTGCTGTCCACAAAAATTTACCCCAGGACTTTGATCCTTCCCTCCCCAGGCTCTTGTCTGCCTTTGGCCTGCCCTGCTCCCTGCTGCCTCCCTTGGTGTCTGGGCCTCCCTGCCCTGCCCCCTGCTGCCTCCCTTGGTGTCTGACCCTCCCTGCCCTGC
>NW_004524699.1:143952-162789 GCF_000260255.1 Octodon degus | reverse complement strand
TCCCTGCTGCCTCCCTTGGTGTCTGGCCCTTCCTGCTCTGCCTGCCCTGCTCCCTGCTGCCTCCTTTGGTGTCTGGCCCTCCCTGCTGCCTCCCTTGGTGTCTGGCCCTCCCTGTTCTGCCTGCTCTGCTCCCTGCTGCCTCCCTTGGTGTCTGACCCTCGCTGCTCTGCCTGCTCTGCTCCCAGGTTTGCAGGTGGTGCTCAAGTCGATCATGAAGGCCATGGTTCCACTGCTGCAGATCGGCCTGCTTCTCTTCTTCGCCATCCTCATGTTTGCCATCATCGGCCTCGAGTTCTACATGGGCAAATTCCACAAGGCCTGTTTCCCCAACAGCACAGGTGAGGTCCAGTAGCACCCCTTCGGTTTGGATAGACTATGCATTCATTTGTCTAGGACCTAGGCGCAGTTCTAGATGCTGCCGGGACCTTTTAGGTCCTAGACAAGTGAGATGGAGCCTACATTTTAGTGAAAGACACAAACAATGATATAAACTGAAGTAAATAGGTACATAAATGAAATAATACAAATTATAGTGTCTGCTAGGCTAGAAACAAAAATATATTTGAAATAGAATAATTTGGGGCTTGCTCTATACAGGGTGGCCAGGGGAACCTTTTTGTTAAGGTGACAACTGAACAGAACTCTGAACAGTAGTAAAAGAATCAGCTGTGTGTTTGCCTGGCCGAAGATCTTAGTTACGAGAAACAGTAAGTGCAAAGGCCCCAGGTGAGGTGCAGAGACAACAGGGAGAGATCTGCATTAGTTGGCTGCTTGTTTTACATTGAACAGGCAAGGGCTCTGACCTGTATCCAGGATTATGAGCTTATGACTTCCTTTGCCTGATTCCTATGGCCTCGACTCACTCATGTCCTATGACAAGTAAAAAAAATGCTCTGGTTTTAGAGGAGAGTAGAGCAGCCCCACCTTGCCAATAAGTTGTGTCTGTTATGAGCTGCTGTACTTTGTAGGATCCTCGGCTTTTCCCTCCCAGGGTAACCTGCTCTTGCATCCCATAAGAACTTGAGTCTTATTCTTGGGAAAATAGGAAGACAGTGAAGAGCTCTGAGCGAGTTATGGCCTCGTCTGGTCTCTTTGGCTGCTGTGAGGAGACAAAGGTGGAAACCAGTGTGTAAGAGGGTATCGGAGAGAGATGTCAGCCTGGGCTGGTGTTTGGTAGAGGTGGTTTAAACGACCTACCTTAAGCTACAGGATTTTCTGAGTATGTGAAGGATAAGAGAGAAAGAACAGTTAAGACTCTGAGGTTTGTGTCTGAGCTGTGAACATACTGAAGGAGAAAACTCAAATGACTATCACTTTGATACCAAAAGCTTTTCCTAAATTTTAAATCAGTCATGATTAAGAAAAGCTATTATCAAACTAGAAATAACCGGTAATATTGTTGAATTCCTTGGGGCTGGGGAGATGGCTCAGTGGAATAAGCGCTTGCCTGGCAAGCGCAGGGGCCTGAGTTCAATCCCTGGTTCCACCCAAAAAAAAAAAAAAAAAAAAAAAAAAAAAAAAAAAAAAAAAGAGAGAGAGATGAATTCCTTAACCATTTTCTTCAAACGCAAACTTGATTGTACATCGAGAGCTTTTTCCTTTAAAGTCAGGAGCAAGGCAGGATACAGATGGTCAGTTTCACTCTATGCAGCTGTTTTGATTGTGACCAGTGGCAGGGGACAAGAGAAAGAAGGGAAATTTTGTCCAGGATTGAAGAAGAGGAAGGAAGCTGGGCATGTGATGCACCCCTGTAATCCAAACACTCTGGGAGGCTGAGGCAGGAGGATTGCAATTTGGCAAGACCCTACCTAAAAATAAAATAAAATAAAATAAAATAAAATAAAATAAAATAAAATAAAAGAAAAGGCTTGAAATGTATTTCGGGCTAAAGCCCTGGATTCAATCCTCAGTGCTGGGAAAAAAAAAAAAGAAAAAGAAAAAGAAAACAACAAAACTTGTGATTGTCCACAGATAATGCAGTCTATAAATAAACACGCAAAGGCTTCTTTATAAGTATTTATTAAAATATTTGGAGAGAAGTAAATTTTGTGGTCAATTTTTCCTTTTAACTCTGAAAGTATTTGCCTTTCATCTGAACAATTCCTCAAAATTTCTTTTATGTTAATAAAAGAAATTTTTTTTGCGTTGTTACATATCTAAAAAAATTCCTGCTTTTTCAGTGGGCTTTTGTGAGTGAAGAGCACTTGTGTCTGGTGTGAGGTAGCAGCAGTATTCCGGTGCTCCCTACCCTCTCCGCTCGGTCCCCTGGTGCTTTCCAGGATGCAGGTGGTACAGGGTCCCCACCTGCTGTGGCAGTGCCCAGAAGCCTGGCTGGAGGTCCCAGCCCCTGTCTGGCCACAGGTGGGCTATCGCAGCTGTTCTGTGGTGGTAGAGTCCTGCCTGGTGACCAGCACGGCTGTGCTCCCTATAGAGTGGCACGCAGATCTGCACGTCAGGAGGCTCCGGCGATTTGGCTGTGCAGGCAAGGAGCAAAAAGGGTGGTCGTGATAGGAAGCATTGGAGGCTGGTGGTTGTTTGGTTTGGTTCCAGAACTAAGGGAGAGACTAACCAGGGAGTCTGAGAAGGCTGCCTGCTGGCAAGAGGAGAGATTCAGTGCAAGTATCAGAGAGAGTGGGGAGTTCCTGGCACCAGGCCACCTGCAGTGAGCTCTCCAGAGCCCAGAGTCCTCGTCAGGGTGGAGAGTGTGTTCTCTTCATTCTCCTCTTCACAGATGCAGAGCCTGTGGGTGACTTCCCCTGTGGCAGGGAGGCCCCAGCCCGGCTTTGTGAGGGCGACACTGAGTGCCGGGAGTACTGGCCGGGACCCAACTTTGGTATTACCAACTTTGACAACATCCTGTTTGCCATCTTGACTGTGTTCCAGTGCATCACCATGGAGGGCTGGACAGACATCCTCTACAACGTAAGTGGCCGGGAGTGGGCCCTGCCCTGTTGTCCTCCCAGTGGGGTGGAGCCCCTGTGCTGAGCGCTAGAGTCCCATTTGGGGGATGCTTTCAACTAAGGTCCTCTGCTCAATCCTTGCCCTGCCCTTGCCTTGAATGAGGTAAGGGGCCCTTATCCAGAAGCTTTGTCACAGGGCCCCATTGTCAGTTTCAGCCCTAACTTTAGCCCAGGTCATTCTGGGGCTCCGGCTAAGGGCTGAGGTGGAAGTCAGCCCAGAAAATCTCAGGGAAGATGTCGTTGGTGTTGGTGCTCATGGAGGCAGCAGCGGCAGCAGCTGTGCTTCTGTGGGCCTGCTTCGTGGACGCCTGTGTGTGGTGTCTGGGAGTTCACGGTGAAGACGGTACACTGGCGTCACAGAGACTGAGTAATTTGCTCCGATCTGCTTGCAACTCACTGTGAACCATGAGCCACACCAGTCCTGCTGGGGTCTTCGGGGTGGAGTCAGGGCCAGTGATTTCTGGGGTCTCTTTGGATCTAGGCCACAGGTAAAGTTGGGGGGCAGGATAGAGGCTTAGGGCAGCATGGGGCTGAGGCCCAGGAGAAGCCCTGGCAGTGCTGTGCCCGGGTCCGAGTCTATGCCTTGCGCACTTGGTTTTCGCTCATCTGGTCTGTCTAGCATGGGTTCCTCTTTCGTTTCCTCCCACTCGTACCTGTGCCAGCCAGCTGGGCATGGGGGCTCCCTTAGAAGGTGAAGGACACACCTGTGGGAACCTGTTTCACTCCCACTTTGCTTCTCCCTGGGCCATCCTGGTGGGCACTGGCGACTCTGATGTGAAGACCTCCCCTGCCCCGCCTGTGAGAGGCTCGTGAGCCACCTGGGTGGGAGAACAAGGAAGTTGTTGCTTTGGGGGCCTTTCACGGTAGAGAAGGAAGTGACCCGGCTTGTGGGCTCTTCAGGTGGCTGGAAGTTATGTTCTGCATGGGTGTTCGGGTTGTGAGGCTGTGCTGGGGCACCACGTGCTACCTTCTAGAGCCAGCCTCTTGTTCACTGAGGGTGCTCCTCGAGCCATGTGCTCCTGGGGCCCTGAATGTCCTCATGACCTCTGTGTGTCTGCCTGCTAAGGAACAGGAGGAAGGGGTGGTGCTGGGACTTTATGTCCTATGCTTTGGTAAATGCTTAGGGGACTGATCTCTGGAGTCTGTTGACAAGTAGAAGAGTTAGGCAAAATGGGCTTAGAGTACATGGAGCCAGATTCCCTCCCAGCTGAGAGCTGTGTCTGATGGCAGTCCCTGTGTGACCAAGGGAACGAGGAGCAGGGGCACAGGCAGCATGAGAGCTTGGGTAGTCTCTCTCTGCATCCATTCAAAGAGCAGTTCTCACAAAGGCAGACCTAAAAATAGCTCTGAGCTGGCCACGTTCCTGCCAGCCCTGCCCAAAGGAAAGGCTGTGTGACCAGGTCTCTGTGGCCCTCAGTGCCTCATGGGACTCAGCCAGTGGCTGTAGTAGAGGCCTCCGTCTTTGTCTGGGACCCCCAGGAAGGGATGGGCAGGAACTTGACCTTGGGGCTGTAGGCACTGGCCATGAAAGGGCACAGAGGTTTCAGCAGGGCCTCTGGGCATTGGACACCACTTGTACAGGGCCGAGTAGTTGTTGTTTAGCACATAGGATCCAGATAACGGCAAAGGCCATTATGAAAGAGGAAGACTTGGGTGTGACCAATTAGAGGGCCCTGAGAGATAGGGCCTGTGAGGTCTAGAAACCAGACATATAAATGGTACATTTGGTTGAAGGTTTGGTTGGTGCCCCGGGAAGCAGTAGTGACAGTGAGCTGTGTATCTGGCACCATGTAAGACCAGAGTGGGTGGCAGCAACCGGTCAGCTCATTCCTCCTTGCTGCAGGTCACTGCCGACTAGACAGAAGCTTGAAGAGGATTCGCTTGGAGGGGGTCCCTTCAGCCAGATGATCTTCCAGGTGGTGGTGCCTGGGCTACCCATGGGCAGAAGCCACCAGCCTGCAGCAGGGGTGCAGGGAGAATGGAGCGGGGCCCCAGCTGTGGGGAGGGTGAACGGGATGGATCTCAGAGCCTCTGCTGAAAAGTGGGCAATGAGTAGGGAAGGGTCCAAGCTGCTCTCCTAAGCATTGCAAGGATGTGGAATCTGATGGGACTGCAGAACTTGCTGACGTGCCTTGTAGGGTATGAGTCAGCCAAAGATGAGAATATCATAGGATGGCAACATGCAAGAAAGAACCGGCCTGCTCCCTTGTTCACCCTCCCCTGCTGCGCCACTGTTAGGGTCAGCAAGCCAAGGCAGGAACAGTGCTGGGTGTGGAGGAACAGCAGGTCCCTGCCTGCCTCTCACACTGAAAGGGCCAGCTGTGGCAGGCCAGCTGGGAGCAGCTGTGACAGTTTGACTCAGACTGTTACTGTGGAGTGTTCTGTTACCTGGGAGTTCCTAGAAAGGTTGTGGGACTTGTCTTAAACTCTCCTCCAAGAGCACGAAGATTGCTTCCCTGCTGTGTGTGAGGGGTGGTGAGAGGTGGATGTTGGTTGATGATTCAGATCTGCTCAGATCTGAGAAGAGTGCTAAGACATAGGGGTGATGCTACACAAACTGGACCTGCTCCAGGTTGGATGAGTTGCGTGAGAGAAGGAGAAGAGCCAGTGACGCTGTGACTTGGGCTCCTGGGGAAGGAGGTGCCGTGAAGAGCAGCGGGAGAACTGGGTGCGAGGCACCCTTCCAGGTCGGTTCTGGTGCAGGGTGGTGGTGAAACTCCAGACTCTGTTTGGGCTCTGCAGAGTTGCCGGTCACTGTTTCCATCCAAGTGCGGGGTCTGTATGAGGGGGCTCAGAGGGGCGGCAGGGCAGGAGGCGCGTGACACACAGACAGTGCTTCGAGTGGTGGGATGGGGTGAGAGCGCCTGGTTGATGAGGCTAGGGGTGAATTGCAATATTCGGAAGCCAGGAGGAAAGGAGCCCCGGAGGAGGCTGCGGTGGTGCTTTCAGGTGAGTGGCAGTGACATTAGCAGAGCAGTTTCCCCAGGAGATCCCAGGGCCCACTGTTGCTGAGAGGCCAAGACAGTGGGAAGAGAAACCGAGCCTTGCAGAAGGAAGCTGTTAGTGAACTGGACTGGACGGGAGGGGAGTCTCTGGGTGGAGGTAGTAGGTCCTGGCGGGATGTACCCTTTCAGAGGGGCTAAGCAGTTGGAGGCAATCCAGGGAGGTGAGGCTCCAGGGAACTGGAAGTTTTGTGGTTTTTTTTTGACGAAAACCACAAATCACATGTAGCCCACCTGTGTGGTGGGAACACCTTCCAGGTCTGTTCTGAAGCGCTGAAGATACAGGGAGAGGTGGAGCTGAATGGTTTTACACTTCTTGTATTGGTAACATTTATGCTAAAGTAACTTGCTTGGCGGACTTCCCAGTGCTTCAGGGTGAACTTCCTGCTTAGAGGAGGCCTTTGCCACCTGCACTGCCTCAGCGCTTCGTTGAAACCTTCCAGAGCTCACGTCAGGCTGGTTCTGCGCGCCTCCAGAGACTGCTTGATTTCAGAGTAGCAGGCCCGTCTCCTGCTGCTGCAGCTGAGCCACTGGGGCTCCTGTAAGTGATGTCGGGCTTGGAGGACTTGCTGCTGCCTCCTGGGAAGCCACCTGTGATGTCGTGGCCCGCTGTGTGCCCCACGGCAGAGCCCACAGCCATACCTGCTGTGGTGGTGGCCATCTGGGCCATCAGACCAGGTTTCTGGGGCACAGCAGCAGGCGAGCCCACGATGCCACCAGGGTCTGGGCCATTGAGGCCCGTCTGGGTGCTGGCCGGGGTGCAGCTCGCATCTGAGGGCCTGGCTGGCCGGAGAGGGAATGCGGGCTTCCACGAACCATCTTCAGCACACCACTACTCAGCATCTAGAAATGCCAAGCTCTGCAAACACTCTGGTTGCTTCTCTGGTGGAGTTTTAAATTAAAGAAATAAAATGTTTTAGAGACTGGGTCTCACTATGTAGTTCAGGCTGGCCTTGAACTCATTATGTAGTCTAGCTGGCCTCAGAATTGCAGTAGTCCTCACTCACACCAACATGCTTGCCTTTAATTTTTAAATTTTGAGAGATTCACATGGACTTGTGAATATAACAGAGAAGAATCTCATTTGCCCTCTTTCTCGCAGTGCTAATGACCACAGAGCGCAGCCACTGCCATGGGCAGAGTGTTGGTGTCACACAGTTGGCAGGAGTCCTTCACCATGGATGCTGTCACTGCCACCTCTCTCTGGCTTGTCTGCTCACTGTGTGTTTAATTTTAGCATTCCAAGAATATTACTTAGGTAAAAGTACACCTAATGTATTTTCTGGTGTAGCAGTTTGCACTCTGGCATGATTCTTGGGAGATTATACAAATGCTCATGTATGTGTCATCCCTGAGTTCTGTGGTATGGATGACCACAGTTTGTTTGTTGCTGCTGCAGGACCCCCTAGGTTGTTTCTAGTTTGGGGTTATTATGGGAAGAGTTGTTGTACACTTCTTTGTGTCACTGGGGATTGACCCTAGGGCCTCCTGGTTATATCTGCAGCCCTTGTCTTTATTTTTTATTTTGAGATGGGTCTTGATATTTTGCTAGGTTGCCCAGGCGGACTTGAACTTGCTCTCCTCCTGCCTCAGCCTCCCGAGTGCTGGGATTATAGGTGTGTCTTACCACTCCCAGCTAAATTGCTATGCATGAGTTTCTTATTTCTCTGGGACAAATATGCTCAAGGCTGCGATTTTCTGGGTTGGTAGGAGCTATATGTGAGGTTCAGAAACTGCAGCTACCCAGAGGGCTGTGGCTTTGCACACCCCACCAGTAGTGTGGGGGAGTCTTCTGTGTCCTATTAGACTGTGCTGGTGACACTGTGCAGGCATTTTCGCCACTCTGATGGACGTGGGCTGATAACACCATTGCAGTTTCTCCTGACTCATGATGCTGAGGACGCTGAGCATCCTGCCCTGCTTATTGGCCATCTGTGTTTCTTCTTCAGGGGTGTGGCTCTCCGTGTCTTTGCCCTGTTCTGTGGGCACAGTCTCTCTACTTCAGAGTTTCTAGGGTTTCTTCTGGAGTTAGATGCAGGTTTCTTGTCAAGTAAGTAGTTTGCAGATGTTCTCTCCTTGTCAGTAGCTTATTGTTCCACACTGCTTACCTGTCTTGCACAGAACAAACATTTTTATCCCCTACCCTTCTATTCCCTCCCTCCTTGTCTCCCTGTCTGCCTTCTCCCCCACCTTTTAAAAAAATTTTTGAGACAGGCTTTTAAGCTTCCGGATTGGTCAGGAACTTGGTCTTCCTGGCTCAGCCTCCCAAGTAGCTGGGATTATAGGTATGCACCACCACACCTGGCTCATTTTTATTTTTATTTTTTTATTTTTTTTCCATAATTTTATTGATAAACAAATAGCAATGAGAGATTTTCAAATCAAATTGGTAGGACAGTTTCAATAATTAACACATTGTATACATTCTTCCTAGTGGTTAATTGCTGTACAAGATGCAGACATGATATCCTATCTACAAATACCATTAGAACAAATCACTCTATTCATTAAGAGAATCTAACTATATATCTATCCTAACCACTTTGAATACACAGATACAAAATGAACATTCATCTGTATACCCTTTTTTTGTTAAGTTCCGTTATTTGAATATTATAGGTGTGTTAACTCAGCAAAATATTCTAAAAGAGTCCAGTAGTCCAGAATAGTATTGGGGCTTCCGCTTCACTGGCAGTGTCAGAAATTGTTGACCTGAGTGCCCTACAGCTCAACATAACAGCATGGCTTTAATTCTTATATTTCGTTTTTATACTTTTCTGCTGGGTGGTTAAGACCAAGGTAAAGCAGGACCTATGCAACAAGAGTTGTAGCTTTTAGGTCTGAGAAGGTCAGTGAAATCCTTTCAGGATTTATCCTGAGATCCTGTACTTCAGATTGTTTATCAGTGTCAGCCATGTGGATGAGTCATGGCCATTGCTTGGCTCTCTGTGAAAGCCTGAGAGAATGTTTTCTCTCCAGGTGACTCTCCTTAGGCACACTCTACATCATCGATCACTTTCCTCTTTGGCCCCATAATCTCCTTGATCAGAAAATTTGGGACACTGCCGAGTTACATGACGTTACAGTACAAGTTCTCATATGTCCTGAGTCTTAATTGACCTTGGAAGGCTAGGGCCAAAATGTTGGCTTTCCTTGCAGCCCTCCCTGGCTCATTTTTAGCTCTTTTCTTTTTAAATTTTTATTTAATTTTATGTATTTATTTATTTGACAGAACTGGGATTGAACTCAGGCACTTGCTCTTGCCATAGAAGTGCTGATTCCTCTGAGCCATCTCCCCAGCCCTCCTTTTAAATTTTTTAAAAATATTTTATTTATTTATTTGGTACAAGGTCTCACTACATAGCCCAGACTCATAGTGTTCCTCCTGTCTCAGACTGCCCAGTGCTGAGATTACAGGCATGTGCCACCATGCCCAGTTTCAGTGGCCCGTGTGTCATGTGGTACTGGGGGTCAAACCCAGGTCCTTGCACTTGCCAGGCAGGTGCTTATACTGCCGAGCTATCCCCCCAGCCCTCATTTTTAGTTTTGATGAAGACCAGTGTTTCATTTTTCCCTTTTGTGGGTCGGGTTTTTAGTGTGAAATCTCAGAACTCTGCCTCGTCCTAAATCCTAAAGGTTTTCTTGTGTCTTTTTCTTGAACATTCCCTCTACATATGTTTAGAACCGCATTAGACAGCGCTGTAGTTTTTGTTCCAGCCATCAGTCATAATTTAGAAAAGTCAAAAGGAGGAAATAAAAGTGTTTATAATTGCGCTCTGTCCCTGTTCTTTCTTCCTAATTGTCAGTGCTTCTTTTTTCATCCTTTTCTATTTAGAGACATTTTGTTTGCTGTGCTGTGAGGAGTGCTCCACGGTGGTAAATTCTCCTCGTTTTCCATCTGAGAAGGGCCCTGAAGTACATTTTGCTGGGTATGGATGTCTGGATTAACAGTTCTTTTCTTTCAGCTCCTAGGGCCACTTTCTTCCACACACTGGCTTCTGTTGAAAGGAATTCTTTAGAATCTTCTTGTTGCTGTTGCTGTTGTTTTAAGACAAGGTCTTGCTGTGTAGCCTAGGCTAGCCTCAGACTCACTGTGATCCTTCTGCCTCAGCTTTCTGCCACCTCGTCCATTTTCCCTTATAGATAAGGTGTCATTTGCATTTGTTGTGTCTGTGATTGCTTGATCCTGTTTGGGGTTTGCTCAGCTGTTTGATAAGTTTGTGCCTTTTGATAAGTTTGGGGAGTTCTTAGTCATTATTTCTTCAAGTACTTCTCAGCTTTTTCCTTTTCCTCCTGTTTTCTTGGACTCTGATCTCATGGATGCTCAGTCTTTTGTTTGCATCCTGCCTTTTTCAGGGTCCCGTTCTCCATCAGATACAGCTGTGTCTGCTGTGGTTTGTTTTCTTTCGGTGTTCAGAGATTCTCATGATTCCTCCATTCTGTTACTATGCTGTGTACTCAAATGCTAATCTTATAAAATAAAAATACCATGCTCACAGCAATAGTTAAGATACCATTTGCCCAAATACCAGAAGACCTCATGACCCAGTGCGGCTGGCCTGGAGAAGTGACCTTCACATTGTCTGGTTGGCTTTTTTCCTTCAGTTTGTGTTCCTCCTGTGCTTGGGATGGCACCAAGGTTGCCCCTGAGGACTGGACCTTTTTAATATTATGTGCCTTATAAAAGCCTTCAGTCGTGGCTGGCTTCCTGTGGCTCCACTCCAGCAGGAAGACACTGCTGCGGGTCTAGTGTGTGTGGAGGTCACTGGCCTCCACACGGTGAGGCCATCTCTAACGTGGCTCCTTGCACCTAAGGACTTTCTCAGGTGGGGAGCTCTAGGTGTGGCTCCTCAGTGCTCTGGTGGCACCTTTGAGTGGAGGAGGAGGGTGCCTCGGGGCAGGGTGGGACCGGATGTCTGGTGTGGTCTGTATGAGAGATGGCCCGGAATGGGATCCTCGTGAACCACGAGGTGAAGAGAAAAGCCCCAGTTCCTTGCCTTGGATTGCCCCGTAGTTCTGGTCCCCCAGGGGTTTGGCTTCTGGGCTCTGCACTGGGTCTTTGGTGAAAAGAGTGAGTGTGGCACGGCCAGTTTCCCTGTGACGTTTGGCTGAGCAGGGTGGCTGTACTGGAAACTCCGTCTGATGTTTGCCCTCCCAACGAGCTGCCCTTTTCTGGCCCTTTGGGTAGAGACAGTTGGCTCCTATGGAGCACTTTTTGTGTTTGTGTTCATTGCATTTCCAAACTGCAGGCTTCTTCAGCTCCAAGTCTGGGACTTAGGAGTCAAAAAGAAAACCTGGGGAACTCACCACCAATTCTGAGGGTTCTGCACCTTTTGGAGTCTTCCTCTGCTTGCTTTGTATATGATGTTCAGGGTATTAATTGTACCAGGTGAGATGAGCAGGGGAGAGGTCTGTGTCTACTCCATTTTCCCAGAGGCAGAAGTCGTGATTTATTTATTTATTTTTTTTAAAGGAGCAGAGTGTATTTATTGGAGAAAGAAAGCTTCTGTCTGGCAGAGACAGAGGGGCCCCAAGTGCCTGATTTGTTTTTAAGATGAGATTAATGCCAGTCACCTGGCTACAATATGGAGTGACCCCGGAAAGGGAGGCTCTGGGCTCCCAGAACCCTAGTAGGTGACAGGGCAGAGGCTGCAGCAGTGACCTTTCTCTCCCAGGAGAAAGGCAGCCTGAGGTGCCTGCAGGGAGGTTGGTGGCTCTAATGACTGTCTACTCCACATCTGTGCTACACACGGGCCTAGGCAGAAGTGTAGTCTAGGACCATGAGCCTCATTCTCAGCGTCACTTCTGGGGACCCCGGGGTCTTGGCAACCAGTCTGAGTTAGTGTTCAAGGGTCAGAATCCACAAGCTACCTACAGCCAGACCAGGGACCCAGGGCTCTCCAGGCATGGAATTTGCAGATCCTTCCAGGGCTGGCTGACACCAGAGGACAGTCTATGGAGAGCAGTCCTGGCCTGCTGGCAGTGCTAGGCTTCCTCCTGCCTCTGTCCTGCTGGGGGGCATTGCTCTGGCTTGGATTCTCTGAAGGGAGGTGAGAAAAACTAGGTAGTGCCTTCCCTCTCCCTATTTGCTCTACAACTGGACTCCCATGGAGAGGAGCTTCTCTGTCCCTTAGCCAAGTCCATCGGGAGCCATACACAGATGGTAGCTGTGGAATCAAATTGGATTTAGGGAGCTGTGCTATGTAAAGCAAAGTCTAGGGCAGATGGTCTTCCTTTGCTTTGAGCAGTTCACATCATGCTTGGGTGCCAGGCTATCTTGGGCTAGGCACAGGATGGAGCTGTCCCTGAGGGCTTCTGTGGAACACAGCAGGGCCTCTCTGGGCTGGCCGAGTTGTGGAAGTGGCCTGACAGGTGATTAAACACAGACTTCTGAACCTCTTCTGGGGGGAGATGTCTTCAGAGCTGCTCAGGTAGGTAGCGAATGTTGGACAGGGCAGAGGTGAGGTGTGTGCAGCCTTGAGTAGCCCTGTGGCTCTGCGGTGGCTCTTTTTAGCAGTGCTGAGCAGTGGCAGAGGGCTGTGTATCCCCGATCCTGTGGCTGTGTCTCCCCAGCTCAGGGAGAATCCGTGGGGTGAGACTGGATTTTCTACCTGTACCATGGTGTTTGCTTCCTGGGTTGGGAGGGCCCATGCACGCTTTTGAGCCTAGGGCTGTGTTCTGCTTGTCCTTCATCTCTTCCATTCTTCCAGACAAATGATGCAGCTGGAAACACCTGGAACTGGCTGTATTTCATACCGCTCATCATCATTGGCTCCTTCTTCATGCTTAATCTGGTGCTGGGCGTGCTCTCAGGGTAAGGCTCTGTTCTCGGGTGGGGAGCGAGAGGAGTCACACATGAGCTCATGCTCCAGCAGTATCTTTGCTGCGCCCTCAGCCTGTGCCCTCCCATCCCAGGGCATGGACCAGGGAGTTGTCCTGGGTGTAGAGGCCACAGTGAGCCCTGCCTACTAGAGACTTGAGATGTGGAATGTGCAGGGGCCAGGGCTAGAGGTCTGCGAAGAACTGTCTCTTCTCTCTTATTGCCCAGGTGGCAGCAGCTCAGCCCCCGATGGGCACTGGCCATGGGCTCAAGGTCATTCCTGTTAGAGCCAGGCTTTTCTTTGGACTATGGCCTGAAGACCTCCTCCATAAGGCCCAAGAACTTAAGAGCGTGTGTGTGTGTGTGTGTGTGTGAGAGAGAGAGAGAGAGAGAGAGAGAGAGAGAGAGAGAGAGAGGATTCCCTTTGTACTCTGATCCTGGGACCTAGGTTGGGAGGCTGGGGCTGACCAGTTCTGGGCTGGTCACAAGGCTGTGAAGAGCTGAGGCTGAGAGAGGTTCGGGGTACAGAGGACCTCTTTTCCTGCTCATTGTGAGAGGTTTGGTGGCAGAGACCACATGGCTTCCACAGGGTTTCCCTCTTCACTCTGTGGTCCAGCCAGCCTGTTCTTGCCTGCTTCCTGTCTATCCTGCCACCATCTAGCAGTGGCTTTTGCCTCACCTTCAGAAAATAACTTGGACATTATCCTTTGGCAAATTCTTGCCAGAGTTCTTAGTGAACAGCAGCTAGTAGGCCTGGCCTTTAGCATCCAGGCAGGGGTTATCTCTGCCTTCTAGAAACCCTCTGTGCCTCAGTACTGGAGTCTGAAGAGGGTAGTTCCAGGCTGACAGGCAGGTTCCCTTGGGGAGCAGAGCTGCCCCAAACTGTCCAGTGTGCAGTATGCAGTTTAGCAGAGGCTGGCTGGAGGGGCTCCCATGGAGCCTTGGTCTCCGGGACTGTAGGCCAGTGGCTGTGTGGCTCAGTGCTCACTCATTCTGCTTGCTTCCCATGCCCCTACTTGCTTCAGAGAATTTGCCAAGGAGCGAGAACGGGTGGAAAATCGCCGTGCCTTCCTGAAGCTTCGCCGGCAACAGCAGATCGAGCGGGAGCTGAACGGATACCTGGAGTGGATCTTCAAGGCTGGTGAGAGTCCAAGGTGGCAGGTGCTATGCTACTGACCTGCTTGTTGTCTCTGTCTACAAATCTACTCTGCCTCTGTGGATTTGGTGGAGAGGGGCTTTGTAATGAGGAGGCCTTTCTCTCCAGCTCATCTGGAGCCCAGGTACCAGGCAGCGATGGGGCACTGAGAAAAAAGGGCTTTTGGATGGAGGACTTGGGTATGGCCCAGCCTAGAGCTGATTTCTACACCTTTGACTCTTGGACCCTGCCCTTGACCAGATCCCTGGCTCTAGCTTCTTGGAGAGAATTCTTTGTGGCTCTCTTCCTTGGTCCTGGTCAGTGGTGTCCTCCTTTGGGGTTTCACAAGTGTTTCTACTATGATCAGCACAGGGTACTGTCTGGGTCTTGGCAAAAGCAGCCCAGCTACAGGCTGGGTGCTGGGGTGTTGGGGCAGAGCTGGTGGGCACCCCCAGGTAGGGTGTGCACTCACCTGTGGGTGTTGCTGGCAGCCTGTCCTGTTGGGACAGGGCAGCAAGGCCCTAACTAGGGTTGTGTCTCTTGTAGAGGAAGTCATGCTGGCTGAGGAGGATAAGAATGCAGAGGAGAAGTCCCCTCTGGATGGTAAGTGATTCTTGATAAGGAGTGGCCCTGTGGTCAATGGGACAGTTGCCAATACAGGATGGCTCGGTAAGGGAGCTATACAATGGGGCCCTGGGCAGGTCAGCACTAGGGAATGTTTTCCCAGCTTGTCCCAGGGGAATGTTCCTGGTTTTCCTGGTGGCCAGGATTCCTGGCTGATCTCATTTGGAAGATAAGAGAAAACAAACTCACCCTCAGAAGTTCTCATGTGTCCTCCTCAAGGGTGGAGAGGGGCCCAAGGGGCCTGGAATTGTTTTGCCTTGGCCTCCGTTTGAGCTTTGGGGCAGGGGCTCAGGCAAGGCAGCCTGTTCTGTGAGTACATACCCTCATCTAGGAGGTCCTCTCAGATGGTTCATCTGGCAGGCAGCTCACAGAATCTCCAATCCCCTTGTTTAAAGCAGTGTTGAAGAGAGCTGCCACCAAGAAGAGTCGCAATGACCTGATCCATGCTGAGGAGGGTGAGGACCGTTTTGCAGACCTCTGTGCAGTTGGTGAGTCCCTGGGGTCCCCTGGCTTCCCAGGCTTGTAGCTACTGTGGGGCTGTCCACCCGGTGTCCTCCCTATCTCCAGCCACTCCTGGGTGGCTTCTTGCCCAAGTGTGTGCTCATGCATCCCAGTACCCAGCTGACTATGGCTGTGTGCACAGAGTGCCAGGGCTTACGGATCCCCAACTCTGGAGGCACCGAAGTTCTGCAAGTACCTCTCAGCCCTGTTGTGTCCCCCGTCCTGGGCCTGGGCCTCTGCAGCCCCTGCTCAATCCCCTGCTCATACTGGGAAAAGAGGCTGCAGTTCGTTCATCTTGCAGAGTGGTTCTGAGTTTCCTTGGTGCTGGGAGAGTCTGGCACCTCCCACCTGATGTCTGTCTTGGGGCATTCTGCCACACAGGAGAATGTAGCCCTGGTCTCTGCCAGATGCCTGGTGTCAGGTTTATCAAGCCCACTGGACTTGTTCTGCACCAGTCTGAGGAAGCTTGATTTACATCTATTTCTTATTAAACTATTATACTCATAAAACATAATTTTTACATAGGAAGACACACACACACACACACACACACACACACTTTCTAGCTTTTCTGTTTCTACTCAGGCCCAGGAGGTCCATGTTGACCCCTGGAACATATACTTCCTCATTTTCTTTTTTTTTTTTTGCGGAGCCGGGGATTGAACTCAGGCCCTAGCGCTTGCCAAGGAAGCACTTATTCTACTGAGCCATCTCCCCGGCCCTCATTTTCTCCTTGTCTCAGCACACCGGCATATACATACATGCACATGCATAGACGTATACATGTGTGTAGAATTTGTGCAGTTTTTTTGTTACAAAAATAATTTTTTACAACTTTCTCATGGATACCTTTTGGAAACCCATCCCTAGTCTGATTTTGTAAAATGAAGTGAAGAGTTTTTTTAAAAATCTTTTTCTATGCTTTGTTGTTTATGTAACACTGAGATTATCAGTTACTTATAAGTGAAATAAAACTGTGTACTACATAATCCAAGAAAGAAAGGAAGGAAGGGGAAGAAGGAAAGATGAGAGAAAGATAGAATTTGATCAGTCTGGCCATTTATACTTTGTTAGGAAGTCTTCCATATTCTCGGGGTGTTCAGACTTATTTCCATAGAGCTGCATGTATGTTCTCTTACAATTTTTTTCGTCTCTTCTGTATTCAGGCGCTTGTGTGTTTCTTCATTCAACAGATATCTAAGTGTCTGCCTTTGCCGCTAACTGAAGGCATTGGGGCTACCACATTGAACGTAACAATGAAGTGCTTCTTGTGGAGTTTTTTGTTACAGAGAGGATGTCAGGCAGCAGGAAAATAGGAAAAATGTACAGTAAGCCAGAGCTGTTTGCAGAGGAGGAGAGCAGGAAATGGGGGAGGTCTGAGAACGCTCAGGGCTGCATCTGAGAGGCATCAGTACAAGTTTGCCATTCAGTAAGGAGCTGAAGGGAGGGAGGGAGCCCATGTGAGAGCCCGGAAGGGCTTTCCCCAGCAGGGTCTGATCTGGAGGCCAAGTCTGCTGGCCTGGGAGGGCCACCTTGGGGACTCACAGGCTGAGCAAAGGCTCAGGCAACCCTAGGTGGGTCTGCAGGGGTTCCGTGTGGCTTCTGCGGTGGTAGGGTCTCTGGATCTATTTAGACACCGTGTTCATCTCAACCAGTGTTCAGGGTAAACCAGAGAGGGGGAGGGACAGCAGCAGGGCAGTGAGTCCAGAGACCTGGAGGTGGCAGGGAAGGCCATGCTGAATGTTTCAGTTCCAGGTCTGTTTCCTTTCCCTTCGCTTCTCCTCTCTTCTCCTCTCCCCTCTCCTCTCTTCTCCCCTCCCCTCCCCTCCCCTCCCTCCTCCTCTCTTTCTTTGTCTTTTTTGACACAGGGTCTCAAAAAATCTGCCTGGGAGACAGACTGCGGGGTCTCGCTATGCAGTTCAGCTCATTTTGTAGCCCAGGCTGGTTTTAAACTTGCAACAGTTGTCCTGCTTCAGCTTCCTGAATGCTCCAGCTGTGTTTTGAAGATACATATACAGCATTTGCTGAACATTTGGTTGTGGGAGGAAGAGAGCCAGGTCCTCAGATTCTGGACCAGTGATAGGAGGGCCAGAGGAGCCCTGCCTGGGAGGCAGGAGTGAAGGCAGTGCAGTGGTGGGCGCTGGTGAGTGTGGGCTGTGTGTCGGAGGGCAAGGTAGAGGCCACACAGGCACTGTGCTGTGCTGGCTTGTGTTGGAGCAAGGCTGTGGCTGCTGGGGAGGCGGGTAGGACCCCGACTGCCTCAAACCCATCCATGTACCCTGCTTCCTTCTGGGTCCAGTGTGTCTCTCTTTGCTTTTCCTCTTTTTTCTTAATTAAAATCATATGGAATATATCTATACACTATCCATACGATCATTTTAATTAGCCAGATTTTACATTTATTTTGATTTTCAGTTTTATTTATTTTTTATATTTAAGTTTATTTTTCTACTTTTTTGTTTAATATTTGGCTAGTTCTTAAAAATATATAATTTATTCTTTTTTCTTTCTTCTTTGATAGGAAAGGTGTTTTATTTTTTTATTTATTTATTTATTTTTTTTTTTAGGAAAGGTGTTTTAGTTTGTGCATTTTTCTCTACATAAAGCTTTGCTGTGATTTCTCCCTTAGGTTGCTTTCTAAGTAATCTTTACTCTCCAGTTTGGGTCAAAGGTTATCTAGGAGTATGCTTCTTAATCGGTAGTTAGAATATTTTGATTATCTTTTTATTATTTCTAATTTTATCGGACAATGGTTAGGAAGGGTGTCTTGTAAATCTCTGTACTTGTTAGTTTTCACGTTGTAAGTTCATAGGCTGATTTTTACATTTTGTTAGCGTAAGTTAGACTTTAGTCATAAGAGCTACCAGCATGTAGGCCTGTTTGCTGGAGTCCAGTCTCCTGGCCGTACTTTACAGTTCTTTGCCTGTGTTTCTGTCCTCAATATCTGTCAAGTTCCAAGGTTTTTTTGTTTGTTTGTTTGTTTTAATGTGTTTGGTACAGGTTCTCATTGCACAGCTCAGACTCGTAGTGATCCTCTTGTTTTCAGCCTCCCCAAGCACTGGGATAACAGATGTGTGACACCACGCCCGGACCTGGTGGATGGCTCAGCACGCCTGGGAGTAGGGGCTGGTGCGGCATGTGGAGTTCCAGAGCTTTGAGTTTCCCATGGTGCATGTTTTTCATAACACTACCCTTGCAAGTCCCATAGCTTTGTTGGTGTGCTTGGCCACTGGGCAGCTTGGCCAACGAGAAGTGGCCATTCCTGTGCCATCTTCATAGGCCTCCTCTGCTGTGTGCCCTGCCTGCACAGCTCTACCTGGCCTGATGTTGAATGATGCCACCCACTGCCCTGCTTTCTGTCAGGATCACTGTTCCCTCAAGCAGCATGCACCCAGGGTCTGAGCTCTTACTTGCTCGCAGGAGTCCTTTTTAGGTCCTCAGCCACCCCTGAGACCTGGGCTGTCACACCTCTGGATGTCACTGTTCCTGTGACATATGGGGCACTGGGTGCTGCTAGCCTCTTTTTTGTTGGTGACCTGTTCTCTGCATGGTGTCTGAAAACAAGGGGCAGGTCTGCTCCCATGAGGGGTGTTTCTTGCATTAGCTGACTGCTCCTCCCCTTTCCTGGCTATCTTCGCTTTTAGGACTCTTGCCATTTTGTGCTCTCTCAGGTTTTGCGCCTTTAGATGTCTTATGACTTCTGTCCCTGCACTTCTGTCTGGGGACTCTACTTAAGCTCGTCTCTTGGCCGGCTAGTTTGGGGACTCTACTTAAGCTCGTCTCTTGGCCGGCTAG
>NW_004524699.1:98775-143852 GCF_000260255.1 Octodon degus | reverse complement strand
CTCTACTTAAGCTCGTCTCTTGGCCGGCTAGGGTGGATTCCAGGCCCTGAGTTGTCTCATTTACCCTCTCTGACCCCATGTGACAAGCAGTGTGCACTGTTTCTAAGTGAAGAGCTTCTAGGCTGTGTGATAAAACCAGGACAGGGTGTGACTGCATCTGGGTCCGTATTGGCTTGTTGCTTGACAGGGTCACTCATGCCCCATGCTCGTTGCAGGGACACTCGTGGGCTCTTCTCCCTCCTTCCTGCCACTGGGAGTTGAGGGCAGGGTGAATTAGGGTTACTGATTTCTGTGCCTGATTCATTCAGAGCCTGACACAGTCTGCCTATTTATCAAACAACAGTGTTGACCAAAACTGCTGAAGACTTAGTGTGAACTCACCCCACCTTGCAGCTCCCAGGAGAAGGGAGGCACATCTGTGCCAGCATTGGGCCTTCTTTCTGTGAAGAACTCTGCTGTCATTCACATATTGCTTCAGTTTTTCATTTTCTCCTTGCTTGAAGATGCCAGACTTTTTTCTTGAATTTATCCTTTTCAATTTAGAGAATATGTACTGATTAAGCTAAACCTGGAAGATAGAGTAAGTTGAAAAGAAATGTTTTTCCTATGAAAGCTGTGATTTGAATGTCATATTTATCTACTTCTGGTAGACTCCCTGCTTTTCTCAGAGCTGGGTGGGACCACAGCCCAACACAGAGTGGAACACACAGTGGCTGCTGTCTGCATGCCATCTGTAGGGATTGCATCCTCACCCCAGAGACCCAGACCCAGAAAGTGCTCTGTAAGAGTGTCGACCTGGGGTCCTTGCTCCTGGACCCAGGATGTCCCAACTTCTGTGGAGCTGGGTGGCCTGTTTCTGTCCAGCTGCTGGCTTGACAGTCCCACTCCCTAGCCTTGGGGTGTGGGTGGCCTGAAGAGCAGAGTCCTACTCCCCTAGCCGTTCAGTGTTATGGGTAGAGTCAGGAACTGGTACCCTGCAAGGACAGGGTGGGGCAAGTATGGTTTTGCATAGATCTGGCTGTTGGCACAACTGTGCATGTTTGTGTATGTGTGTGGACATAGGTAGACATGTGTGCAGTGTGGACAGACATTAGTGAAAGGGTGTGTTCTTCTGATGCTTCCTTACGGAGAGCTTGCTAGACCTCACCTGGGTACATCTGGCAGGATGGCCACGGATCTCCATGGACTTGGGTGTGCACACAGCAGTGTATGTGGCTCGCGAGTCCTGTGTATTCTCCTTCTCAGGGCAGCTCTGCCTCTGATCATGGGTGTGTGCTGAGAAATGTGTGTGAGCTCGTATCTGGCTGGGTGTGTGCTGTCAGGTATGCATGTGTGACTGAGTGAGGGTGTGAAGGCCCCTGTGGGCTGTGCGCATTCCGCCTGTGTGCAGGCCTGTCCTGTCTGTGTTGCTGAGTGCCTCCCTGGGCTGTAGCCTGCGTGTGTGTGTGGTACCTATTTGGGCTGCTGGCAGGTCTTGGCAGTCCTGCCACTGAGCCAGCTCCCATAAGAGGCAGTGGCTGCCCCGGTGGCCTGCAGGCCTGGGCTGTGGGAGTGGGCTGGGCTGGAGCAGGACTTTCTGAGGGTGTGGGTCAGATGTGGCACGCAGAGTTGGGCATTTTAGCCCGACCTTGTCAGGCTCTTCCCTGGCTGATGGGCACTCTCTGAGGCCCTCCTGCTGGGCCCTCTGGATACCTTCTCCCATCTGTCTGAGATGACCACACAGGTCATAAATGAATTCTTCCTGGGACACCAAGAGCCTGGGTGTGTACAGCACATGTATGAGAAACACACATGCTCACACATGCCTATATCTGTACACAGGGACCCCTATGACAGGCTTAGATGGTAAAGCCCTCTCCCTACAAGGCTCTGGTTAGGCAGCTGTGTGTTTGTTCACTCAGAGGACATCCCAGCGAGATCCATGTGCAGATCCTAAGTGCGTAGAGAAGTCACATTCTTCCTGGTTATAGTTACGCTCTGCTGTGGGGTAGATACTGCCAGATACAGGGCCCCTGGGCACTCCCAAAGACCATTTGCTTGTTTGTCAGGTGCTCACTGAGCCCAGCACCATGCTGGGGGCTTGGTAGTTGAAGGACCATGTGGCACCATCCAGGGAGCATACGGCTAGGAGCTAGATACAGGCCAGGCCAGCAGGCAACCATAGTGATGGGCTAATGAGGTCACATCACAGTTGAGGTGGCGAGGAGAACCCTGTTTTAGATGGAGCACCCAAGAAAGGTGCCTGTAGTTACTGAAGCCAAGAACTGATGCTGAGGAGCCAGCCGTGGAAAGGAGGCATGGAGAGAGACATTTCTTGCTCGGGATGGGAGGGCTGAGGCAGAGCAGAGGTAGAGTGTGGAAGAGGAGGTGCTATGGTTGGGATGAGCATGGAGAGAACCCAGAGTCAGGGCAGAGTAGGGCCAACTTAACCCCAGATGGTGAGGATTTGGGACATTGTGGGTAGGACAGTGGCCATTTGCATACATAATGTGTGTGTATTATGGGGACCTGTGGTACTGACCCCAGGTCAGCCTATGCTGCAGGACTCTCAGGGAGAGACTGGCTTGACCAGATGCACATCCTGGTGAGCAAGCTTGGAGAGGCTACAGAGAGCCAGTCATGGGGCTGCCTTCCCATAAAGTAGCCAGGCTCTGGGATCACAGACAGTGACTGGCCACAGTCCAGCTCTCCCATCTGGAGAGAGTAGGTGTGGGAGTCACCACGGCCTTTGTCCCCTCATCTGACAGGTGAGGGTGGGCCTGGAACCCCCTCAGGTTATGGCAGAGATGACAGCCACAGTGCCCTGAGGCTGATGAGGGGTGTCTCGGGGTGAATGTGACCTGCAGGTCGTATCTACAGGTAGGGTGGCCTGAGTTCTGGGCACCTGCTGGTCCCTGTGCCCTCAGCCAGCTGTTTGTTCCACAGGATCCCCTTTCACCCGCACCAGCCTGAAGAGTGGGAAGACGGAGAGCTCATCATACTTTCGGAGGAAGGAGAAGATGTTCCGGTTCTTTATCCGACGCATGGTGAAGGCCCAGAGCTTCTACTGGGTGGTGCTGTGTGTGGTGGCTCTGAATACGCTGTGCGTGGCAATGGTGCACTACAATCAGCCACAGCGACTCACCATAGCCCTGTGTATGTACCCGGGGCGCTTGCTGCGCTGACCCAAAGCCCAGTCCCATACCCAGGGGCGGAAGACCTGTCACGACTGCAGGCCTCGCCAGCCCCTGTGCCCTCTGCTGGCCTAGGCTGTGTCCAGGCTTTGAGTGTGTCTCTGTCCCTAGAGGCATGTCTTGGCTGGTATGATACAGGTCAAGGGGTTCTGGTTGCCCAGTTGGTAGGGCGAGCTCTGAGTCATTCTCAAAAGAGCCTTAGACCCAGAGCCCCGGTGATCTTGTGTCATGCTCCTTCTACCTTGAGACTGTGGTTCCTGCCCTAGAGTTCTAATTTATTTATTTATTTTTCCATAATTTTATTGAGAGACAAATAGCAATGAGACAGTTTCAAATCAAATTGGTAGGACAGTTTCAATAATTAACAAATTGCATACTCTCTTCCTAGTGGTTAATTGCTGTACAAGATGCGGACATGATATCCTATTTACAAACACTATTGCAACAAATCCCTCTGTTCATTAAGAGAATGTAACTATATTTCTATCCTAACCACTTTGATAACACAGATACAAAATGGACATTCATCTGTATACACTTTTTTTGTTCCATCATTTGACTATTATAGGTGTGTTAACTCAGCAAAATATTCTAAAAGAGTCCAGTAGCCCATAATAGTATTGGGTCTTCCACTTCACTGGCAGTGTCAGAAATTGTTGACCTGAGTCCCCTACAGTGCAACATAACAGCATGGCTTTACTTCTTATACATCGTTTTTATTACCCTAGAGTTCTGAGGAGGCAGATTCCTGGCTTCTTCACTCTCTCAGCCCCTTCTTGTCATTTCTGTTCTCCTTTACATTGGTTGAATAGAAGGAGGGAGCTGACTTGTGTCCTGTGTCCCTGAGTCTAAGGTCATCATGGGGATTGTAGTCATGCTTGTCTTGGTCCCAGCTGTGGCTCAGAGAAGGCAAGGAGGAAGATGCCAGACAGTGGGGCTTCTTGTGCCTGTCCAGAACCCACATGCCTAGCTGACCTCAGTCCCAGGCCTGCGAGCCTCAGCCCTACTGAGAGGTTGGCTGTGCTCACACTGGTTGACATCCACCATGGTTCTGGAGATTCCCAGTAGGGTCAGGCTCTCTCTAAGAGGACCCATGTGCCAGAAGCCACCCAAGGGAGCCTTTTCTGACCTAGAGAGCAGCCATCCTGGCTCCCAGGCCTGGCCCAGTTGCCTGACATTCTGCCCCGTGGTGACTGCACCACAGTCCTGCAGGCAGCCACACCCTGCTGCGTACCAGGAGACCTCCAAGCTGTTGAAGACTGCTTTGCAGACTCGTAAGGTACCACAGGAGGCAGGTGCCCCTAGGCTGCACTGGTGGGAATCTGGCTTACAGCTTCCCCAACTGTGTTTCACTGTTACTTGCCTCATAAAGAAAGAACAAAGAGGCAGTATCCATGGGCACCCAGTCATACTTATCTCAGGAGCTGAGGGGTGTCAGCAGATTGTAGCTGAGGCAGCTGTGTGTGTCCTGGACTAGCCTGCTTGGCTCTAGTTTTTGCTTCCTGGGGCCAGTAGTTTGGTGTCATGACTTGGCTAGGGTCTGAGTTGGGTGCTGCCCTTGGGTCTGCCCAGTGGGGTTGGGCGAAGCCAGGAATCTGCTTCCTCCTCTCTGACGAGCGGGGTCTGCTCTTCCCACACAGGAATGATGATGCTCATCTGGCAGTCAGTCCTGACTGCTGGGTGGCTGCTGCCTGAGCTGGCAAGCAAGCGGGGGAGGGGGACCCTACACAGCTGTTTACACCTCTAGTGGGTGGGAGAACACCAGGCTGGGTTACCCCTTTTCCCTCTCTTTCTGTGGTCTTCTGGAATTCCTGGCCCTGCTGGACTCATTAAGGGAAAATGGCAGGAGGGAGAAGTAATGTTTGCTCAGTCCGGATGTATCTGCCAGTACCCAGGGTCTTTGTTTGACAGCTGGGCTGACCTCATAGGAGGGGGCAGGCTTGCAGTAGACCCACCAGGAGACTCCAGTCTGAGACCGGCACCCTGTCGATAGGGCTCCGTGTACCTCAGCCGCTGTCCATGGAGGACTCAACACAGTGCTCTTCCAGGACCTTCAGAACCCACGCTTGGATGAGAGAAGAAATGCGAGGTTTCTTCATGCTGTGAGCCGTACGATGGGCTGCCCCCCCCCGTTCCCCCAGCATCGGGGCCTCTTACTGCGCAGGACACCATTTTAACTGTCACCCCAGCTCCCCGCTTGGCTGGTGAACTCCTGGAGAGAGGAGTGAACTTTCTTGTGCCAGCTCACAGTGGCACCAGCACCTGCTCATTGAGTGACTGATTTCAGAATGAGTGAGTGAGCGCCCTTTCTTGGCCTCAGAGGAAAGGAAGGTAGGGTGTTTGAGGCTGAGCCAGCTCAGCAGGATGCTGGGACTTTCTGATCTCTTCCCTGAAGACTTCACCTTGGCAATTCTTGCACTAGCTTCTTGCAAAGTTCTCATACCCTGATCCCTCAGGAGGCATGTTGAGGGCTTGACAGGACCCTGAGGTTCAGCTTGTGGGTGACTGGCAGTCCCATCTTGTGCCTTCTCCCAAATGGCCCTATATGCATAGGAGTGTGTGGGCACAGGCAGAGCCTTTCTGATGAGCAGGGAGGGATTTGGGCTTCCTGGCCAGGAGCAACTGGGTCTTTCAAGGCTGCTGTGTCCGCTTGTATCTGCTGGGGTGCCCAAGCTGGACTGTGTGGCACAGCTTTTCTGCCGTGTCTCACACCTGCCAGGTAGCACAGCCAGACCTTGGACCTGGCCGAGCTGTGACCCTTCTTTCTCAAGCAGGCCCAGCCTGGGAGGCAGGGTGTCTGTGCCTCTGCCATTGGCCAGTGGCTTCTCCAGGTAGCATCTCAGCTTCTTTTTCTCCTTGTCCTGTGTTCAGCATGGGAGCCTAGATATTTTCCACCTGCCTCAGAGGCCAGACTTGTGGTGGGTGAATTGCTGCTTGTCCAGGTACTCAGGCCACTGGGGGATGGTTCCTCCCCTCTGTTGGCACAGTGCCAGGTGGGCTATGGTGCCCGTGTCGCTGCATATCCTGGATTAGGAATGTTGCCCCGTAGGGAGAGGCAGGTTTCAGGGTGCACAGGGATGAGAAATGCATGATGTCACCTCTGTTGGTTGGTGGGGTTTTTTTGGCAGAAGCGGGAATTGAACTCAGGCCCTTGTACTTGCCAGGGAAGCACTTATTTTACTGAGCCATCTCCCCGGCCCCTTCTGTTGTTTATGTGGGACTGTTTGCTTGAGGTCTCATGTCCTGACAGAGGCCTGGTAAG
Source organism: Octodon degus (assembly GCF_000260255.1). NCBI lineage: Eukaryota > Metazoa > Chordata > Mammalia > Rodentia > Octodontidae > Octodon > Octodon degus. Next base: position 137,417 of record NW_004524699.1, on the reverse strand, counting down.
GCTGCGCTGGCCGCTGACCACTCACTGGGTCTTCTGGTAATTTGCTTTATTCTTTCCTTTGGCTCTGCTCTCAGAGCTGCTGCCTTTGTTGGAAGTTAGGGTGCCTTTGGGCACTGGGATGATGTAATCAACTTATACCACTTTTTTTTTTTTTTTTTTTGGTAGACCTGGGGATTTAGCTTAGGTCCTTGCGCTTGCCAGGGAAGCATTTGTTCTACTGAGCTATCTCCCTGGCCCCAGTGACTTCAGGCAGTGGACATCCAGAGGCCAGGAAGTCACCCTGAGTCTAGCTGGGCTTCACTGGTACTCACCCACTCTGCAGCCTGAGACCTAGCGCCGGAATCACTGTGGAGTCACTGCTTTCTCCTGTTTCAATACTTGTGCTTAGGCTGGGACAGTAGCATTTGTGTGCCCTCCAGTGTCATCATGACCTTCTAGGCCTAGTCCCTGGAGGTGATCAGTGCTGTTGCTGGGACTTCTGGGTTGAGCTCCTTTCTGCCCCCCTCATTCACTGATAGCAAGGAGTTGGCTTCACAGTCCCTTGGCTTGCTTTATTGCCCTGGGGCTCTTGTCAAAGGGCCTCAGTTGCTTGGGTATTGGTGTTTTCCTTCTGTGAGACAAAGATATGATCAAAAACCTGCAACATGGTGCTGTGGAGTCCCAAGGAGGGTGTCAGCAAGTCTTTGTGGAGGCAAGGGAGCTAAGAAGGGGGTTGAAGGTCTGTCTGCAGTCAGAGCATGCAGAAGGCAGTGGTCCACAGCCTGGTAGCCCTAGGCCTCCTTGAGGATGTCCCTGGTGACTTTGTGTCTTGCTTCTGAGCTGGTCCTGAAGCTGTGTCCCATGGGCTGTGGGAACTTATTATTGTCTGGACAGAAATGAGTGTCCCTTGTGTCCCTTTCAACAATTATTTGTTCTGGGATAAGGTTTCAGAGCATGAGCGTACAGACGAGGCCTGGAAGGCTCTGCCCTAGCAAGGCCTTCAGGTGTGAGGTCCTTGGTCTGAGCTGGAGGCCAGGTGGAGCCTAGCACTAACTCCTTCTTCTCTGACTTCTCCTAGACTTTGCAGAGTTTGTTTTCCTGGGTCTTTTCCTCACAGAGATGTCCCTGAAGATGTATGGCTTGGGGCCCAGAAGCTACTTCCGGTCTTCCTTCAACTGCTTTGATTTTGGGGTGAGTGGGGTAACTTCTACAGGATTCCTTTGGGAGTATATACCACACCTTCCATGTGTCTCCTGTGTGTGGGCGGGGCTCCATGGCCCTAAAGGGTGCTTGGGCTGGAGGTGCAGGGAAGTGGCAGAGGGAGCCTGACCTCTTGGCGTGGCGCAGTGGGTGCAGCACAGCCAGTGCCGTCTCAGGTGTCCCCCTTTCCTCCAGTCCTGTTGCAGGTGCATGGTTGCCCGAGGGTCCTGATAGTGCCCTCTGTGCCATGTCTGTGGAAGGGTCAGTCCCTAGCGAGGTAGGAAGCTGTGCTGTGGCCCTGCACCATTTGTTGGACCTGCCCTTTTTGGGGTGAGGGGTCAGGGAAGCCTCAGGGCAGGATGGATGTGGTCTAGTAGCCATGGCTTACTTTGAGTGTTTGGACCAGGTGCCAGGGCAGGGGCTGCACAGGAGTCATCCCCCGGGCCTTGGTAGAATGTATGGCGTGGACTTGGCATACTGTAGATTCACTGGGGGTTCCTGGGCCTTACTGGGGGAGGTTCAGCGTGCAGAATCAGCTTGACTTGAGCTTCTCCTTTCCTGGGCATTGGAGCCTACAGCTGGCACAGCCTCTGCACCCAGTGTCCTTAGATCTTCATGCTGCACGTCAGCAGTACTACAGGTGTGGTCAAGGCACGGTGGATATGGTCCAGCCACCATGGGTGCGGGCTGGGCACCATGTGTGGTTATGCTACTGCAGAGAAAGCTGGTAGCCTGATCCAGGGCCAGCATGTGTCCCTAAGAACAGGTGTTGGCAAGCTTGCTGCATAATGGGATTATCACCAGTGTGCAGATGCTGATGTCTGGGAGTGGGCAGGATGCTGGTGCTCTCTGAATGACAAATCTGTGGAGAAGGTGCAGCAGGCTGTGCATGTGGTTCAGCTCCTACATGCTGCTTCTGGGTGGATCAGTGCTAACCTGTGGTGAGGTCTCTGGAGCTGTGGGAAGGGCACTGCTCTGGCACGTTCACTCTTCTTTCAGTGACTTGGTCTGATTTGCAGTTGACATAAAGTTGGTGGAAATGACTAAAGTCGTAAGACAAGGATAATAAAACATAATCTATGAGATTAATGCTCAGCATTTGATTTTTCAATGCCAGGTGCAAATGTGTGATTGGAGGATGAGAAATACATACATGAGCCTTTGGGTGCTCGTACTGACTGAGCCCTGCGTGTGTCCAGGAGGTTGGTAGCTGTGGAGACAATTCAGTTTCTCCCCTTTACCTGTGCAGGGAAAAATGGCAAAGGGCTGCTGGGCTCCAGTCCTGCCCTCTGCACTTGCTGTGTCTCTCGTGCCAAGTGCTGGCCAGAGTGGTCCTGCCCATGGTCTCTCCGAGGAACAGCTAGAAACATGGACATGCCCCTTGCTCACAAGCCTCAGCCCACCCAAATCTGCAGTACCTAAGATAAGGCTGTGGTCAAACCAAGGGGTAGGCTTGCCCCAGTCTGTTCTTGGTACGTATACTGGTTCCTGATCAGTGGGAGAAGAAAAGATTCAACTTATAGTTTCTGAAATTTGGAGCAACAGCAAGACCAGGATAGGAGAAGTTGCCAGAAGATAGGTTTGCTGGTCCAAGAGAAAACTGCTTAGTAGGCAGGACTAAGACAGTTTCTCCAGCCTCGGAGGTATTTAAGAAGATGTGGGTGTAACCTGGTTGTGACAGAGTTACATCAGCATGTCAGCAGGCCTGAGTACCCGTGATTTGTCTGAGGCGAGAGGAAGACAGGCCAGGACTGGTGGGCCTTGCAGCCTTCCCAGAGGTTACTGGAGCTCATGTGACCTGTGATCCACTTGCTGAGGATCTTCAGAGTGTCAGTGCTTACAGAGAGATGCAGCAGACTGGGTGTGGTAGTGCATGCCCATAATCCCAGTGCTGAGGAGGCTGAAAACATGTTTGAGCTGCATAGCGAGACCCTGTACCAAATACATCATCATCATCATCATCATCATCATCATCATCATCATCATCATCATCAATAGCAGAGAGATGCAGCATGCATACACACAAGACATATATGGGTGCACTGTGAGCATAAATCCATGTACAAATATGGTTTTCCCTGAGGTTGATGCCAACCCCATTGCAGGTCATTGTGGGAAGCATCTTCGAAGTGGTGTGGGCTGCAGTCAAGCCAGGAACCTCCTTTGGGATCAGTGTGCTGCGGGCGCTCCGCTTGCTGAGGATCTTCAAAGTCACTAAGTATGTTACCTGTACGCTTCTAGGAGCAGAGGGCATGTGGGTTGGAGGCAGTAGGTCCAGGAACACGTGGCTCCCAGGAATGCAGCGTCTGGAAGCTCTTTCTGTGTCTCACTGGTTTAACTGGAGGAGCTGGCTGTAAAGTAGCATGTGCTCAGGTGCCACCCCAGCAAGTCTCGTAGGGCCAGATGTGTCTCAGGGTTGCTCTCTGCTGGCCCCAGTTCTGACAGAAGGTTCTCCTGTTACTTGCCCTCCTCCCCATTTCATACCGTCCCCTCCCTCGAAAGCACCAGTCTCATCTTCCCAGCCCTCAAAGAGGATATAGTTGGTAGAGAAGTTCTCAGATGGAGGAGTCCCCATCATTTTGCCAAGCTGCCTTGCAGCTTGGTCCCTGCAGGGAGAGTTGGACCCCAGACCCTGATGCGGCCTGAGCCAACCAAGTACCTACGTGGTTGCTGTTTCCAGGCCTGCTTTTTGCTTCTTCCCTACTGGCCCTAAGTTCATGATGACAGTGATAAGACCCTGTTCTCAACCCTGTCCCACTTGAGTCTGATTCTGCGAGTTGCTCCCTTTGCCCATGAGATGGAGTTACAGGAAGGTAGTGTGTTGCAGTTAGTGAAAGTGACCTGGGTTGAGATCCTGCCCCTCACCGCCACAGTTGCACAGGCTAGAGAGAGACCTATTCCGCAGTGTCTCATCAGTAGCAGAGGCTGCTCAGCCTGTCTAACCATAGTTGGGGTGCAGGACTAGCTTGTCCTGAGTTTTGGAGGATCTCTGAAATGAGCAGAATCCTCAGCAGTTGAACCTAGCTGCTGGGGGCCCTGAAGTCCTAGAAGGACCTGAGCTCCCAGGTAGCCTGCCTCTGCTGGTGATTAATATTTTGCTGATCTTTTCATTTATTTTAAATACAAATCCCAAATTATCTGAAGATATGAAGGTATGAATGAAGAAGAGGTTGAGGCAGTGTTCAATCTAGTTTGATCCACAGACATACCCTGAGTTTTCTGGAACAAGTCCTCAGGCCTCCACTGCCTTTCCATTGCTTCTAAAAGGGATGAAAGAAATGGCCACAGAGACTAGCTTTACCTTGGCCGTGGGCCCACGTTTTCTGTCAGGAGGCTGGTGACCCTTGTTCTGAGGCAGGCTGGCTCCTGCCAACCCAGGAGAATACAGGACCCCTTTACCAATCTTTCGCCATTCCTGCCACCAACCCTCAGGCCCCTTGTAAGAGGATTTAAAGTATGCCTGGGCCTCTGAGGTGGATGCCACAGAGAAGGACACCACTTTGATAAAACTGCTTATTAACTTTTATTTATTTATTTATTTATTTATTTATTTATTTATTTATTTTGCGGTACTGGGGATTGAACTCAGTACCTTGCGCTTGCCAGGCAAGCGCTTATTCTACTAAGCCATCTCCCCGGCCCTCAGGACACCACTTTGGGACCCAGGGATGCCCAGTGAAACTAGCATCTACCCTTCCACCCCTTGTGTTTCAGGCCTGTGGGTAGGTCTCCTTGGGGAACTGGGGAGCTCTGGGTGCTGGTGGAATGTGACCCGTGGACTCCCGGGAAGAGTATGCAAAGGCTGGGCATAGTAGCTGGAGCCATCATACAGCAGTGATGCATCAGTAGACAGGAGGAGGCTTGTGGGTGCTAAGGAGATAAAGTTGCGTGGCACTGTTCCCCAGGCCAGGTGCCTTAGTCCTCAGTGACAGCATATGTGGCAGACTGGTCATGAGGGAAGCGGTACTGACTTATATTCTGGTATAGCTCCTCCTCTGATGGGCTGAGGACAGTCTGCATTGCCTGCGGTGGTAGGTGGGCTCTGGGTGCCTGACCAGACACTGGGGAAGAGGAAGAGGGAGGGACGAGGATGAAGTCTGGGCCTGGCCATCTGACGGTTGTTGGCCTCATTCAGCCAAGGACAGAACAGGAGCAGGTTAAGGAGTTTGGGAGTTAGTCCAGCGCTGCCTGCTTGTGGTCCCCTGGGCCTCAGGCTGAGCAATCTCCTGGGAATCCAGAGAGGAGCTCAGCCGCACAGACACAAACACGCACACATGCACCATGAACATCAGGGCGTAGCAGGCCACAGAGGTGGGTAGCTGAGAGCCTAGAGAGTCTAGAGGAGAGAGAGCATGGTCACATCCAGGCATAGCCCGGGTCTAACCATGTTTCTTCTCGGCAGGTACTGGAACTCTCTGCGGAACCTGGTAGTGTCTCTGCTCAACTCCATGAAGTCTATCATCAGCCTTCTGTTCCTGCTCTTCTTGTTCATTGTAGTCTTTGCTTTGCTGGGGATGCAGCTGTTTGGGGGACAGTAAGTGGGTTGAGGTGGGGGGAGGACAGGACCTGTCCCACTGGGGAGGCAGAGCTCACAGTAGATGGTATCCTGGACCTCTTTTCTACCTTCCCTTCTTGAATGCTCTTGAAGGGGCTGGTGATGGTGAGAAAGCCACCCACCTGCAGCCTGTGACAGTGTGTTGTTGCGATGTGCAGCTCTTGCTTCTGCTGGGGCTGTCTCTGGAGGACTTTTTGTTTTTCCAGGTTCAACTTTCAAGATGAGACACCAACAACCAACTTCGACACCTTCCCTGCTGCCATCCTTACTGTCTTCCAGGTGAGGAATCTGTCTGCTCAGCTTTTCTCTCCCGTTGGTGCAAGAAAGGCTGCCAGTCCCTGCCGACTCCTCCTCAGCTCTTCAGCACAATCCAGCTACCTAAAACCTTCCTCACAGCAGAAGATGAGTGTGAGCTTGGGTGGGGAGAAGCCAGTGCTCTGATGCTGCCCTGAGGAGCTCTCTGGGGATGAGGTCTCAAGCTACCAGAGCGTTTCTTAGTCCCAGGAACCTGCAGTCACCTGTCTTTTGTCTGTGGGGAACATACAGAACTCTTCCGAAGCTCCTCCAGGAAGGTGTGGCGCCTCTGTTTGCTTTGTCTGGGAAACATGTCCACCACAGCACTAGAAGGCCCTCTTTCCTGTGTGGTAGGGATCTTGTTGGCTGAGTGACCTCTACCCTTCTGGAGGCAAAAGGGACTCGTGTGGGCACTTTCTCCAAGTGCTGCCAGGTCTGGCCGTGCCAGGCAGGTAGTGCTGTGTTTCTGCCCCAAGATGTCTATGTGGATGGCAGGTGAGGCCGCTGCGGCTCTGCCCATGGGTACCCTTAGGCCCCCACAGGCTGCACGTGCTCATACTGAACCCACATGTGAGAGCAGCCTTTGCCTTCCACTTTCTCAAAGAGGGGAAGTTTCTTCCACAAATAGATTAAACCAAACCAGGTGATTGGCCATGAAAACGCTTTGGTCCCAGTGGTGTGGCCCACTGACGTTCCTGACAGTGTGCTTTCTCATGCCTTCTCTCATGGCCCTCTTTCTGGGTTCCCTGTGGCCATCAGCTTGGTCACAGCCTCAGAGAGCCAGCTCTTCTCCCAGGGGAATGTGTGTTCCAACCTGCCAGGACCTGGTGCTGTGCTCAACCTTCCTTCTTTCTTGTCCTTGGGCAACTCTGCCTCTCCCCCTTGGTTCCCTAAGTGCAGGCAGCACCAGTCCACTCACTCTGCCCTACCTTCTCTCACTGAGGCATGCATTGCTCTGTGTTGCTCGCAGGCCAGTGGCTTCCAGAGTTCAAGGCTTCAGTGGAGACACAGTAGAGCAGCACTGACTGGGGCCTCACATGGGCTGCCCTGAGGAGTGTGCCCCATTTCTGATTGGGGGGTTCTTCTGTATGTGTCCAGAGCTAAGCTTGCCCAGGAAGCAGGGCAGGGGAATTGGGAGGAGTGCACCCCAGGCTGAGCCATGAGTGTGATATGTGGTGTGGCCATAGGTGGCACCAGGATCCCGGTCTAGGTTGGAAGGGCTGTGTAGGCCAGGTGAGTAGACCTTGCCTACAGCAGTCACAGAGGGGACTCCAGGGAGGGGTGTTGACCCGCTGGCAATTAGACGCTGCTTTCTGGGATCAGAGTCTTTAGAGAGTGGAAACAACAGAGGCCCAGGCACTGGGATGTGTCTGGTGAGAGGCTGGTGGGCTGGGTATGTGAGACCCACAACCTTAGATACATACAAGTGTGGTTCAGCCACCCCGACCTCTGGGGAAGGTTCTAGGCCCTTCTGCAGAAGATGAAAGAGAGTTGGAGGGTACCAGAAAAAGAGCTGAACCACTGGGGGCCAGCCTCGGCCTTTTATCTCCACACAAGGCCCTTGGCCCAGAGGCCTGAGCTCCCAGAAAGGGAACCTCTGCTTCTAAACTGGACTGGGAGTGGGGATAGACAGGACAAGACAGGAGGAAGAAAATAGATCTACTTTATTCATGGTGACCTACAAACAAAAACTTACTAAATACTGACATCCAGGAGAGAACCAGCAGCACCCATGGTCAGGAGGTGGAACCATTCCCGAAGAAAAGGGATGGGAGAGCAGGGGACTGCTCTGAGCTGAGTGTGCTTGTAATCTTCCTAGAGGTAAGGGAAGAGCCCATGGAAGCCCCAAGTCATGGAAAAAGGCATGAAGACAAAGAATAGGTCCAAGTGAAAACTGAATAGAAGTCCTGGAAGTGGAAAATATGACTATTCAACTCAAGGAATAAAGACTACACCCTGGACGTGATCCTAGGGAGAGAGGAATGATAGTTGGAAGATGTGAAGAGCTGAGTGAGCTGCAGCGTGGAACAGATGACCAGATGCGTGGGATGGGCAGGGGTGGGAGCCATAGGAGTGACATGCAGGGAAGCGTGAGTGGGGCTGTGGTTTGGTGGTGTAGCTCTTGCCTGGCATGAGTGAGGCCTTGTGTTGGATCGCCAGCACTGAAGAGGGGAAGAGGGAGAGGGAAAAAGGGAGCAATCCCCACCCTGTATCCTTCCAGGGAGAGTCTTGGAGCTCTTCCTCTTGCAGAGTCCTGGAGCTTTGCTTGCAGAGGCTAAGCGAGGTGGACAGAGTAAGTCCAGACTTGCAGCCTGTGGCAAAGTGAAGATACTAAAAACTATTCTAGGAAGATCTATACAAGAATGACATCTAGTCTGACGGCAGACTTCTCACGAAGAACAGCTGACAGGAAATCATGGAAAGTAACTTGGAAGTGTTGCTTAGTCTTGAGCCTAGAATCCTGAGTCCAGAGCACTGTGGCTCCAGGTGAGGGTAGGAGAGACACTTTCTCATACACATACAGAGAGCTCCTACCCCACCATTGAAAACACTGTGAGCACTTACACATTTAACTATATGATTTAAAAGAAAAGTACATTAATCCAAGAAAAAATGACCCCTTCAGAAGTTGAATAATTTAATAATCTCCAACCCAAGCTACTAAGTTCAGACAGTTTGAAATGTGAACTGTGCTCTGTATTTAAAAAGTTACTGGCTGGGGAGATAGCTTAGCAGCATAAACACCTACCTGGCAAGCACAAGATCCTGAGTTCAATCCCCAGTACAAAAAAAAAAAGTTATTTCCATTTTGCACAGGCTATTAATTTGAGTAATCTGGGAATAGAAAACTGAATGAGAACAAGATCGGGGGGCTGGTGAGATGGCTCAGTGGTCTGAAGCACCTACTTGGAACAAGCTTAGCAAAGCACAGGGACCGCGGTTCAATCCCCCAGCACCACATGCCAGCCGGCCCCTACCCCTGGTGGGCTGAGCTGGCCACACACACACACACACACACACACACACACAAATAAATAAATAAAATAAAAAAAAAAAAAAAAGAACAAGATCGGGTGGCCAGAGGTGGAGGCGAAGCGTCCTTAGGGGAAATAGAGAAATCAAGTCTGGATAGGGTCAGCAACTGTCTGTGTTTTGAGCTCTCCATAGAGTTTCATAGAATGTAAGGTTATTTACCATCAGAAACTCCACAGATGTGACTCATCATATTCCCAGATTATGAAAGAAAATTTTAGCAAGAACAGTGTGCACATGCAGGTGAAATGAGCCTGGCAGCCTGGCCATAGCACAAGTTGGTGCGCTCTGCTTTGTGCAAGTTTGCCCTGCGTGGAATTTTTTTTTTTTTTTTTTTTTTTTTTTGGTAAAAAAGGCACTCCTTCCAAATAAAGACTAATAGCAGATCACATCAGTGTACATGGTCTTATTACCATAGAATAAGGAAAAATGAAATAATTGTTGTCACAGAAAAGCCAAGCACTGTCATTGCACATTAATTTACTGCAGTGACGGCTATGGGAATTAAATGCACCATGAGAACCTTTCGGACCACCTTTCCCACCACGCATTGTAGCTGACGTCCAGAAGGGGAACAATAGGAGTTGTAGAGGAGATGTGGTTATGCTGCTGATGGCTGGTAGAATCCTTAGCAGTGTCATTTCCTAACATCCAGTTCATTGAAGCCTAAAGCCTGCGTGGCTTTCCATGCCCTGGACGGTGTCTTGCCACAGAGATGTGTATAGACCATCACAACAGCCACATCTGTAATGGCAGAGCCTTGGAAACCACCTGAATGGTCGTTGTCATTAGGAGAATAAGGAAAGTTAGTTCTGTTTGTATAACAGGGAAAGTGAATGATCTAGAACTAAATTTGTCGACAGAAATGATCTCACAGGTGTTGAGCAAAATACACAACCTTGAGAATAATGTTTAAAGATGAAAAGCATAAGACAGGCTACTGTGTTGTCTGTAGTGTTCAGCCTATGCAGTGAAGATGTGAAAAGGAGCCTTGGGGCCTGTTCTCCTGAGCGTTAGGTGGAGGGGAGAGATCAACTCTTAGGAAAATAAATCCAGGAGCTTTAACCCTGTTTTGTCTTACTGAGCTGGGGGATGGGTTTACAGAGGGTCACTGTTCCTTGTGAGCACTTAAAAATTGATTTTTAAAATGGAAGGGTACAGCTCCTCCTCCCATGCTGCCTGTTGTGCTGTATCGGTGGCAGTAGTTGTCCCTGCTTCTCCACCATCTCCACTGCTCGCTGTCCTCTGGCCAGCAGTGTTGGGAGGGAGATCGTAGCTGCAGATCCCTTCCCTGCCTCAGCACAGATACAAGATTGAGTAAGAAAGGCTAGATTTACAAGTACTTCTTGTAAAAGTCATCTGTGGAGTAGTACTAGTTGGAATAATAGAAGATTTTACATTATGAGATGAATGGGAATAGAATATTGGACAAAAACAAACTTCGTAATCTCTGCATCATGATTTATTCTCTCTCTCTCTCTCTCTCTCTCTCTCTCTCTCTCTCTCTCTCTCTCTCTCTTTCTTTCTTTCTTTCTTTCTTTTCTTTTTTGCTCCGAATGCCTTTAGGGCAGGTTTGGCTGGCTTGAGTTGTGGGTATCGAACCCCAGCAACCTGAGCCTGACTGCTTTGTTGAAGCAGCCACTTAAAGGACTGAGCTAAGGGGCGGCCCCCATGCGTCATGATTTTCAGCTACCTGATTGTTGTACAGTCTCACCACTTGGGGTATTTCATACTGGAAAACAAGCGAGTACTAGATATCGGATCTCTCCAGTAGTCCTCAGCATGATAAAAACAGATCCTTTTTTTTTTTTTTTTTGTCAACTTAATGAAGCATTTAAAGTCATATGACTCTTAGATGAACTTGAAGATTATTATAGTAGAATGTAAAATCTTCTATTATTAAAGTGCAGGAAGCTTGAAGTTTAGAGCCAAAGACTTGTTTCAGAAAGACGAGGGAGGACTATTTAGAAAGCTGTGGGTACAGGGAAGAAGTTGATTCCAGTCCCAGGCATAGAATGTTTGATTAAAGACTCCCATCTCTAGACTTACCCAAGATCACAGTATTTCACAGACAGAAAACCAGTTACCTCAGTGGTTCCCAGTTCATGACAGCAAACCAAGACTACAGTCTCTGAGCTGCTGTCAGTTCCCCAGGGACTGTTTGTCAGAAAAACCAATGCCCCTGAGCCTCAGCCAGCAAGAATATAATTATGGTTCAGCTGGTGTAGATGCTGGGAGCCTGAGCACCTCCCCTTGGAAACCAGGACTGGTGCACATCAAGCGAGTCATCAGAAAAGAAGGTACTCAGAGGAAGGCAAAGGAAAACCAAACGAGGAGTGGCCCAAACGTAAAGAGGAAAAGAAGTCTCTTAAAATTTTATTTATTTGTTTATTTTTTTATTTTTGGTGGAACTGGGGATTGAACTCGGGAAAAGAAGTCTTGAGGAGGTGGATTTAGAAGAACACAAGAGCATCCAAAGAAAACAGGACCTGTACAGGGTGGCACAGAAAAGCCTAAGCATCGAAAGACAAAAAATAAAAGAAGCCAAGCTGTAGCCTCTAAGAAGGAGGACCACAAACATAGAAAAGAGAAATAGGAACAATGCAAAGAAAGAATAGAGGAAGAAATGCTTTGGCAGCAGTCTATCCTTGGATTTTGAAGCTCTTTAGTTGCCTCTCCTGAGGTTGAAATTGAAAAAATAATGGAGGAGCTTGGTTTTATGATATTTATGTCCATATTGCTTATGTGAACAGATAGTTTAATTCTACCAAAAGGCCAGGTGAACATGAAGTGTTTAGCGTTCATGCTCTCCAACGTGGAAATACTTTTCCTTGTTTTCTACAAGTATTATTTCTTTTTTTTTTTTTTTTTGCATTGGATATAATATCCTTTTAGGAGAGTGGTTCTGGTTTATTGCCATGATAGTAGAATTATTTTCCCTTAGGAAATATTTTATTTTTAAATTAAGGACTAATAGCTTTGCAGAATCTACCAGATACCAAGACTTCTCTGAGGCTACAGTTGTGGGGGTGGTGTGGTATATGTAAAGACAGTGCAGAGGACAGACGGGAGTTCCCAGAAACATACCCAGTTAAAAAAGAAGTCAGCCAATGGGAAAGGGTGGAGTATTCAAAAAATGGGTCTGGGAAAATAGATTTTCCTTACAGAAAAAAATCATTCCACATAAATACAAAGAACTTCAGTTAGAATACAGACCTAAATGTGAAAAATCATGTTTTAATTACTATTAATGCTTTATTAGTCAGAGTCAGATATTATGTGCATGCCTATAATTATAGGTGGAAGGCTGGGGCAGGAAGCTTGCAGCCCTGGGCAATTTAGCAAAACCTCTCAAAAAACAAAACAAAGCAAAACAAAAAAAACTACCCCAAATGGGATGTAGCTCAGTAGAGGAATGCTTGTTGAGCATGCACTGAAGGCATGGAGTCCCTCGCTAGCACACAGAAAAGAGGGAAAAAGAAAAGGAAGGAAAGGTGGGGGAAAAAGCAGAACCTATAAAGGAAAGCTGGCTAAGTAGCTTAGCGGATTAAAGCACCTGCTTAGGCAGACGCAGGGACCAGGTTTGAGACTGGGCGTGGTGGTGTACTCCTATAATCCTAGCGCTTGGGAGGCTGAAAACAGGAGGGTCACTACGAGTTTGATCTGTGTAGTGAGGCCCTATAGACCCTGTACTAAATACATTAAAAACGAAACCAAAAACAAAACAAAAAACAGAATCTATAAAGGAAAAGACTGAAGACTGACACATTTGACTACATTACAACTCTGCCTGCTTGGCACTGGGTGTTGAACCCAGGTGCCTTAGCCCTTTCATTTTTTAATTTTGAGACTTTCCCAAGTAAATTACCCAGTCTGGGCGTGGGCTTGTGATCCTCCTGGATCAGCCTCCCAGAGTGCTGAGATTATAGTTATGTGCCAACAGACCTGGATTAAACTTCTTTATAATACTGAAATAACTGAGAATATAATACTAAAACAATACTAAAGACTTAAAGTATTTGCAGTAGGTAGTGTAGACAGTAGAGTGGTATATGTAAGAATGCTTAAGGAGATCTCATAGATCAGCAGGAAGGTGTGCCATCAGAAACACAGGGTAAGGGAGAGTAGTCTCAGGGCCCAAAGACAGATGGGGCGCCCGAGGGTGTGATGCTGCGATGGGTGGTATGAGGGTGTGAGGAAACTTCCCATGCTGCTTGGGGTGTGGGTGGGATTGGTACGGTTTGGAGACACCCGGTAAAGTCAAAGATGCGTATGGCCTGCTGCCTAGTGATTTTCAAGCTAGGGATATTTTGATGTGTGCACAGGAGACAATAATGAAAAATTTAAAGTGCTTGCAGGAAGAACATGCATGAATAAATGGGAAGAAAGCTGTTGATATTTATGTGAGTAGGTAGATTTATTTGTATTGACATGTGAACTTCAAAAACATCAGGTAGAGGAGTGGTATATGGCTGATACCTTCCTATTCATGCCTAGCACACAGCTGTGTTATAGACAGGTGTGTGTGGCACGCTGCATGATTGTGAAGCTGTGATTGGGGCTCCCTTCAGGGATGGTTATGGGCAGTGGAACCAATGGAATTGTGACACAATGTTAATCTCTACTTTGGGTGGTGGACACATGTTATATTTTTACCCTGTACTTTAATTTTTTTTTTTTTTTAATATTTTAGGGAAGGGTCTACCGGGTGTTCAGGGTCTCACTGCTAGATCGGACTCATAGTGATCCGCCTGTTTACAGCCTCCCAAGAGCTGGGATTATAGGCACACGCCACCACGCCCAGTCTCAATTGCTGTCTTAGAGTGCCCCGGAGGCAGGGCCGGCACAGCTCCCCCTGTACTTTGAAAAAAACAAAAAGTAGACATGTAGGCTTCCATTGGGGCAAGATTTGTGTTTAGCCAGGCCGTGAGGGTGAAACTGCAAGGCCCCATGGCAGAACCTTGGAGAAGGAAGGCCCAAGTCCATCACAGACCACCATGACCTCCAGGTTGGAGGTGGCCAGTATGTAGAACTCTGTGTCTGTGGCTGCCTCTCTGCCCTCGGCTCCCTCTGCCATGGTACCACTGCCTCCTTGCTAGCCTTTGCTCACCTCTCTTGGAATTCCCTTGCCATTCTTGCTGAAAACCTAGAGCATGTTTGTGTCTTAACCTGACCCAGGTTAGTAGCCATGTGCTTTGGCACATTTTCCTGCAAGATCCTAGGCTGCCTACTCCCTTGGAACCACTTCACCTAGAGACCTGTGAGTGTGCCCTGATGAAGGTGTGTCCTGATCCGACCCTGGATGTGTGCACATGCATTGTGCACAGTGTGTGCGAGTGTGCCCTGTGGAACTCTTCTGCAGATCCTGACAGGAGAGGACTGGAATGCAGTGATGTATCACGGGATTGAGTCGCAAGGCGGGGTCAGCAGAGGCATGTTCTCCTCGTTTTACTTCATCGTCCTGACACTGTTCGGAAACTGTATCCTTCTAGGTGCTGTGGTGGAGGAGACCAGTGTGTAGCCCGCTGCAGCTGCAGCTGCCTCTTGGCTCTCTGCAGGAGGACAGGGAGGGGAGGGGTTGTCGGCTGCATGTTCTCAGAGTGAAGTGATGTGCAGGAGGCCCCAAGGTTAGCCCAAGCGATGGATCTGGAGGCCCTGCATCTGGCAGCAGATGTGGGGCAGATGGACCACCACTGGGTCTTGGGAAGCACTCTGACAGTCCTAGGGGCTTCACAGGAAGATAGGAGACTTGGAAGGCCAAGGGCAGCGGGCTTCCTCCTCTGATTTAGTATAGAGTTTTGACACCTGGCTTCATAAACCTCTTCCTGCTGAAAACCATCCCTGTCAAAGAGGTACAGAAAGACTTCTAGGGAGGGCTGGGAAAGACTTTGTCTATAGCCTGGTGATAGAAGGGCATGGGCAGAACCAGGCAGGCACAGCAGCTGGCGATAACTTTTGTTTCATGCAGGGGCCATGTGGGAAACTTGCTGGGACCCAGGAGAATCCGGAAGGGGGGATCCACAGGGTTCATGGTGCAGGCCAGGGTTCATCCAGGGGACCCAGGTGTCAGGGTGGTTGCCACCAGCACAAATAGGAATGCAGCCCTGAAAGGACACCTGTGGTGCTGGTGCTCCCATGGGCAGTGGACCCTGGAGTAGGTATCCCTGTGTCAGACCTAACAGGGCCTCAGAGTATGCCTTACACCAGGCTCCCGGTGCTTCTGGTCTGGGTCCTCTGCTTGGAGAACTGCTGTGGTAGATCCTCCTATGACACTTCAAAGAAAGGCCTGAGCTGGAGACAAATATCTTGTAAATTGTCACAGCCAACTTGCCTGCTCTGAGCGTCTCCCACTTTTTTGCACACTACTCTCTTTATTCTTTGCCATCTCACCCTCCATTCTTCCTCATCTCTCTTTCTGGCTCAGTGACCACCCACACCTCCACATTTGCTTCTGTTTCTGTCCCCTGCTTCCTGTCTTCTGTCTGAATCCCTGGGCTACCTCACCAGGGACTTCTGCCTCTGCAAGAGCATGCTACAGATGACAGCTCAGATCCTGGCCCCCGGGGTGGGGATCTGGTGGGGTATGAGGCCTCAGGAGGGACTGGGTCTTGGGGAACAGGATTTGGTTTGGATATAGGTGGAAATGGGCCAGTGCAAACTGCTATAGAGGAAGGAGGCTGCAGTGTTAGCTCACACTAACACTGCAGGGGACAGTGATGTCCAGAGGATGCCACTGCCCCATAGAACAGTGGCTTGTCCAAGTGGAATCCTGTGTCACTCAGACTAGACATGCCATCTGCCATGTGTCCATGCCTAGTCTAGTCTGGGTGACTTCTGCTATACTTGTGTGTCCCTTTGGCTGGCCCTTAGGGCATAGTCCTTAGCTGTAGGCATGGAAGGGCCTCTGAGTGCTCCATGCAGTCATAGGTGTTCTGAACTTCATTGCATTGGGGATGAAGCTCTCCATACATAAGACATTTTTGGTTATTAGGGCTAGGACACAAGGATTAAATAGATCAGGGATCTGTTTAATGCACAACATCCTATCATTCTTGCCCAGCCCAGTGTGTCAGCAGTGCCATGGTTGAGGCTCCTGAGATGATGAGATGACAGGAGGGCAGGCCTGCAGCTGTGGTCTGGTGGGATCCATGCTGATCACAGTAGGGAGGCCTACTGCTTTTGTAGGGCACAATCCTACAACAGTGCCACTCAATGGAAAGATGAACTCTGGGCAGATACAGCGCCTAACAATGGGAGGAAGGTGCCTTTTGCAAGAACACCATGGTGACTCAAGGTAGTGATCGAGTGAGGGCCTTCCTCAGAGAGATTCAGAGAGGACCTGTGCTATGCTGGGACCTGGGGCAGGTCATTTACTTTTATACCTTGATCTTCTTGTTGATAATGGGGTAATGGCAGCCCCTTGCTTGTGTTCCTGGGATCAGGTCAGGGGAATACAGTGCTGGATGCTCAGGCTGCTTCATCCCTCCTCGCTCCAATATCATTCAGGAGAGCTCCTTGAAGGAAAGGCACCCGAATTCATGTTGGAATTTGAAGTGAAGGGGAAGGGGCAGTGAGACTGGGAGGCATCTGGGAGCCACCGAGGACTAGAATAGGGTAGTCATGGTAGTCGCAGGTAAATTTGTGTGTTGATTGTCTGCCCTGGGAGGTGTTGGAAACCTAGGTAGAGCCTGTGAAAACAGGGATTTGTTGCAAGGCTTTTCATACTGACCAGAATATGGGAGAGGTAAGAACAGAGGCAATTGGGTAATGGCAGCCCCTTGTTAGTGTTCCTCTTCAAAGGCAAATTGACCCAATCACTATAACCTGTCAATGTTAGCTGTAAAGAACTGGATGAGGAGAGGTCCATGTGGCTATTGGGGATATTGGGTGGTATGAAACTGAATAGAGGAGAGCTTAAGGGATTTATGTGGGGAAAGATGAGGGAGCTGGGGCCTGGTAAGTGAAATGGGTTGTGTCTGTGGACAACAGGGACCTGAGGGGGCTGGTGATGCCAAGGGCCAGAAGCTGGAGCATTGTGATTGAGGGAGATGGGAGCCCCTGTTTTCCATGGGCAGCCATGATGTGACTCTGACCTTTCCTTAACTGGAGCCAACCAGACACTCTGCTAAATGTCTTCCTGGCCATCGCTGTGGACAATCTTGCCAACGCCCAGGAACTGACCAAGGTACGTAGGGATGCCACTTGCAGCTTGGGTACCAGAAGAGGCTGGGGGTTAGTCCAAGTCACTCTGGATAAGGTTGCAGAGTTATGGGGAGGGTCAGGCTCTGGGTTATGGTTCCATGTAATTACTGTTCAGAGGAGTGTCTTAAGGTCTGGACAGATGGAGGTTATACCAGGCTCAGGATATGTAGAAATATGGGTGTGGGAACATGAAGAGAGCAGGCCAGGAAGGCAGACTGACAGCTCTCCGAGCAGCTGCCACCTGGGGAGGTCTGGACAGGCAGGAAGGGTGTTTGTCAGGTGGTGCAGACCTTTACCCTTGCCTCAGGAGTAAAGACTACAGAGGTTCCCATCAGAGTAAGTCTGTGATGTTGGGGAGACATCCTCTAAAGACAAGTGATACATGAGGTGGCCCCCAGGGAAGCTCCTCCTCTGCCTCAGATTCAGGGCCTGGCAGGAGGCTTCTCCAGGCTGTGCCCAGCAGATGCCGTTCAGTATTCATTTCTCCTTCTAGAGCCCAGTGGGGGATGTGATTATACATGCCACCCTCTGGGGCTTTCCGTCTGTTGACGGGTCCCCACCTGGTCATCCCCACGTCACTGCCTTGAGCACTGCGGCTACTCACCCAGGTAGCTTCAGGCCCATGCTGTGACTGTGGTTCCGTTGGGCTTCCTATTGCTATTACTGACTGAAGCTAAGGCTTAGTCTTGCTGTCTCAGAGTGGTCTAGTCTCTGGCTGGGCTGCCTTGGCGGAGGGAGCCCATGTGTATCCATGGGGTCAGGATTTGTGTGACTACATAAACTTGAGGTGCCTGAGAGCATTGTGTCAGATCATCTGCTGTCTCTGGACAGGGGTGAGCTTGAGTCCCAAGGTCTTGCTCTTGTTAAGTCCTTCTGTGGGTGAGGATGTGCAGTGGAGACGATGTCCTCGAGGACCTGCGCATGTGGGCATGCCCTCTATAATTGGGTCTGACTTAGGGATTCCCCCACCTTGCAAGTGGGACTAATGCAAGCCTTTCTGTGGCTATAGGGCAGCGTTTCATGACTTTGGACATGACTTTTCCCTTCCCTTATATAGCGGTACCTCAGTTTATGAACTGAATTTGTTTTACAATTTTGGAGAAGATGGCCATGTCTGTGATTGTGTGGAAAAGATGGCCATGGTTGTATTTGTCACCTGATGCAGAATTTTCAAACAAAAAATTCTGCCAAATGCTCTTATTTGCAAGCCAATTTTTTTGCTAACAAGAGCATTCATGAACTGAAGTACTACTGTATTTCCACAAATATAGCATTCTTATTTTGTAAAGTAGGAATAAATTTAAACTGAATTGTTTGTAGGCCTTTAAGAGGACTTTAGAATACTCCGTGGAGTGGTTCAGGTGCCCATGCCCCAGAAGGCTGTTAACCAGAAGTGGCTCTAGGCCTTTGAGATAGATCCTGCTGGGAGTGCTCTGTGCAGACCAGCTCTGTCTTCTCTCCAGGGCTGAGACCTGAAGATCTCTTTTCTATGACAGAAATTTTCAAGCAGCAGTGAATGGATTTAATTTTTGCCATTATATTTAAGTGGATGCCACTTGAAGATATACTCATAAGTGAAATAAACCAGCCCACATATGTAAATATCACATAGTCTCCTTGGTATAAGAACTCAAAAGAAGAAATACAAATAGAAAGGTGTAACACAATTAAAAGGAAAATGAGAACTTGAGGATTGGACAATGAGGAGAGGGCAAGAAGAAAAGCTGGGAAACAGGACAGGGACAAAGCCATACATTTATACGTACAAGATGGGCAAAGCAATGATCCTGAAAACATCAGCAGGTTTTTGAAACTAGCAGTTCATTGGTAGGATTCTCACCCTGACTAACTATACATGCTGATACCTGTGAACCAAGCAACTGTACTGAAGATAGCAATGTGTAATAGAAGGGTCACATTTGGAATACCTGTCATTCTGGTCTTCTAAATACATAATTCTTATCATGACATACCAATTATTACCATACTGTCTCACAAGTAAAAGTTTTTTTTAAAAAAATGGATAATAAATAAAAAAAAGAAAAAAAGAAAAAAATGAAAAAAAAAACACAAGAAAAAGAAAAAAGTCACAGGACTGTCCTACTACAATGTTGTATAGTTAGATTTCTAAATTTCTGTGTAAAAATATGTAATTGTTTATTCATATTCTTTAAATATTTTTCATTTAAAAATTTTTATCTCCATATTCTGTAAGTACTTAATGTTTAACATACCAGTACTTGATGGAAAATACCTGTTTCATGTTATACCTAAGACGTTTGATATTCAGACAAATAGTGAAGTTAAACACAACTGCGTAAGATGTAGGCTAATAATAAGCTTCTCTTCTGGAGGGTTAACAGCCTAAGTTTGCAGACCAAAAATAAGAGAAATAGAAGGGCTGCAAGGACAGCCAACATTTTGACCATAACCTTTCAAGGTCAGTGAAAACTCAGGACATAGGAGAACTATGTTATATACTGTAACATCATGTAATTCAGTTGTGTCCCAAATTTTCTGATCAAGGAGATTATGGAGCCACAGAGCAACGTGATCAATGACGTAGAGTGTGCCTAAGGAGAGTCACCTGGAGAGAAAACGTTCTCTCAGGCTTTCACAGAGAGCAGATTGGTCAAGCAATGGCTGTGACTTATCCACATGGCTGACACTGACAAAGGATCTGCAACCTGCGGTACAGGGTTACAGGATAAATCCTGAGGGTACTTGACTGGCCTTATCAGACACAAAAGTTACATTTCTTGTTATACAGGTTTTACTTTATCTTGGTCTTAACCATCCAGCAGAAAAGTATAAAAACAAGGTACATAAAGTAAAACCATAGTAATAGGATGAGCCATGAAAAGCTCAAGTCAACAACGTCTGTGGATAACCCACTACTATTGTGGACTGCTGGACTGTGTTGGATTGTTTTTTTTTTTTTTTTTTTGGCGGAGCTGGGGATTGAACTCAGGCCCTTGTGCTTGCCAGGCAAGCGCTTATTCAACTGAGCTATCTACCTAGCCCCAAGTGTTGGACTGTTTTGCTGAATTCACGCACCCATAGTATTTAGATGCCAATGGAATACCCATTTCTGACAGGACTAAACAAAAAAAGGCAATACAAAGGAAGGACCATTTTGTATCTGTATATGCAGAATAGTTAGGATAGATATACAACTACTTTCGCTTAATTCAATGAGAAGAAAGATTTGTACTAATAGTGTTTAGACAGGACATTCTGTCTGCATCTTGTACTACAGATAACCACTAAGAAGATAACAATGTACAATGTATTAATTATTGAAACTGTCCTATTAATCAATTTTGAAACTGTAAAAAAAAATTATTTTTTGCCATTATTGTGCTCTTAAGAGCAGATTCGTGGATATTTTGTTAGGGATGCCAGGTCCCAGGGGAACCAGGTGGGCCTTGACTTGAGGGTTTTGTAGCTCCTCAAATGGCCTCTTTGGGGTTGTGAACTCAGGCTGGATGTGTTGATCCAGAGCCCAGAAATGCAACATGTTGATTATACTTATTGACTTGAGGTTAGAATCTGTCCAGATGGCCATTGTTAGGCAGGAGGCAGAGGATCCTGTGTACACATCACAGCGTGTCCATCCTGGTGGTAGAGCCATGTGGAACTTCATAGCCATTGTGTCTTCTGCTGGCCCCTTCTGGGGAGGTATGACCTGCTTAAGTCCAGGGGGAAAAACTCGGAGGTAGTGAGTACCCCATTGGAATGCTCCTGATAGAATCCTTGGGGGCAGTGTTGGCCAGTGCCAGCCCTTTCTTCTGGCTCTATAGGGAGAGAAGTCAGCTTTATTCAAGTGGGACAAGTGCTCCTGAGGGAGCAGGGATAATAAAGAGGAGCAGGTTTGCATTTTACCATTAAATCTGAACTGCCTGGTGCAGAAATGTTAGGGTGGTGCTTAGCACCTGAGGCAGAAGCTCAGGGTGGAGGTTAGGGTGCAGGCTCAGATTGGGTCACTGGCTTCCGAATGTACTGGAAGATGGCATAGTTGAGAAGATCTGATACAGAAGCTTTGGTGTAGTGGTCAATTTTCTCATTGCTGAGACACAATATATGACACCCACAAATTAAAGGAGAAGTTTAATTTGGCTCATCATTTTAGGGTATTCAGTCCATGGTTGTTTGATGCTGCAGAAAGATGCCAGAAGGGCATGTTGGACAGGGGTGCTTAGTTCATTGCAGCTGGGAAGCAGAGAAGCAGAATAGCACCTGAGAAAAAGGTCCCAGGGACCATACTTAGCACTCAGGGTTACATTTCTATAGCCCACCTAGGCTGCCTACCAGGAAGAATGGTCTACCAATCCCAGCCCCAAAGCATTTAATCCATTGACATACTGTAATGGTTACAATCCATCCCTTATCAACTTGATTCTCAAGCACATCTTCTTAAAACCTACTTACTCTCCAGATAAACATTACTAATAAGTCAGCAATTCCCTCGGACATATACAGTTACCTTGTATATAATTAAAAATACAATAAGCCCTTCCCCAAAATCGCAGCAGTACCAGCATTTTTCAAAAGTCCAAGTTTCTTCTGTGACTCAAGGCACATTCTTAGTTGTAAACCACTGTTTTAAAAAAGTTACATAGGGCTGGCCAAATAACTCAGCGGATAAAAGTGCCTGCAAGCAGGCTTAGGGGCTAGGGGTTTGATCCCCAGGCCTGCCGTGCCAGCCCTGCCCTGAGGGCGCACTGAGACAGCAATTGAGACTGGATGTGGTGTCCTGCGCCTGTAATCCCAGCTCTTGGGAGGCTGTAAACAGGCGGATCACTATGAGTCTGATCTGTTAGTGAGACCCTGAACACCCTGTAATACAAAAATAAAAAAATAAAAAAGTTACATAATTCTAACATATAGTGGCCTGAGGTAAACATTGCTAAATTCAAAAAGGAGAAATAGAAAAGAATTGGGTTGCAGTCTAAATGTCTTCTTCCCTGGGCCAGCTCCTGATTTTCTGGTGTCTCTACTGCACCTTTTGCTTTATTCCCCACCTTGTAGGGGTACGTTGCCTGGCTTGCAGGCCTTCCTTTGAAATCTGGTAAAAGACTGTCTGACTCCACAGCTCCTAAATTCTGTATACCAAGAAAACCATCATCATGTAGGCAATGGCGAGATCTTCCACCAGTGCAGACAGTGCTTAGATGGCTAAGCATGGTGAAATGAATCCAGGAACCAGTTCCTTTGGTGACCCTTCTTTAGTAGGGAGTATAGGGGCCTTCTTCTCAAATGAACAATTTATTACACTTTTGTACATTTGGACCTGTGATAGGTGGTGTTTTGATGATTCCTGGGATGCCTGCAAGGTATCTTATTGAACTTGTACAGGTATCTTGTTTCTTTTGAATCATGCTAATCTCTTTGGTAGCCACACTATTTTTAGTCTCAGTTTTACATGTAGTTCCTATTGAGCCAAATGTTAAGTTTTTCAAATTTTTTTTGGCTTGCTTTTTACCCCTGAGTCTCAGTATAATTCTGACTAAAGACCAGTAGTAGTACACATCACAGCCTGACTGGGGCTGCTTTGAAATTTCTATCATCAGATCAATTAGTCTACTGCCCTTTATCTTAGTCTCTGGAAGTCTTGGGATATGGGTAAAATGTAAACAGTTGTACTATATGTGGTCTCTAGGCCAACTGAAAATGAAATCTTGTTCCCAACTGAAACCTGTTGAACCTGGCTGTTACATTCTGATCTTCTGAGCTTGTTTATCAGATTCTCCTTACGGCATTCTAGAAATTCTCTAGCTCATATCTCTCAACTTTTTCAAACTATTCCTGCAAACTAGTTCCAAAGACTTCTGAATGACATAGTCAGGTATATTATATCAATGACCCTTATAGTACTTTTCAGGTGCCAGTTTTAGCTTCCTATTAGCTTCTATTAGCTTCCTTACTGCTGAGACCTGATACTGACCCTCACAATTGGAGAGGTTTAATTTGGTTCACAGTTTTAAGGTATCCAGTCCATGTTGGATGGCTTCAAGGCAGAAACATGACACAAAAGCATAGCAGAGCAAAGATACTCAGTTCATGGTGGTTGGGAAGCAAAGCAGAAGAACAATGCCAGAGGACAGGGTCAGGAACCACATGTAATACCCAAAATCACACCTCCATGACCCACTTAGACATACCCAGAAGTATGCATTACTAATCATTGTAGCATTTTTTAATCCAATGAAATTGGCATTACAGTTAATGGTCAGACTTCGGAACCATCACTTTTGAGCCATGGACATAGGACAGGGCCCTGAAAGGTACCAGAGAAAGTTGGTGCAGTGGGTCACAGCGGGTCCATATACACATAGAAGCTGGCTGCCTGGCTACATGGTACAGTGGGAAGAAGGGGCAAAGAGACCCTAGGAACAACAGCTGATGATGGAATGAGAATGGACATAGCATTCTGAAGAGATGGCTGTTTCTATTCAAACAGGATGAAGAGGAAATGGAAGAAGCAGCCAATCAGAAGCTTGCTCTGCAGAAAGCCAAAGAAGTGGCTGAAGTCAGCCCCATGTCTGCTGCCAACATCTCCATTGCTGCGTAAGGCTCCTAGGAGCAGATCGTGGGTGGCAAGGGCAGTATCAGAATTCATGGCTGAGCCACACCAGGACCCCCTTCTGGAAACTTCCCCAGAGCTCTCCTTGCCCTGATCGGGACTTGTAAGGACAAAGTGCTCCCCAGGGCGGGGATCGTCTGGGAAAGCGGTGTAGCTTGCTCCCAGGCTAAGCATGGGCAGGGTGCCCTCACATTCAAGGTGGAACCGGCTGTGCTTAGCACTGGCTCACAGGATGATGTTGGAGTCTCCAGGGCCCTCCCCAGACAGAGCTTGTGAGTCAGAGTGCGGGGTCAGCATGTGGCTTCTATGTACAGTTTTTCAACAGAGGTGTTTGGCGAGCCACAGGGTTCTGTGTGGTACTGCGGCAGCCCAAGGGACTTGATGGAGCTTTCCAACATCCTGAGAATGTTTTGTTTTGGAGCAGAAGTCAAGGAGCTTCTGTGAGAGAAGGGTGAATGTATGTCTGGGGCTGAATCCTGAAGGAAGTTGATCTCATTAGGAGGGTTGAGGACTTCAGGGTTTGGGTCAGAGGCAGCAGAGGGCTGGGGGAAGGGCGCTCTGAGGAGGAGGCCGGAAAGCTGGCTGAGCTTGCGAATACAGTGACAGTAGAGCAGAAGTACTTCTGGTGCTCACTCTGCTCTGCTGGGCGTGTGTTAGCATGTGAGTGGGCATGCTGGATGTGAGTGTGTGTGAGTCGTTCGGTCATGAACTTGTGAGTATGTGTCTCTGTGAGGCTGTCAGTGTGCGTGTGAGTGTGGTGCACTCTGGTGGCCTTTCTGCCCTGAAGTTACCACGGAGGTGGCATTTGCACAGATTCAGCTGTGGAGCTTGGCTGGTCTGAGCCAAGCAGAAAGCCCTGGCTATGGGAGAGATTCAGCAGGAAAAGGGTGCAGCCCTCGGGCCCTTGCAGGGAGTCAGGTAAGCTGTGGACATGGCTGTGAAGAGGCTCTGTGATCAGTTTTTTTTTTTTTTTCCTTATCTGGCTAACTCAGTTATTTAGCCATTTGGTCGATTTAGTGCAGCTCTTTGGTCCTGAGGTTGCTGTGGCCCAGCAACATTGCCCCTTCTGCTCCTTCACGTGAGTGCCACACACTAGTAGGGTCTCTGGGGGAGAGATGGCAAGCAGCTGTCGGACTCATTCAGCTTGTTGCCCGAGTGGGCTGTGTTATTTCTTTTTTTTTTTTTTTTTAATTTTTTTTATTTATTTATGTGTGTGTGTGTGTGTGTGTGTGTGTGGCCAGCTCAGCCCACCAGGGGGCGGGGCTGGCTGGCATGTGGTGCTGGGGGATTGAACCGCGGTCCCTGTGCTTTGCTAAGCTTGTTCTAAGTATAAGTAGGTGCTTTAGACCACTGAGCCATCTCACCAGCCCCAAGGGCTGTGTTATTTCCATGTAGCACCTTTCCGCTGTTCCTGGGGAGTGTGCTTGTCCTGTCCCCTTCAGGGTGGCCAGTTCTGGAAGCATGAGGATTCTATCCATTCCCATCTGGACTAGAACCTTGGAAAGGAGGGTTCTAGGGACCTGGGCACAGCCCTGAAGTGTGCACATGCCACTGCAAAGGAGATCTAGGTGCTCTTCTCATCACCCTCAGCCCTGTTGGAGACATCATGTGCAGGCACAGAGCATCCCACACACTGGAAACATGATACCAGCTGCTGGCCTGAGCACCACGGTGGCCGCTGGATGGGAAAAGTGTTCCTGTCCTGGACATCCTTGGTATTCGGCCTCACTAAGCCCTAAGTGTAGTGTCCACTCCAGAGCCAGGTCACAGCCCCATACTCAGCCTGGGCCCCTCCTCACACTGGCTCTGGCTCCTGTAGGCCCAGCTCCATCCACTGCTAGCATGGCCTGTAGCCAATACCCTGATACCACAGGTGGCCTGGGATGACCATAGAGGCCTCCTGGGCTGCAGTGGAAGTGCCAGCTGGGAGAAGCCTGTCTTGCCGAGTGTAGGTGCTGGTGTGAGGCTGTAGCTGCTGCTGTTTCTCAGTCTCAGTAATACTGAGACTGTTGAGGGTTGAGATGTCTGTGTTGGATTCTGTGGCTTCAGCTGTGCCGCTGGCAGAGAGCACGGGCCCGGAGTGCCCCTCATCCTGCCCCTGCTCTCTAAAGCCATGTGTGTTGTTTTGGCTCTGCTAGGGTGGGGTGAGGAGGGCACATGAGGTGTCAAGAGGTCTTCAGTGCTTGAGTCACTTGATGGACCCCCCGAGGAAAAGAGGGTGGTCCGGCCTGCATTGATGGCCCTGGGGGTTGCCACCTCAGACCCCTGTGAGGAGAGGGATTCTGGGCTTGATGTCATCGTCCTGGTTCTCTCTGAAGGCACTCTGATCCTCACCGGGCTTCTATATACTGGCATATAATATTCTCGTAACCACTTGTTTTACACACACACACACACACACACACACACACACACACGCACACGCACGCACGCACACACATTCATACACAGTTTCACACACTCTAATGTTCCCAACATGCTCTCAACTCTCCAGCACATGTGCTGTCTCTCCAGCCCTTCCCAAAGGGAAGGTGGTCCGTTCTGTGCTCCTTACAATTATGCATAGACTTTGACCCTAGGAAGGATCCCCCACCCACCTTGAAACCAGTGTGAAGCGTAATGGCTGTAAAGAGACTTCTGGTCTTTCCTTGTTGGAAAAGCTTCCACACTGTCACTGGGAAATGGCTATCACAGCCAAGAGAAGGTGGGTTAGTAGCTGATTGTATCTGTTCCTGGAGGGGTCATGGTGAACTAGAAGCAGTTGGATTTGATCCTGAGGATTCAGGGGGCAGAGTGGAGTGGGGACCAGATGCTCTTGGGAGGCAGCTGGGCCAGTCATACACAGGGGAGGGTGCTGTTGCCTCCTATCCTTGCCACGCCGCTCATTGTGAAGGCTGGGAGCCCACCAGGTCAGTCCACGCAAGCCCTGCAGCAGAGGCTGTTCGGGTTGTAGGAGGAGGTCTCGGCTTTCCAAACCCAGTGCCATTCTTAGGGCAGTATGGCCTGAGTCAGCACTGACTCGCGGCCTCAGAAATAACTGCTTCCCGTCTTCCAGCCATTCAGGGTTTGCCGTATTCACTTTGGTTTCTTTTCTGCACATGTGGAATTGGTTTTCAACTTCTGTCTTACCCTGAGGTTTCTGCAGGTGCCCATTGGATGCCACTTTTCTCGCCTCCTGCCCAGAAATGCACCACGGCCTGTGCCTGCACTGACTGTGCTAGTGTCTTTCAGAACTCTCTTGTTTTTCTCACTTCTGTTTGTGTTTTGTTTCTTGCATGTGCAGCTTTGTAAAGCACACTCGGGGTACTGCATCTCGCAGCTCATCTGTCTCCAGCGTAAATTCACCGTGAGTCGCTCCGCTACGATCTTCCATCTGTGGCTCCATCATTAGTACATGCACACACCTGCCCTCCACTCCTGACTCTGCTTTCCCACCTCAGTCATTTGCTTCGTGGGCAGCTCCAGGCCCACCTTCGGACGCCGGCTGGGAATAGTGGGCATGCCCCCCACGCCCCTCTCTGAGCTCGGTCCCTCCTCCTCTTCCTCCTGGTCTCTACTTCTTTGTTTGCTGTCCGTCTGCGTGTTGCTACTCTGGTGTCTCCAGATCACTTGCTTCGTTGTGTGGATGAGATGCTGCGGGCTCAGCGAGGCCAGGGCCTGTGCAGCAGTGGCAGAGAGAGTTCTTGGGGGCTCGCGGGTATTTACAGCCCCCCCAACTTGGAGGGAATGTTTTAGTGATTCTTGGGAAAATCTGTTCTATCCCTGTGGAGCTCATGGTACATGGGTCAGGTGGGGCCGTAGGAATCCTGGGCCTGACCTCTTTGGAGGTAAGACCAGCCTAACAGGCTGCCCTCTCTTTGGACAGCTTCTCTTGCACGATGCTTCTGGATGGCTTGTCTTCTGGGGTTACCCCTTGAGGGAAACTGTGCCTGGTCTGTGACAGTCCCTGAAGTAGTCAGTTGCAATTGAACAGAGTAGCCAGCGGTCCTCCCGCAGCCTGGTTGTGATTAGGATTGCACTATCTCTGCCCTGTGTGCCTCCCTGGCAGCTAGCATAGCGCTAGGCTCAATATTCCCGTAAGCTCTATTTGCTGCTGTCTTCTGGGGCCCTGATGTCTCATGGAATAGGCAAGCATGGTGGATCCATGTAGTGAACAAGATGTGGATATAAGCAAGAACATTTTCTACCATGACTGCCTCATACATCTGCAGTGATGGGTAGTGGTTTAGGCCTGGAGACACTCAAAGCTCCTTTCTGCAGCTGTCCGCAGTGCCTGGTTTGGTGTGGTGAGCTGTCTTCCCTGGCATGGCGAGGTTGCCCCTCCATGCTGGGCCAAGACATGACAGGAGGAGCTTAGCTGTGATTCCTTAGTGAGTCCTTTTAAGTAAGAACTGCTTAGATTGGAGTTGGCAGCCGTACTGGACTGGAGACTGGCTCATTCTTAGGTTCTCACACTGCTTATGACCTTGGGGGAGAGGAATAGAATGAGAGATTTGTGCTGCCCACACTGGGCAGAAGCTAGTGGGGTTTGTGTGCCAGACAGAGCAAGGCCAGAGAGTAACTAGGGCAAGGGAGGACGACTTAGATATCTACAACGAGGGGAGGCCCACTGTGAAGATTCAGACTTGGCATCCATGCAGAGAGGGCCAGTGGCGCATCTGGCCTGGGGCAGATGCATGGCAGAGAGAATCCAAAGAAGGGCTGGGTGGGCAGGTGGCCTTTGCCGAGTAAGTCAGTGCCCTGTACTGCATCATAGTCATGAGAGGGCCCTATGAGCCCCATGCTCCCCTTAGCCTCACAGATGACCTGGATTGTTCAGCTGTACTTAGGGTGATTTCTGGGCAGGAGAGAGCCCAGCTTAGGGGGAGATTGAAGGCAGAGCTCTTTGGTCTGACCTTTAGTTTCTGTGTATCCC
Organism: Octodon degus; assembly: GCF_000260255.1. Classification (NCBI taxonomy): domain Eukaryota; kingdom Metazoa; phylum Chordata; class Mammalia; order Rodentia; family Octodontidae; genus Octodon; species Octodon degus. Next base: position 108,653 of record NW_004524699.1, on the reverse strand, counting down.
CATCATCTTCACCCTTTGCTGACAGGACTGTGGCCCTGGCCCTAGGCTGTGGCTTCATCTGAGGAGCTTCCTTCCTGCTGACCAGGTGCTTACAAGTCAGGTCCACCTTGGTCTGCTGGATTGAGAGGCTGAAGGTATCAGCCTCTCTGGGCTAACATACCTGGGGTATGCCTGTTCCGGCCCTGTTCCATCTCATACTGTCCACCATTGTTGAGCGATGTGCTCTGTGGTGGTGGTGAGATCCCGTGGGTCTTCGCAGTGCGTTCTACGGAGTGAGGGCAGTGTAGCTTTAATGCTGCGTTTGGGCAGGTGGTTGCATGGACCTGCAAAGGACCTTCGCTCTTGCCCTGCCAATACCACCCCAGCTCTCAGGAGAGTACAGACACTCTTCATTCATGCAAGTGCTGTCCTGGAAGTAGCTCTCAGATTGGAGAAGGGAAAGGTTTGCTCTCCACCCACCCTGAATGGGCTGATGGCAAGGACAAGGGCTTTACCCACACCTGGCTGACTGTCCTTTTGGATAGCCAGCTGAGCTCCACAGGTGCAGCTGCACATATGCTTTCCAGGCAGCTGGGATCTGGCTGAGGCCTCGCCTTTCTCTAGATACTTCTTCACTTCTGCCTCTGTCATGTGTCTTATCCTAGCTCCATCAGTGGCTTGCTAGCTCAGCCAGCATAGGAGTGTCACCTGTCCTTGAGATGGTTGCAAGGCTGGGTAAAGTAGGCATAAAGCCCAGGGCATTGATGCCACTGCTGTCGTTGTTAGTGGTGCGATGGTCATGGCTGTTCAGAAGCCTCCAGAGGCTGAGGCTGAGACTCTGGCCTCGGATGAGCTTTTGGCCTGGTGTCAGTGGGGGCTGGGGCCTCTGGCTGTGCCTTATTCAGCAAAAAGCCCAGAGCCTACCACATACCCTGTGCTGTGGAGTCCTATATATGATGTAGGAATAGGAGAAATCCTAGACCAGTGAGGCTGACACTGGACCAGGCCTCTGGTGTCCTGTGTAGAGAAGGCCTGGACTGTTGGCCACCCCTGTTGCTGAAAGGCCTCCAAGGTCTTGTCTGGCTCTGTTTCTGTTGGAGGGAGGCGTCTCTAGTGGAGAAGAGAGGAGAGCATTGGTGACCACATGAAGGGTGGTTGCCAGCCCTAGCCCTGGCCTCTGGGCTCCTAGTCTTTGAGTCAGCTGACTTCCTAGCCAGGGCTGACCACTTCGGGAAATAGCTGAGAGTCTTTGTGCTCTAAGAAGGACCAGTGTTCCCTGGACTGCGTGTCTTTAGTATGATGCCAGCTCCTGGGTCCTGGTCTCTTGGCTTGTGGCTCTCCTCTGGGAAGTGGCGTGAGGACAGCTTCTGGAGAAGTGACTGCCTTCCTGGGCAGCTCTGCTCTTGTGCTGGGGCAGGACAGCTCCCCAGAGAAGCTGCCAGGGAGCACTCTGCTTTCCCAGTGCCTCCCCCTCATCTTCTCCCCTTTGGGCCTCCCTGGCCAGCTGACCATCTGCTGGGATCCTCTGCCCATTCCTGTTGGTGTTAACTGACTCCCATCCCTGTACCCGTGGGACTTGGAACTGCTGCCCACCTGCCCAGGAGTGGCCTTGAGCTCACCCTTCCCCTGCCCAATGCTGTCCCTTTGCGTGGTCCTATGGGACACTTGAGGGATGTTGGGCTGAAATCAGGGTCCCAGTCTTACCTACCTGGCAGCATTACTCTCCCAGGGGTTTTGAGAGCTCCTGCCGCCTCTCCGTCCACCCCGTCCTCCCTGCACCCCCTACCATCCCTCCATTGCTGTGTGTCCATCTATGGCTTCCCTGTGCAATAGAGCTGCTGGGCAGTGATGTTCATTGCCAGTCTCCCCACAGCAGGCAGCAGAACTCGGCTCGGGCACGGTCAGTATGGGAGCAGCGGGCCAGCCAACTGCGGCTGCAGAATCTGCGTGCCAGCTGTGAGGCGCTGTACAGTGAAATGGACCCTGAGGAGCGGCTGCGCTATGCAACCTCGCGCCACTTGCGGCCTGACATGAAGACACACCTGGATCGGCCACTGGTGGTGGAGCCTGGCCGAGATGGACCACGGGGTCCTGCAGGAGGTAAAGCACGGTCGGAGGGCACAGAGACCACAGAGGCTACAGATGCACTGCGACGGCACCACCGGCACCGTGATGCAGACAAGGCCCCAGCTGTGCCGCCCTCGGCCACCGAGCAAGACCGGGACAGGGCCGATGGTGCAGACCCTGGGTCCCGGGAAGAGTGTGTGCGCCCACGCCACAGCCACAGCAAGGAGGCTGCAGGCAGCCAGGAGGCCCAGGGCGAGCATGGCCGAGGTCCTGAGGGTGGCCGACGCCACCACCGTGTTCACCGGCATGGGCCCAACCTGGGAAAGGACAAGGATGGTACTATGGCCAAGGGTGAGCGGCGAGCGCGGCACCGGGGCACCCGTACCGGCCCCAAGGAGGTGGAAAGCAGCGAGGAGCCTGGGCGTCGGCACCGCACTCGCCACAAGGTGCCCCCCACACAGGAGGCAGTGGAGAAGGAGGGCGAGGCCCAGGAAAGAGAAAAGGAGGTCCGCAACCACCAGCCCAAGTATGTAAGGGCCTGAAGTGGGGCTGGTGATGGGCAGTGACCAGGGATCAGGCTCCCGTTTGTTCATGGAAGGAGGCGTGGCCTGGGTGATGGGATGTGGTAACCAGGCCAGGCAGCCCTTATTGCCCCTATTGGCCCCTTTCTCTGGGCAAAATGCTCAAAGCTACCTGACTGAGAGTATGCTCAGCAAGTGTCAGTTCTCATTTTAAGCTGCCCCAAGGAACAGAGAGCTTAGGGGAGAAGGGTTGTGCTCAGGATGCATTGACCAGGAAGAGCAGAGTAGCCTAGCACTGTGGAGGAGGGTGAAACCACAGACCCTGAGGGAGACCAAGGGGGCTGCAGGGCAGGGCTGTACATCTGGGGGGACCAGGCTGTGTGGCCATGGTGCTGCAGGAGGCCTGGAAAGGAAGCCTGGAGCCTGGGGCCAGCATCTCCATGCTTGCTGATGGGCCACACGCCCACCAGGACATGTGTAGCTGGACGCCACAGCCCAAGACCAGCCGGAAGAGGCCCCGTCTTAGGGTGCAAAGTTCTGAGCTGGGCCTTTGGCCTTTTGGGACACTTGGGAAGCATCCTGCTCTATTCTGCTAGCAGTTCTCTTCTGTCGACCTCCATCTCCTATGTCTATGTGTGCATTTATACATATGGTGGTGCCCGCAGTGCCTGGCTGTGTGCCAGGGACAGGGACATGGGTCAGCTCCATACATGGACCTAAAGGCAGAAGTGTACAGCATGGTAGGAAGCATGCAAAGACAGAACAACAGAGGAAGGGGTAAGATTTGCTTGCCCTGTGTGCAGTATGAGGAGCCAGGTGTTGCAGACTGCATAGGAGTTTGAGATTGCATCTAGTCCTGATACACATTCTTGGTTGCAGGGAAACTCACTGTGACGTGGAGGCTGGTGGAATGATGGGTGTGGGCCCTGTACACACACTGCCTAGCACCTGTCTCCAGAAGGTGGAGGAACAGCCAGAGGATGCTGACAATCAGCGGAATGTCACTCGGATGAGTGGTCAACCCTCAGACCCAAGCACCACTGTGCCCGCCCCCGTGACACAGATAGGCCCTGCTGGGGAGACAACGGCCATTCCCAGTGAGTATCTCCCTGTGCCAGCCAGGCAAGGGCCACTTTGTGAATGTCTAGCTAGCCTTCCCACCTGCTCTCTGGAGGCTTCTTTGAATTGTTCTCTCAGCTGGCGAGAAAGTCCTTTGCTGTCAGCATCTGTCCCTTGATAGCAGTCGATATAACTGTTTAGAGACCTAGAGATAACTGGAGGTTAAGCTTCTTTTTTTTCCCTTCCAAAAATGTTGGTGATTACCAGGCACTGCATTAGGGTGCTAGAGTTCAGAGGAGGGGAGTAGAGTGTCAGGAAGAAGGCCACAAAATGGTCCTCCACCCTTTGTAGGTGCATAAATGCTAAGCACTGTGGTTGCCTGACTCGGGCTGAGAGCTAGTGGTTGAGGACTTCGTCCTGCCTCTGTATGTGCTCCCAAGGCACTTCTCTGAGGCTTCCCCAGGACTTTGCCTGAACTGCCCTTTTTTTTTCTCCAACTCACATGTACTTAGACCCAAGCTGAGCAGACACTGAGGGAGGGCATGGGTGAACCAGCCAGTCTAGTAGGGAGAAGCCTACAGGTAACAAACAAATCTGGGCACCTCCGGCAGTGGGGAAGGTGCCTGGACATCTCTTGAGTGCAGAGGAGAAAACATTCTGAGGGCACAGGGGAAAAACCGAACAAAGGCCAGCATAGTGTATCGCTGCGGAGCAGACCAGGTGAGCTTGCACAGGTCCCCTGCATGCATGCCCACATTTGCAGTAGCAGCCACGTGTGCATGTGTGACGGACCTGATCCTTTTGCTTAAGCCACTGCCCAGAAACTGTAGCCCAGTACATGATCCTAGGTAAAACAGTGGAAGTTTAGCTGCTCAGGCTGCTGTTCATCTTAGGTTCCTTGGAAGAAAACTGGCCATAGGCTCTTCACTTCTTTCAGCTGCTCATGAGAGCAAGTTAATTTTTGTCTTCTCAGACTCTTCATGTGATTTCCCCTGGATTATCTTAAGGATGAGCCCAGAATTTTTGGTCCAGAGCCCACCTGGTTTTTGTCCACAGGAGCCCAAATGTGGCCCCTTTCTGCCCTGCGTATTCCCTTGCAGACTATCTCTGCTGCCAGTCACTAATGTAGTTTGCCAAGGGCGTTTCCTTTTCTAGTGTGTTGCATACAGTATGCAGCCTTTTCAAATTGTCTTCTTTTTTATTCAAAAAGAACATTTTATTATTTATTTGGTACAGGGTTTTGCTTTGCCGCTTGGACTCCTAGTGGTCCTCCTGTCTCAGCCTCCCCAGCTCTGGGATTACAGGCGTGCACCACCGCGCCATTTTGATGGTTGGCACAGTGCATCCAGGGTGCTGAGACTGGCATGGCCTGTGGCGCTGGTCCTTGCACTTGCCAGGCTGTAGTGGTATAAGTCACAACATATTGGTAGAAGAGCAGAGCCTAGGAACAAGAGTATGAGAAAATGTATCATCTTGTCTGTTCTTTGCTCCTTTAACTGGGATATTGCTAACTAATGATATGTAAATTTACAGATTAATGGATGCCAGGAGGTGGTGTAAATAATGGATTATTTACACCAAATTAGCTATGCACATTCCTTAGCCTGTTTTTAGCCTTCAGTTAATGTGATTAGTTTCCTTGGCTCTGGGCTCACTTAGAGGGAGACTAATCTCAGTGAGACCTCTAAAGCTGTATTAATCCGGTCTTGTTGTTTCTTTTGGCTCCAACTGATACCATACAACACCGGGCAGGCGCTTAGGCCACTGAGCTATCTCCCCAGCCCTGAAATTGTCTTCCTTTACTGAGAACTATGCACTTTAGGTTCCTGCATTTCATTGTGGAGCTTGATAGCTTATTTCTTTTTAGCACTGAATTAAATTCCATTGTCTGGATCTACCACAGTTTTTAAAATCTATTTATTTATTGAAGGACATCATGCCTACTTCATTTTTTTTTGTAACCATTCATAAAACTGCTCTAGGCATTCATGTGTGAATATACATTTTTAAGTCACTGGAGTAAATACCTAAGAGCATGTTAATTGAGTTGTATGCTAAGACTTGTTTATTTTTAAGGAACTATCAATGATCTTTCAAAACGGGCATATCATTTGCATTTCTCCCAGCAGCAAATAGAAATTGTTGGTCCACATCCTTGCCAGAATTTGGTGGTATCAGTGATTTGGATTTTAGTCATTCTATTTAAGTGTATAGTGATACCTTGTTTTAATTTGTAATTTTCTGAGGACATATGATACTGGGCAGTTTTTACTATGCTTAGTTGCCATCTGTGTGTCTTCTTTGATGAAGTCTCTATTCTGGTCTTTGCCCACTTTTTAACTTGGATTGTATGTTTTATAATTATTGAATCTGAAGAATTCTTTTTTTTATTTTTATGAGCAGACTATATTTTTAAAAAATATTTATTTATTTTTATTTATTACATTTATTTATTGTGTGTGTGTGTGGCCAGTTCAGCCCACCAGGGGGCGGGTCTGGCTGGCATGTGGTGCTGGGGATCGAACCGCGGTCCCTGTGCTTTGCCAAGCTTGTTTCAAGTAGGTGCTTTAGACCACTGAGCCATCTATCCAGCCCCAGACTATATTTATTGAGAGAAAGAAAGCTCCTGTCCCGAGAGAAGGACGGGGGGGGGGGGTGAGCGGGTAATTCCCCCCCTTTTTTTAATTTGAAGAATTCTTGTAAGTGCTGGATATAAGTTTTTATTAGACATATGTGCTACAAGTGTTTTATCCCAGTCTGTGACTTGGCTTTTTATTCTTTTAATGTGATAGGCTTAGATTATTGCTGTTAGGGGTTGGGGATTAATCTGATCCTTGCTGTTACTTCTACTAGAAGCAAGAATCTAGACTACTGAATTTTTTTTTTTTTTTTTTTTTTTAAGAGCAGACTTTATTTACTGGGGGAAAGAAAGCTTCTATTCAAGAGCGGGACAGAAGGGGACCTGAGTAGGTTGCCAAGGAATCTGTCTTTTCTAGGGATTTTTATATAGCCATGAGATGAGGTGGTCTAAAGTGGAAAACATGAAAACTCACAAGGCAGTCATGAGGTGGGACAAAACTATGGTCCACCAGTAACATTGCAAGTATTAATTGCTCTGGTAAAATGGATTAAATCAGGATGAAATGGGGAAGCAAGTCATATAGCAAGTGGGCATGAATACAGAACAGGGGCTCTTCCTGTAGGGGATTGGGTTAGGGACTTCCTGGCTTTTTCAAGGTTATTGATACCTATATAGAATATCAATCTCTGATGTCTTTCCCAAAGGAGATATGTGACTGCATTTGTTTTATCTTTTGTCTTGATGTCTGGCCCACAGTGGAGGTGCCTGTCTCTCCCACAGTTACAAGGTGTCTTGCCTTCCATATTGGGTCTTTTGAGGACCTAACCCTGTCTCACTGCCGATAACATTTCTAACTCAGCTGCCTACAACATTCCCCCTCTAAAGAAGTAACGTGAACTGCCATGAAGGAATAATAGGCAATGACCGTTCTGACTTCTTTGGGATGAAAAGGGTCATAGTTATTGACTGTCAGGTGGAGATACTTTCCAGAGATTCTAGCTAAAGGCCCTCAGCATTTTCATCTTGGGTAGGTGAATAGTTTTAAATCTGGAGGAGATAAAGCCACCGAAATAGTGAAGTATGCATGGGCCGAATAATATCAACAAGATAGTTATGAACACAGTCAAAGATTTTCACCAAGAGGAGATATTAATGACTTTTTATAGAAGGTAAGGAAGGATAAGGTTTAAGGAAATATTGAATTTGACATGTTATTGATCTGTTATTTAATATCTTAAACAGCTATTGAGACATTAGCAGAAGGATTAGGAATGTACACCCAACATTTAGTTTTTATTACTGTGTAAGTACCTCCTGTACTGCTGTTAGAATGTCTAATTAGGCTATTGATTTTTGTATGTTAATTACATATCCTGTTACTTTTTTGAGTCCCAAAATTGTTTATTAGATTTAGTGTTGATTCTCTTTCTTTTTTCCAAGTCTATTGTCAAAATGTTAATAAATAGTGCTCTAACTCTTCCTTTTCTAGTTTTGGGCTTCTTGTTATGAATTGTTTAGTAGCTGTGATGAGTGAACGGGTGCCACTATGTTGTTTCTGCCTATACTAAATTGTGGGTTCTGGCGTGGGCCTGTCGGGCTGTATGCATGTATGATCATGTTAGGGTAATCCTTAATTCCTATTTCAGTAGATGTTTTATCTAGCAAAAGTACTGAATTTTGTAGGTCTTTTCAGTAGCCATCTATTTTTCCCTAAATACGGAGCTACATAGCAATGAATTCCCTAATGTGGAACTATCTTTCTAATTTAGCTTAACCTCATTTGGTTATTATATTTATTTCAATATACTATTGGATTCTGCTTAATATTTTATGTAAGATACTTGGATTGATGCTTTGAGTAAGATAAATTCTATAGCTTCCTCATATTATGTCTAAACATTATAAGTTTAAGATATCATGCTTTTCTTCAACTTCTCCTCTCCATTCCTGAAAATCAAATGTTTTGAGTCGGAATCCCATTTTCTATAAATTTTATTTCATTTCATATTCCATTCCATTCCCTTTTGTATTGAGAACTGAATCCAGGGGCCTCACACATTAGAGGTCTACACCCCTAGCCCTTTCCTGTTGCTTAAAATGTTAGTAAATTACATTGTGTTACATCTCAATTCAAAATCCCCAGTTTCCTAAAAGATAACTAAAAGTTTATTAAACGTAGAAAGTTACTATCTTATTAGAACATAAAATGTGTAACATTTTTTTCTTGACCACCTGTTAAAGTAGCTACTAATAAGTGATTGCTTTGGACACCTTTATTGAAATTATTGAACTTTTGAAAAACATATACGTAATTCTACTATAGTTTGTTTTAAAATCATTACTTTCTATCATTTTGTCTTTATTGTTTTCCTTCTACTTCATTTTACTTTGCTGTTTCTGTTATAATTTTTTTTGTGTGTTTTGAGACAGAGTTTTGCTATGCAGTTCAAAGTGGCCTTAAACTCACTTTGTAGCCTGTGCTGGCCTCAAATTCGTAGCAATCCTCCTGCCTCAGCTTTCCAAGTGTTAGGATTGCAAGCATGCACTACTACATTGGGTCCCTTTTTATAACTTACTGAGTTAGATATTTTATTCATTTCTTTCTTTACTTTTTATCACATGATTATTTAATGATATGGATTTTCCTCTGATCACTATTTGAATTGTATCCTATTTATCTTGAGCATTTGGTATCTTTATCTTAATAAAACTTTCAAGTAAATTATGTGGCTTTGCCTTATATTTGCCTGAGGCATGTCTTTGTGGCTTGCTCAAGTTTTTTTGCAAGTCTATTTAATAGAAATACCTGAGTTTTTAAACTTAAGAGTTTTTATCATGAGTGGTTGAATTTTATTAGATGATTTTCTGCATTGATTGATATAATCATGTGTTTTTTCTTCTGTTCATGTGGTTGTTTATACTGGATGATTTTCATGTCTTAAACTGACCTTGCATTTTTGGGTACAACCTTGCTGGGTTATTGTGCATGATTATTTCTATATGCTGTCCACATCTGTTTCTTATGCTTTGTTAGGGCCTTTACCTAGAATTCGTGAGGGATATTGGTCTGCAGTTTCTTTTTCTGTATTGTCCTTATCTGACTTGAGAATCAGAGGAGCACTGGATCTATGCAATGTTTCAAATTTAAGAGAATTGCTTGTTTTTCTTTTCTCAAGAGTAGCTTGTATGGAGATGGTGTTTTTTTTTTTCTCTTAGATATTTGTTACAGTTTTCCAAAAAAACATTTCATTTTTGGAATTTTTAAATTAAACTATTCTACTTCCTGTGTATTTGTTAGGCTGTACTGTCCATTTTATATTGGTTGAGCTGTTGTGGTTTGTATGTGTCGTGGTTATGTGTTATATTTCCTTATTGCCCTTTTGATGACTGCATCTTATGTAGTGATAACCGCTTTATCATTCTCGCTGTGGGTAATTCATTGTCTGCTCTGTTTTCTTCAGCAGGCTTGCTAGAAGTCTATTAATTTTATTTATATTTTTTAAGAACTGGATTCTTTTTTTTTAACCAATACAACAAATTCTTTATTGAAAAAGCAAAACAAAATACAAAAACCCTTAAAGAAAAAACCAGGTCCAAGACAAGGATTCAAGATGAAAACTTTTTGGGAGAATTTCTAAGAACAAGGAGAGAAAGAGAGAGAGAGAGAGAGA
>NW_004524699.1:86165-98675 GCF_000260255.1 Octodon degus | reverse complement strand
AGAGAGAGAGAGAGAGAGAAAGAGACAGAGAGAGACAGAGAGAGAGAATGAACTGGATTCTTATTTCACTGATTTTTCTCTATCATTTTTGTTTATATTTACATTTAATTTTTTTATTTTGCTGCATGCTTATTTTACTACTTTTTTCAAGTAGGAGCTTATTGACCTTATTTGTGTCTTTTCCTGTTTTAGAGTGTAAATATTTAGTGCTATTAATTTCCCTTTTGGCACTGTTCTACTCATACTGGTGGTAACATGATATGTTTTATGTGCTTTCAATTTTGTTATTATTAGTATTATTATTATTAAATTTGGGTACTGGGAATTGAACTCAGTGTGCTGCTGAGCTGTATCCACAGTTCAGTTTGTTTTTAAAATGTCCTTAAGACTTTCTCTTGATTCTTGGATTACTTGGACATGTGTTTAGTTTCCAGGTACAGTATTTGGACATTTTCCTGTTGTCTTTCTATTATTATTATTATTATTATTATTATTATTCTTTTTATGTGTTTGGTACAGGGTCTTGCTACACAGCTTGGACTTGTAGTGATCCTCCTGTTTTCAGCCTTTCCAGTGCTGGGATTACAGACATGTGCCACCAGGCCTGGACGTGGTCGCCGGGCCCACCAGCACGGCATGTGGGATCAGGGATTGAACCCTAGTCCCTGCACTTGCCAAAGCAGGCGCTTAGTCTGCTGAGCTGTCTCTCTGGCCCTGTCTTTCTATTATTGACATGTACTTTGATCACTTTGTGGTCAGCATCTATAATCTGTAGTATTATTATTTTTAAAAATTTGTTACAGTTTACCCCAGGGCCAAGCTGTGAGTGTTGGAGAAGGACAGGTGTTCTGTGTTTCGGGGAGGAACATTCTGTAAGTGCCATTTAGGTTCTGTTGCTTGGTGGTATTTCTGAGTTCTTCTGAATCTGTAGTGCTTTCTGTCTAGGTTTGTCAGTTGTGGAGAGAAATGTTCATGTTCCAGCTCTAAACATGGGTTTGGCTGGGGCCAGGGAGATGGCTCAGTAGAATAAGCGCTTGCCTGGTACCACAAGGGCTTGAGTTCAATCCTCGGTTCCGAAAAAAAAAAACCCAAAAAACATGGGTTTGTCTATTTCTCCTTTCAATGTATTTGGTGTTGCTTCTTGTATTTTCCAGTCTTGTTGTTAGGTGCATATACATTTTGTCGCTGTGTGGTTCTCTGGACCTGGTAATCTTCTTTGATCTGAAGTATATTTTACCTTCTACTCTTGCTTTCTTTTGATTAATATTTGTATGATATGTCTTTTTACATTGTTTATTTTTAATGAAGTTTTTTTTTCTGGTACTGGGGATTGAACCCAGAACCTTGTGCTTGCCAGACAAGCCCTTATTTTACTGCGCTCTCTCCCCAGCCCTTGTATTGTTTACCTTTACACTTAGCCGGATGTGATAGTTGAAGTGTGTTTCTTGGTGTTCGCCTGCAGTCAGGTCGCTTTTTATCCACTTGTCGGCTCTTTTGCTTGGCATATTGAGATCATTTAATGTAATTAAATTAAATTTAATGTAATTAAGACTAGGGCTTATGTCGGTCAGTCTGATTTTTATTTTCTGTTTGTTCTGCTTTTTATTTCCTTGTTTTGTTTTTCCTGCCTTTTTGAGTATTCCTGGAACACATTTTAGAATTTCATTTCGATTTTTCTGTAGTATTTTTGAGTATATCTCTTGTGTAGATCTTTTTAGTGGTTGCTTTAACTTTGATATTATACTTACTGAGTTTATTGGTGTCCATCTTATGAGTTTGAGTGTGGTATAAAAACTTTACCTCTCTGTGTATTTCTTCTTCAATTTATAATATTATAATTGTGTTTCCTTTACAAACTTTTAGAATCACATCAGATTGTGTTGTGACTTTTAATTTAACTGTTAATCATGATTTAGAAAAGTCAAGAGAAAAGGAAAATGTGTTATGGTCAATCATTTTTTTTCCTGTTACTCTTTCTTCCTTTCTGCTATTCAAATATTCCTTTCTTCACTATATATTTTCCATTTTGAGGATGTTCCTTAGCCGTTCTTCCAGTTTAGGTCTGCAAGGGACAGGTCCTAGTAGCTTTCCTTCATCGGAAAATGTCTTGATTTCCTGCCTTCCTGAAGGGTATTTCTTTGGGTATAGAATTCTGGGTTGACAGTTCTTTTTTTTTCAGCACTTGAAAAACACGTGTGCCTCTCCCTTCTGAGCTCCACGGTTTCTGATGAGAAATCCACTGTCATTCGAATTGTTTCCCTCCTGTAGGTAAGACGTTTCTCTCGCTGCTTTCAAGGGTATTTTCTTTGTTTCTGTATTTCAGAAGTGTGAGTACAGTATGTTTTGGCATGGCTTTCTTCAAGTTTATCCTGTCTGGGGTTCACTCCGCTTCTTGACTCTGTAGGTTAATGTCTCTTGCCAAATTTGGAAATATTTCATCCATTGTGTCTTTGACTAAATCCTTCTGTAGCTCTCTGCCCATTTTCTTTTGTTCTAGGCTTCTGATGAAATGGATGTTAGGTCTTGCGTTATACTCAAAGGCTTCTGAGCACATTGACCTCCCCTCCCCCAGTCTGTTTTCTTTGTCGTTCAGATTGGGTCAGTTCTGTTTTCCAGTTCACTGACTCTCCTCCGTCACTCCACTCTTTGGCTAAGCCCAGCTACTACTGAGTTTTTAATTTTAGTTATTGTGTTTCTCAGTTTTAAACTTTTTGTTAGCTATTTCCTTGCTGAGATTGTCTATTCTGTATTTGTTTGAAGCGTGTTTTCAGTTGCCTACTGAGCATTCTTGTGATGGTACTTCTAGTATCATTGTCAGTAGTTCTGAGCTCAGTATCACCCTGATACACACTATTGTTGTCCTCTCATTCACATGGATTTCCTAGTTTTTGGTAGGATAAGTGGTTTTGGGTTGAAATCTAGGTACTTTGTTATTATATTATTTAGATATTCTATTTTAGCTGTCTGCTGTGTCTCAGAGGGGAAGAGTAGCTTTTTGTCTTGCCCTCCATCCATCACACCCGTCAGAGCGCGCTCCTTGTACTGCTAGGTGAGGGTGGGAGGCCTCATTCCCTACAAGGCCTCCCTTGAGCAGTCTGGCCCGGAGAGGTAAGAGGCCATGTCACTACCGCCCACATGGCTGCCACTGACATACAAGATTGGGCCCAGTATCTCTGATTCATAAAACAAGTCTTGACTTTGCACTGGGACTTACTATGGAAGGTTGGGAAGGGTTGCCCTCTATTGTTGGTGAGGCTCAAAGTCCAGGCTTCCCTGTGCTCTTTACTGGCTATGGGTTTTGTTACCACGGAGTGGATGAGAGTCCCTTCTGCTGCTTGGACCTCTCTGGTCACACCACAGCAATGGTTTAGGTTGGTCTTCGGGCAAGTGGCGAGGGGCAGGAGTCTGGAGCGCCTCCTTAGAGTTGCAGTTCTGCTGTGGAATATGGCTGTAGTACAGTGATCAGTTCCTCTGAAATCTCCATCCTTCTAAGTGACTTCCTACCTATTTTTTCACAAAGGAGAGCTGCATTTTGTTGACATTTAAAAAATCTGTACCATTGTTATTTATGAGTTGTTGACTTCTCTAGCATAGGTGTGGGGTATGTGAGGTGTCAAAGACAAACAGAAGATAAAGATATGTACTGCATGTCATTCCTCGGATGCCAAGGTTGCCCTACCAGTCTGCCTCTGCTTTTTCTTTTGAGATCTCACGTTTACTGTATAGATGATGTTCAAGGATCAGACACATTTAGTTGTACGTAGTGGGATGAATGGGGTAGAATAATTCTATTCTGTCCTTTCAAAAGCTGATGTCTTGAATAATATTTATGATTTTATTTACAATTTTTTTTTTCAGAACTGGGCATTGAACTCAGGCCCTTGCACTTGCCAGGGAAGCGCTTATTCCCCTGAGCCATCTCCCCAGCCCCTACAAATGTTCATTATGATCTGCTAAAACAGAATGTCCTCTTCCTGTCGAATTACTTTGGAATTTAGTCAAAATTAAATTCATGATAGGTATTATTTAATGTCAGGAAAAATTTCTGGGATTATTGTTTTCATTTTTATAGTTTTATACATGTTAGATTTATTCACCTGTCTTCTATATTACCTGTCTAATTGTTTTTAAATGTCATTCCTTATTTCACATTTTTTTCCTTTGACTCATTTCACTTCTGTCTTCTTTATCCATTGCTAGACTTCTGATTCATAGTTGTTCTTCGTTGGGCTCCTTGAGCTTTATGAAATCATTTTGTCCATTTCATTTTATTTCTGAGGCATTTTGTCTTTGCCCACTGTTTTTTCTGCATTTGATCAGCTCACACCCCTCAGCTGCCCCCATCTTTATTTTGAACATTCACGTCTGATTTGTAGGATTCTTTCTAGTAACAGTTACTTCTATAATTATATTCATTTTATATTGGAAAGTTGTATTAGTTTTCCTCTGCTTTATTTATTTTTTATGTATCTATTTTAATACAGGGTCTATAAGGTCTTACTATGTAGATAAGACTCATAGTGATCCTCCTGTTTTCAGTCTCCCAAGCTCTGGGATTATAGGCTTGCGTCACCACCCCCAGTCTTAATCCCTAGTGCACCCCAGGGGCAGGGCCAGCAGTGCTGTGCCTAAGCAAGCGCTTTGGTCCACTGGCCAGCCCTTTCCTCTGCTTTAAAGGTGTGTGTGTGTATGTAGTATTTCTGTTAGTTGAATAGTTTTCTTTTTTATTTATGTATTTGGTACAGGGTCTCACTATGCAACTCAGATTCATGGTAAGCCTCCTGTTTTCAGCCTCCCCAGCACTGGGATTATAGGCATGCACCACCATGCTTGGATTTGATAGCCTGCTCAATGTGCCCCGGGGCAGGGCCGGTGCAGCATGCAGGCGTGGTGGTGGGGTGGGGTGGTGGTGGTGATTCCTTGCACTTGCCAAAGCTGGTGCTTAGTCTGCTGAGCTACTCACCAGCCCTAGCTGAATAGTTTTCATGCTTACTATATCTTCTCCTTCTCCTCCCTTTTCTCCCTCTTCTCTTTCCCATCCTCTCCTTCCTCCTCCTCCTCCGCCTCTTCCTTCTCCTCCTTCTTCTATTCCTTTTTCAGGTAAAGATAAAATGTGCAGAATTTTCCTACACTAGCAGTTATGAGTGATTCTTTGGAAGATGGGAGGAATTTGGGTAGTCTTCCTGTTTTCTACTTTAAGAGTACCCCTTCCTATTAGTAGAATAAAATCTGATATTTTTTCTGGAAGTTAGGGGTGAGTCTGTCTGGTTTTTGACTCTCAGAAGAGATAATAACGCTGAGCTGCCTTCACCGCCTGCAGTGCCCCCACCCCAGCTGTGGGCGTAACCCTATAAAGCTCTACAGGGCCTTTTCTCATGCAGATTCTTTTTTCTTTTTCTTTTTTTTTTTTTTTTTTTTAGGGCAAGGTCTACTGGGTGTTCAGGGTCTCACTACTAGATCGAATTTGCAGTGATCCACCTATTTACAGCCTCCCAAGAGCTGGGATTATAGGCGCGCCACCATGCACAGTCTCAATTGCTGTCTCAGTGCACCCCGGGGGTGGCTGGGCAGCAGGCCCTGGGGGCCAGCATGGCAGGCCCGGCATTGCATCTGCTGGGCTATTTGGCCAGCCCTCTCATGCAGATTCTTTTCTTGAAGCAGGGGCCAGGTTGCCAGCTCTGCTGCCACCTACTTCCCCAGGCCCTTGTGTTGGCCCAGTGGCCTGGTCCATCTGGCCTTAGGCTTGTTCTCAGTATATCTACTGGGACCTCTCCTCCACGGGGAGTGCTGGCTAACACCCGTATTCTCTCACTACCCTTGCCTGGCCACATTCTCCTCTCTGGCATCCTGCCCCTTCCCAGCACTGCAGGTCTCAGCTGTTTGTCTGTCTAGTTCCATGTAAGTTCAAGTTTAGTTTATCTTATCTGCTGTAGGTAATAGGCAGATTATGGAGGACATGGGTGAAAGTGTGAGTGGATGGGCTGCTGACTTTACGGGAACCACCTTTATGCTCTTTCTTGTTTCTCTACTGTTTTTAGTTATGCCACCTTCGCACTTCTAAGACCTTCTCCTCTTCCCTTGAAAAGCACTTTTTGTCCCTCATGGTTGATCATCTAAAATAATTCATCAGTGTGTCACCCTTGGTACTTTTTAAGTTTTCTCTACTGTATCATCTTGTTAATTTCTGCTCGTAGTATTTCCCGTCTTGTTTTCTTTATCTTTACTGTGATATCCTTTGTTCTATTTATTGTTTGGATACTCAACTTATGACTTTTGGTCTTTTCTGCCTTGCTAGTGTGTTTAAGTTTTAGGCGTAACTGTAATAATTGAAAGTAATTTGTAGTAAGTTAAACTTACTACACAGTGAGTTTCAAAACTTGTTTTTGTTTTACATCTTTAAGTTTCATTATGATGTCTCATTTGATTCTCATTTGGTTTCAAATTTCTGAATGATAGTAAAGGTTTCTCTAAATGGTGTTTTTTGTTTTTTTTTTTTTCTTTGATTTCATTTTTCCTTTTGGTATTTCAGTAATCCTTAAATTTCAGAGAATTATTTGGGTTTCTTTGTTTTCCCCCTCTGCTTGAGGAACTTCTTTCCTAATTTCTTCTTTTGAGGCTTGGTAGCGGTTAATTCCCTCAGTTTGCCTGAATAATCTATTGTGCCATTGTTTGAGAAAAGTGGTTTTCCTTTATGTGGAAAAGGAAACCAGAGTGCTATTTTCTTTCATTATGTTGAGCCTGTTGTCCTTTGCCTTCTGTTGTTCTGTTGAGAAGGCAGTTGTTAGTCTGAATTGTCATTCCTTTGTGTAGCTGTATCTTCTCTCGATGGTTGCTTACATAAAACTTTTTAAAAAACTTTTTATCATGGAAAGTTGAAGCAGGGAAAGTAGACACAAGTGTAAGGGTGCTCACGTTCCATATCTCCCAGTAGCAATTAGCCCTGTTTACCAGTCTTGTTCTACTTGCTTCTGCTTGCTGCCTGTGTATTGTGTTGGAGATAAATGTGCCAGTAGGCATCTACAGAGGATTTAGCATAGTTATAGTAGTGCTGCTGATAATAATTATTTATTTATTTATTTATTTAGTACAGGGTCTACAGGTCTCACTACACAGATTGGACTCGTAGTGATCCTCCTGTTTTCAGCCTCCCAACCCCTGGGACTATAGGAGTGTGCCACTATGCCCAGCCTCATTCGCCATCTCAGTACTTCCCAGGGGCCGGGCCAGCACGGCATGCTGGGGATCAAACCCCGGTCCCTGCCTAAGCAGGTGCTTTAATCTGCTGAGCTATCTGGCCGGCCCTTGATAATAATTCTTTAACATGGCCGGATATACATGCTGAGTTCAAATTTTACCAGTAATCTCAGAAATACATTTTATACTTGTTTTGTTTGAATCACTATCCAGACTTACCTGAATATGCTGCCTGAGGTTCTTTATAGCAGCTCTTCCCCTCTGCTTTATTCCTGCCATTTATTTGTTTAAAAAGCCATAGTGTTTGTCTCCTAGAATTTTCTGCATTCTGGATCTGGTTGACTGCATCATGGTGTTATTCATTGTATTCCTCTGTTTTTCCCACATCTTATTTACTGGTAATTGCAGTAAATTATCAGCGTCTCATTGGCAGCTGCCAGGGCATTGTAGGAGCCTTAGCAGCATCCCTGGCGTCTGCACAAGATGCTAGTCGCACTACCTGAGCCTAAAGACGGCTCCAGACTGCGCAGATTGCCTGCCCTTGCGCTTGCCAGGGAAGCGCTTATTCCACTGAGCCATCTCCCCAGGCCTGGGTTTCTGAGTGACTCAAGATGGGTCAGTGGGTCTCTTCGCCATCAGATTTTCCATCAGCCTTTTTCCTAACAGCTCCTATGACAGTGGTGATTGTTGGAGACTTAACTAAGGTTATAGAATGGTGATTTTATAATGCTGGCTTTCTTCATTTATTGTTTAGACCTTTTTGTAAGAAAAATGTGAAATGTTTGGTTACTTTGAAATGTAATTTGTATCATGTTAAGCAAGAAACATACCTTTTATCTATGTGTTTTCAAAATAATTGCTGACCCCAAATATAAACAGTTGAGAGATTTAATAAAATTATTATGTCCTTATGAAAGCTTGAAAGTTTCAAAATGTTTGCTATCGTTCAGTCCTCTGAGGTCTCTGTTGCTTCTGATGTTTGCATTGTTCCATCTCTGGAGAGAGAGGTCGCTCTTTCAAGTTGCTGTTCTTTCCTTCTCTCATGCATGTAGAAGTCCTTAGCAACATCCTGGCTGATGTCTCTGACAGTGTGTTCCAGAACCACTTTGTATATTTCTTGCCCCAGAACTAGAATTGGCCATGTCTCATTAATACAGATCTGTGGTCTGTTTCTTTCTGGGGTGCCCCTGAGCCTGTGACAGCTCTGCACTGTGACTGAGGGTTAGGTGGGAACCCTGGTTTCCCAGGGAGCTAACCCTCCCTTTGCCCCTGGCCTGCCTCTTCGCCTCCCTTCCTGCTTTCTCGCTTGTTTCTGCGTGTCTCCGTCCCCTGGCTGAACCTGCCCCTGAGCTATGGCCAGAGACCTCCTGGTGGTCATTGGTACTGAGCTCTTGTATTGCTTTTAGGCTTTTCTGTGGGCTGTTTTTTTTTTTTTTGTTTGTTTGTTTTTTGTTTTTGTTTTTAAAGAAAACTGTGTTATTTTGTAGCATTCATAATTTAAATAGGAGATTATAGGATTTATACCTAACTTTATTGACTTTTATGTATGTCTTTTGTTTTGAAAATAATCTTTTAAATTTGCTTATTCTGTTTTAAAATGACATTGTTAAAGAATTATATTTTCAGATTATACGTTCATACTATGTGGAAGTAGGAGCAGCTTTCATCTATGACGCTGTGCTCAGCACACAGTCACCGAGTGCTCTTGGCACTCTACAGGGTCTTTCTGCAACTGATTTTTTTCAAGTGGTCACAGTTGTGCATCTCAAAATATATTATTTTTGAGCCATAGAATCTTTATAAACTCTGTTTCCTCATTTGTTTCCAAATGTACAATTTTATTTTTAAAATTTATTTATTTATTTATTTATTTTGTGTGTGTGGCCAGTTCAGCCCACCAGGGGGCGGGGCTGGCTGGCATGTGGTGCTGGGGATTGAACCGCGGTCCCTGTGCTTTGCCAAGCTTGTTTCAAGTAGGTGCTTTAGACCACTGAGCCATCTCTCCAGCCCCCTAAGTAGGTGCTTTAGACCACTGAGCCATCTCACCAACCCAAATGTACAATTTTAATTTTAATTTTTTTCTGGTTACTGTTTCAAGTGTACTATGATTAGAGATCGTGACTTGTGTGACAGTTTCTTTTGAGATTTATTTACAAGTGCTATGGCTTGGCAATATGGTCAACTTTCTCATGGTTAGCGTTTGTAAATGCTTTATATGAGTTTAAAAGGAATATATTTTCCCAAATTTTGGGAGTGTTTGCCTTCTTGTATCTGTCTGTTAAATCGTGTCTGTTAGTTATGTTGCTCAAACATTCTATGCACAGTATTCAGTAATATTTTTCCCAATTGACTTACCAATAATTGGAAGAGTTGCTTTGAATTCTGTTGCTCTGTATACTTACTTTTTAGAGTAATTATCTTGAATAATTGGAAATGTATAGTACGGTACTAAGCACTACTGCATGGATTTCTTAAATAGTAACTCTCTCTGAATTTATTTTGTATTTTTTCTTTTATTTCTTTATTTAAAAAAATTTATGTTGAAACTGTTCTGTAGGGGGAAACCCTTCCTATGAAAATATTTAATTAACTGCCCTCTCTAATAGTCCCTTTTTTGAGTGAAAAAAGTTTCCTGGGCTTTGTTCCTTTTAGATAAGCATTTTCCAGGTATATCTTTTCCTATTTTTTGACCGTGTGGTCTTAAACTCGAGGGTTATCTCTTGGACATTATGTGTAACTGTACCCTAAAAACTCTAGCTGGATAATCTCTGGCATTTAATTGCAAATGCAGTCTGTTCATACTTATTTGGACTACTGATTTTCTTGGACTTGCTTTATCTGTGCTTTTAACATTTGTTGCATTTTATATATGCTTTTCCTTTTGGCCTTTTTAATATTGAATAATTGACTTTTTTTTTGGTCTATCATAGTTTTTCCTTTCCTAATTTAAACCTATGTTTTATTTCCATCATTTTCATGGTTACCCTTGCAATTTTACCAAACATGTAAAACAAATACTAGTTATTTTAAGTTGACATCTCTTTTAATAGCCTCAGAGTATTAGTGTCAGGCACATTTTATTCAGTTTAATTGTTTTTGCTGTTAAGGATTTTAGTCCATTTAAAAATCCCACAAAATAAAAGCTATTATTGTTTTGACTTTACAGAGACAATGTTTGTTGGATTTCCTAATTATTGGCTTATAGATTTTTTGTTCTTAGATTTCATTTTTCCTATATATTTCTTTCTTCCTAAAGGTAGGCATCCCTTCCCCAGCACAGCATATATCTTCCTGAAAGTACCATTCCTGAAAATAACAGACCTATAGAAAAAATAGGGTCTATGTAACTCTGCAACCAGAGCATCAACAACAACAACAACAACAACAACACCAAGGACCACCCTAATTAAAAAAATAACAGAAGTGAATCTCCTGGTATTTGTGGAAACCCTGGTCCTTTGCTGCCTTGAGCTCTAGGGCCTCACTCGTGCTATCCCAGGATGTGCGGGGCCTGCAGGGCCTGTTCGTCCAGGGAGACTGGCTGCCTGTTGTGCCAGGGAAGAGCTTGCTGTCCACACCTTATCCTGGGAGCTCACCCCTCAGAGCACAGTTGCATCCACCTTAAGCCATCCCAATGAGTGCTGCTTTCTGCTTGGATTGTGTTTCCAGGCATAGCAAATGGGAAAATGGTCTCAGGATAAGTACGGGTGAATGTAGGGTCCTTGCTAGCTTCTCTTGCCAAGACAACTGCCCTTTGGTTTCTGTCCATGTTAACAGGGAGCTGGCATGTAGCCTTATGTTTTCCTCAGCTGTTACGGTCACTGTCAGTGGGAGAATGGGTCCACCTAAGTTGTTCCCTCATAGGCTACAGCAGTGCTGGGACTTTTTTTTTCTGTATTTTAGGGAAGGGTCTACAGGATGTTCAGGGTCTCACTGCTAGATCGGGTTTGTAGTGATTCTCTTGTTTACAGCCTCCCAAGTGCTGGGATTACAGGCGTGTGCCACCATGCCCAGTCCCATTCACTGTCTCAGCACACCCTGAGGACTGGGCCAGCACAGCAGACCCAGGGATTGAACCCCCAGCCCCTGCACCTGCTTGCAGGTGCTGTAGTCTGCTGAGCTATTTGGCTAGCCCTGTTGCTGGGACTTCTGTTGTCATTCATTTTTAAAGATTAATTTTAAAATTTCTTATACAGTTCACATTTCTCATCTAAAGATTTCTATAGCTGAAGTCACTGGGAGGTATAAATTGATCCTTGTTTCTGCTGTATTTCAATCTGGTTACATTGCTCCCTTGTGTTCCTGGCTGTATTTTTCACTTGGACTTCACATGTGACTACTCCATATTGCCCCTTGCTCAGCCAGGGGTTTATGAGGTAAGCGAACCTTACAGAACATGAACTGGTTGACTACTTTTCAGTGCTCTGAGGGTGGTATACACCTACTGCCATTCCAGATAAGGGAGACATTCTTTCTGTCATGGAGAGTTTGGGAAAGCCAGTCTTAGCTTTGCTCCAGTTCTTCTGGAATCTGTGGGGATTCTGTGGGCTAGGTACGAGACATTTTGGTCCAGAGGATTCACATGTGCGTTTTCCAGATGCCGTGGAGCACAGGCTAAGCCGTGTTAGCCCCTTCCTGGCAGGCTCAAGGCTCCCGTCCCAGTGTGTGTGCCTGTTCTCCCCAAGGCCATCCCTCAGGCCAGCCTTATTGTCTCCACCTGACAGTGGGCAAGGACCTGTCAGCGTGCTGTCCACAGAATGGAGCCCCTGGACCATGGCTGCAGGACCATCTGTCGTCAGGTCCCTTGCTTTCCCCTGCAGTGAGCCATCTTGCTTGCCTCCTACATTGGTGATTTGATTTTTGTTATCAAATCTTTTTTCTTTTTTTATTATTTTTATGAGCAGAATATATTTATTGAGAAAAAGAGGTCTTTTTTCTTTTAAATAGACTGCTTCAAGACACTGAAATCATTTAGTCTGTGGCATTTCTCATATTGAGCTGTCCTCTTTTTTCTTGTTATGCTTTGACTTCATAGTTTTTATAGGGTTTCTTTATAGTGAGTCTGCTTAAGAGGGTGTGGTCCCATCCGTCCGCTGGCCTCTTTGTTCATTTCTTCTGAGCAGCAGAATTCTTCACTGAGTGTGGGTTGGTTCTTCCAGGTTTATGTACTCTTGGGGTTGGTTTTTGTTATCGGAGAGGAGTCTAAGAAGGTGCAGTTTTAAAATAGTAAATATTTCTTTTTTTTTTTAATTTTATTTATTTATTTATTTATTTGTGTGTGTGTGAGTGTGTGTGTGGCCAGCTCAGCCCACCAGG
>NW_004524699.1:73784-86065 GCF_000260255.1 Octodon degus | reverse complement strand
GCTGGGGGATTGAACCGCGGTCCCTGTACTTTGCTAAGCTTGTTCTAAGTAGGTGCTCTAGACCACTGAGCCATCTCACCAGCCCCATAAAATAGTAAATATTTCTTACTTTTTTGTAGAAAAGGTTTTCTTTAATCTTAAAAGTTTAGCAAAAAAGATTCAGTTTGCTTTCAATAAGCCAGTATGGGCCCTTATGCTACAGCTTGGTGTGGCTTCTCACTGTGGGCTCATCTACATGGGACCGTGTTCTTCCTCTGCTAACTGCCGTGTCAGTCATCTCTTGTTATGTCCTTTAAACTCTCTGTGGTGTTTTTGCTACCCATTCTACTGCTTCATATAAGTACTGAATATTTTTCTTAGTTGATCTGCAATTGCATGTTTTTAGTTTTTAACAATATAATTTATTATAAGCTTGGATGTGGGGGCACACTCCTTTAATCTCAGTGTTCTTTGAGTTTGAAGCAGGAATATTACATGTTTGAGCCCAGTCTGGGCAACTTAGTGAAACCCTGTTTCAAAAAAAGAAAGTTTTTAAAAGGCTGAGGGGTGTAGCTCAGTGCAAAATCCACAATTTGAATCCCCAGTAAAGGGGGAGAGGGAGCTTATGACAAAGACTTTGTCACTACTGATTTTTGTGTATATACTTGATTTCCTTCAGTAATGTTTTATGAATAGAATTCTTTAGGTTTCAGAACAGTTTTGCCTGTAACTTTCTCAGAGATTATATAATTTACATTTTCAGCACAGAGATTTGATAGTACTGTACTTGTTTCAAAAAAGATTGCTGTCAGAGTGCTTGTAGGCAGATTGTGTTTGCACTGTGGCTATAGCTCTTCTAGCCTTCAGCTCAGGCTTCCCCAGCCTGGCTGTTCTCTGCAGGGGTCCAGAGCGACCACAGGCAGGGGAGGGGCCTGGAGACTTGGTCTTCACAGTAGGCTCTGGGTATAAGCACCTTCGTTTGTGTTACTCTTTCAATTTTAGTTTTGGGCTTGGGAGATAGCTCAGTGGTCTAAGCGCCTGCCTGGCAAGCACAAAGACCCAAGTTTGATCCCTGGTACTGCGTGCCATGCCAGCTCCAGAACCCAAGGCATGCTGTGCTGGCCCCAAAACCAGGTGTGGTGGTGCACACCTGTAATCCCAGCACTGGGGAGGCTGAGACAGGAGGATCACTGAGTCTCAACTACATAGCAAGATCCCTGTAATAAATAAATAAATAAATAAATAAATAAATAAATAAATATTTTAAAAAATACAGGACCCCTCCATGTCTCCTTGCTTCTTAAGGTAGTCTTTATAATGTTCTTGTCTTTCTTTCTTTCTTTCTTTTTTTTTTTAAATGTATTTGATATAGGGTCTCACTACACAGCTCAGACTCATAGTGATCCTCCGGTTTTCAGCGTCCTCAGCCCTGGAATTACAGGTGTGCACCACCATGTCCAGTGTCTGGCTGCCTCAGCGTATTGGAGAGTGGAGCCAGCATAGCATGTGGTGCCAGAGATTGAAGCCTGGTCCCTGCGCTTGCCTAAGCAGGCACTTAGTCTGTTGAGCTATCTCGTCAGCCCTCTATAATGTTCTTTAAATTGTTTATGTTGTAGTTTGGATCTCTTCCCTTAGAGGTACCATGTGATATTTAACCTTTTGTCACTTACTTTTTTTTATTTTATCTTTTAAAATAATTTTATTGAGAAACAAATAGCAATGAGATAGTTTCAAAACCAATTAGTAGGACAGTTTCAATAATCAATACATGGCATATTGTTGTCTTAGTGGTTATTCATTGTACAAGATGCAGACATGATATCCTGTCTGCAAACACTATTAGAACAAATCTTTCTATTCATTGAATTAAGAGAAAGTAACTGTATATCTATCCTATTTTGAATATACAGATACAAAACAGTTGTTCATTTGTATCCTCTTTTTTTGTTTAGTTTTGTCAGAGAAGGGTATTCCATTGTCATTTAAATATTGTAGGTGTGTGAATTCAGCAAAATATTCCCATATAGTCCAGTAGTCCATAACAGTAGTGGGTTTTCCATAGGACTAGCAATGTCAGAAGTTGTTGACTTGAGCCTTTTATAGCTCAGCATATTAATATAGATTTTCTTTTTATACTTTCCTGCTGAATGGTTAAGAGCAAGATAAAACAAGACCTATATAACAAGAAATGTAACTTTTGTATCTGACAAGGTCAGTCAAATTCCTTCAGGATTTATCCTGAAACCCTGTACCACAGTTTGTAGATCCTTTGTCAGTGTCAGCCATGTGGATGAGTCATGGCCATTGCTTGACCAATTTGCTCTCTGTGAAAGCCTGAGAGAATGTTTTCTCTCCATGTGACTCTCCTTAGGCACATTCTACATCATCAATAGCTTTCCTCTGTGGCCCCCATAATCTCCTTGATCAGAAAATTTGGGATACAACTGAGTTACATGATGTTACAGTATAGGTTCTTCTATGTCCTAAGCCTTCACTGACCTTGAAAAGCTAGGGCCAAGATGTAGGCTGTGTGACTTTTGTTACTTAGCATCTCCTTGCTTTTATCTTCTTTAAAGAAGTAAAAATGATATAGGGCATCAAGAACTCTGTCACCCATGAGAACTGAAATATGCATTAGTGTAGTTAAAAATGAAGACATAAGGGGATTTTACACAATTTACCTAAAAAGGAACAAAGCTCACAGCCATTTTAACCCAGAAAATTTGGCTTTGGGTGCAAAGTAGTGAGTACAGGGATGAGAGACGCAGGAGACCCAGGAGGGGTAGTAAAGAATGGAAACCCAGTGCCAGGGGTGAGGGTGGCAGGCAGGGGCTCAGAGGCCTCCCTGGGTCATGCATGAGGGCCCCTGGGCCAGTCAGATTAGACAGAGGGCTGAAGAGCACCTGTGGTTCTGTGGGCCCCAGTCAGCTCTTGCTCTGCCTTCTGGCTGGGCCAGGGCTAGCAGGTGCAGAGAAAGACTCCTCAGGCTCTGACGTGCTCACCACTCGTGGTGGCATGGCATCTACACTGAGGGTGCTGTTCCAGGTTGTACCAACCAGTGTGGGAGGTGAGGAAGTGCCTGGAAGGGTCTGTTACAGGTGGCTCTCTGTCTCCATTCTGGTTGCCTTAGTTGTGTTTTTCCAGGAGAAACTGTGTTTTAGCCACATACTCTTCCCTGGGTGGTCTGCTTCACTTGCATGTAGCACTTATATGGGCTTTATAGGTACTATACCGCTAACTTGGAGGCCCTGTGTCCTTGTAGGTGGTAACGTGGACCTGGAAAGCCATGAGGAGGGGAAGAAGGAAGTGGAAGCTGATGATGTGCTAAGGAGTGGCCCCCGGCCCATTGTCCCATACAGCTCCATGTTCTGTCTCAGCCCCACTAACCTGTGAGTCTCCACACCCACCCTCGCTTCTGTTCACCCTGTCATCTTCTTGCTGGACCCACATGAACATCATAGCCAATATACATGGGATATGCAGCCTGCACAGTTGACTCTGCACAGTGTCCGCTGAGCTCTGACCATCTGGCAGGCACTCCCCATCACCTCCTCCTAAGGAGGAGGACACAAGACCAGGGTGTTGTCTGTGGTGGAGCTGGATCAGAGCTGCACACTTGCAGAGCCTGTGCCCCTCCACAGCTCCATCACATACAAGGCACATAGCGCCTTCCCCCAGCCACCTCTCCATCACACTGTTGCCCTTGTGTACATGTGTGCGTATTGCATGTTCGCTTGTTGATTGCGGGTCCCTTCCTGTGTTTATCACAGTTTGTCATCCACTCATCACCCCAGCGATTTCATGAATCCAACTCACCTTTATGTACAAACAGCATTCTAGGTGCCGGTAGTCTACAGTGAGGACCAAGAGAGGCAAGAGTACCTGTCCTTGCCAAGCTGTGGGAGTCTGAGCTCCACGGGAAAGACAATGATCAAGACAATTCAGCGATTTGATTTGAAACTGTCTCATTGCTATCTGTTTATCAGTAAAATTTTGAAAAAAAAAAAAGACAATTCAGGACACATAAAATGTCAGTGATGAGTGCCAGGAAGAAACAGGAAGTGGAAGTGGATATGTGGGCTGTTGGGAGCTAAAGTGAGACAGAGGTCAGAAATGTGGTACAGCCAAGCCTTGAGGGAGGGCTGGAGAGCACTCTGGGGAGGGGGAGCAGAAAGGTAAGGCCCACAGATACCACCCAGCGAGGAGGGCAGAGGAGAGATCAGGGCACAACAGTGTTAGAGGGACCCTTGTGGGTCTGCCCTCCCCTCTCACCTCCCTTCCTGCTCCCTCTCTTCTTGTGCCCATCCACTCACATTTATTGGCTGCTAACCCTGCTGTGCTAGGGGGTTGGGTGAAATAAGGGCTGTTACTAAGTAACAGACTTAGTGTGCTGGGGAGACAGAGGGTAAACAGGTAAGGACAGCACAAAGGAGGAGCAAGTGTTCCGTAGAGAACAGTGCTAAGTAGAAGCAGAGTTCCAAGTAGCTAATACAGCTGAGCTGGAAAGCCAGAGAAGAACAGCTACTGGGTGCACTTTGCAGGACTGTGGTTGTCATGGAGGAACATGGGAGGAATGCATGGTGGCAGCCCACTGACCGAGGGAGAAGAGCACACTCAGTAGGAGGTCAAAGAAGAGACTGGCCCAGTTTGACCTGAGTAGTCCTTGTAGAGAGGCTGATGTGGAGGTGAGGAGCAGAAGTAGGAGGAGCTGGCAGCAGGCAGCACCTGTGGCAGGAGAGATGGACAACCCTTCTGCTGGTCCATGGCTGCTGCTTCTTGCCCACCATTTAGAGACTTGCTTTGCTGACCTGGCCACTGTCTATTGCCATGTGGCAGCATTTGTCAGCATTTTAGAACTTCCCGTGTATTTCGACACTGCTCACTGGTGTTCCGTCTACTGGTGTGGAGCTTTCTGAGGTCAGGCACTTGCCTGTCCTGGCATGACTGTGCCAGTGTCCAGCAGATGCCCAGAGTGTTAACAAGCCAGTGAGAGACACCAGGTGCCTGAGCAGAAGGGGAGTGTGTGGCAGTGTACCCGCCCAGCGCAGGTGCTGGCCACCGTTCTGAGGGTTAGAGCGGCCTGCCTTCTGCAAGGGTTGACGCTCACATTCCGTCTCTCTGAGCCAGCCCTCCTTCTCCTGCAGCACACCTACTCTGTATGGAGCCGTATGGGGAATGGTGTCACCTGGGGCTGCAAACAGTAGGTAAATGGATGGCTACAGTTATCCTTCCTCATTCACAGAAGGGTAACCTAAAAGCTGTCATTTGCTGACCCTCAAGAACCTGTCACTACTAGTCACCAGGCTGCTGTCCACTGACCTCAGGGGCACTTGACATACCCTCTCTTGTGCATAGTGACAATCCTTTCTCTAGGAGAGGGTGGCATGCATTCCTCCTCATGGGCCCAGTGGCAATGCTGTATTGTCCTTACAGGCTTCGTCGCTTCTGCCATTACATTGTCACCATGCGGTACTTTGAGATGGTCATCCTTGTGGTCATTGCCCTGAGCAGCATTGCCTTGGCTGCGGAGGACCCTGTGCGGACAGACTCATCCAGAAACAACGTGAGTTGCTTCAAGGGCCATCCACGGGGCATTTTCCCAGGGCTGCAGGGCTGGCATGGTGCCAAGGGGGGTCCTGTCTCCTTACCCAACATCCCTCCTCCCTGCCTGTGTCCTCCTTCTAGGGGTGTAGGTCAGAGTCAGGGCTGTGATTGGAGGGGGCCTAGTCCCCAAGGGACACCTGTGTTAGTGTGCCCCCAGATGGCAGACGGTCATCTGCTCAGAGGTCTAGGGGAAAGCTGGAGCCCTGGAATGGTCCTGGCTCTACTCTGGCCCAGCTGTGGAGAGTAACCCTCCTTTTGGTTCCAGGCTCTGAAGTACATGGATTACATCTTCACAGGCGTCTTCACTTTTGAGATGGTGATAAAGGTGGGCCATGTTCCCTTGGACCATGGAGTATGTTGGAGGTGCACAGATGGGACTGTGCTCAGTGATGCTGTGGGTCTGCTCTGCGTCCTGATGTACCCTGAGTTACTGAAGGGTCTCTGGCTGTGTGCTGTCCTTTGGGGCATTCGCAGCGGGACCTGATCTTACTTGCTACTTGGCCCCTGAACAAATGGGTCATGGGCATGTGTGGACTCTCTAACTCTCCAGGTTCTATGGTGCCCCCAGAGAAAGGGGCCACATGATATCAACAAGAGGACAAGGCGACCTAGGAGCTTGAGGTGGCCTGGAGGGCTGTGGGAGTGCAGGCCACAGACCAAATTGCAGTCGTTGGTGTGTTTGGGGATACTTTTGAGTCTACCATGCCACTGTAGCCTTCATTTTTCCCTCACAGAGTGACACCTATCCACATCTAGTGGGGGGCTCTCCTGTGTGCTAGCTTAAGGGTGTGAGGTCCCTGCACAGGTATAGTCAGGATTGATTTTATGTGTGGAACAGAAGAGGTATATGAACATATTTCCCTGCTGTTTCACATATGGTAAAGTTTTCTGAAGGGTGATTCCCATTCCACACATGGGACAGCTGAGGCACTTGCAAAAAAATGTACAGTAAGCTCACCATGGTGGTATATTCTTTTAATCTCAGCCCTCTGGGAGACCAAAGCAGGAAATCTCAAGTTCCAGCCAGCATGGACAATTTAGTGACTTGTTGAAACTCCATTTCAAAGTAAAAAATAAGAATGGGCTAGGGATGTAGCTCAGTGCAAAGGCCCAGGTTTCAGTCACAGTATCAGAAAGGGGGTGGGGAGAGGAAAAAAACAAAACAAAACATGGTACCAGGACTAGAAGAGGCAGGACGTGAGTAAGGTATCTGTGAAATTCCAGCCAGTTGTTCCCATTGGCCTGAGCTGATCCTCTGGGGTCTGGGTAGAGTAAGAGTCCAGTGTGTCCCCGCTGTTCAGTGATGGAAGGGCAGATAGGGCTCAGGGAGGCTGAGAATGCAGGAAGACTTTGAAGACTGTTGGGACAGCTGTTTGTGCCAGAGGCCCCACTGAGGCTGCTAGAGGGTGTGGCTTGTCAGGCATGGGGAGGGGCTCCAGAGGTGTCTGTTGCCTCAGATGTGCAGTATGTTCTGTGGCTGGGCTGGCTTTGCTTCCTCCTGGGATAGAATGTACTCCACAGTGTGTTTCTCCCCTGCAGATGATTGATTTGGGACTGCTGCTCCACCCTGGAGCCTACTTCCGGGACTTGTGGAACATTCTGGACTTCATTGTGGTCAGCGGGGCCCTTGTGGCCTTTGCCTTCTCGTAAGTAACCACACTTGCTCCAGACCTTGTGGGTACAGCCCCAGAACCATGGTGGGGCTGGATGATGAGGAGAAACAGACCCCTGTCAGCTTTACTGGGTGCTCTGTAGCTGCCTATGTGATTCCTCCCTACTTTCCTGGGCTGGGCTGTGGGAGGTTATCAGGATCGAACCCTGCCTGCCTGTCCTCAGCTCAGCCAGGGTCTGGGACTAGGTTGGTGTATAGGCTCTGGCTTTTTGTCTTTTGTCTTTTTTTTTTTTTTTTTTTTTAGAAGTGGTTTTTTTTTTTTAATATTTTTATTTATTACATTTTTATTTATTGTGTGTGTGGCCAGCTCAGCCCACCAGGGGGCGGGGCTGGCTGGCATGTGGTGCTGGGGATCGAACCGCGGTCCCTGTGCTTTGCCAAGCTTGTTTCAAGTAGGTGCTTTAGACCACTGAGCCATCTCTCCAGCCCTGTCTTTTGTCTTTTGGGGCCCTTCAGAACAAGTTTACCATTGGAAGCTAAGTACCTAGCTGAAGTTTCCCATCCCTGCCATAGCTGGTGGACGTTTTCCCCTCTTAGGGTGAGACAGTGCCCTGTGATCCTGAGGTGCTTAGCCTGGCAGTGGCTTGCACTGGAATGGGCTCCCTGCGTGGAGGGCGCCCAGCTGGCCTGGGGTGGGGAGATGTAGTGGAAGTTATGAGTGAGATTGGGAGACTAGGAGGACCCGGTAGATACTGAAGGAAGGGTCTTTATCTTCTCTGTTCCCACTCTGCCCTCCCACAACACTGACTCTGTTCTTTTTGTCTTCCTGTTGCTGGACTCTCGGTAGGAGCTTCATGGGGTAATGCCTTCCCCACCCCACTGCCCCCACCCCCACAGCACACCATGGCCTCTGCCATCCCATCACATTGTACTCATCCACCTCCACCCCCTGGGCTGCATGCTGCCGGGGCCATCCCCAAGTGTCACTCCCGCTACGCCTATGGGGCTGGGCGGGGGTTGGGCAGGCTGGGGAGTTTGGCCTGGTGAGGTTTCCATGGAGGTGGGTGTCCTGAGCGCACACTGGAGGGCGAGACATTGGCCCGTAGGACAAGGAGGGGTCTGGGTAGGAGCAGCTGCTGTGGCCGTAGTGCAAGACCTTGGCCACCCTAGGTGCCTTCCCGTGCAGCTTGTCTCTGGAAGTGCGGAAGCTTTCTTTCCTCCTCCTCCACACCAGTCCCTGTGACTCCTTGTGTCTCCTCCGAGGCTTAATGGACTTGGATGGTGCTGGGTGATGGCAGTGTCTGAGCCTGGTGTCTCAGGGGCAGCGTGATCTGGTTTGCAAGAGAGGGCTGAGGGAGGAGTGGGGCGAGCTCCACTTTTCCTGGGAGAAAGGCCTGGAGTGGGCACTTTGTCCCACTCAGCGCAGAGGCCAGATACTGTCTAGTCTCGGCTGTGCTGGCGCCTGGGCAGTTGCTAGAGCAGGGACACCACTCTGTGCAGGCCAGGCTGGGTGTTCAGAGGACAGGCCTCAGCAGCCCAGGCGGGGCCTGTGTGTAGGGTGCTGCCCAGTCCTGAGTGCTCACGGTGGGGGTGAGCAGGGCTTCCTCAGTGGGGAGCTTCCCACACAGCAGACCTGGGTCCCCAAGAGGCAGAGACAGCTACCTGGGTCTGCTCTGGTTGTTGTGAGGGCCCCTAATCTGGGTCCTCTAATTCTGGCCTTTGAGCCTGCTTCTAGTGCCTGAAATGTTCTTCTGAATGCCTCTGTGTTAGCCCTGTGTCTATGTGTCTTTTCTCCTTACTCTTCTCCATTGACCCTTCTTCCTTTGGGTCAATTTCACATCATCTGGAGGAGGGTGGTCTCCTGAGAACAGGCATGTGGACTTCAGAGCTGGGGCCAGATAAGCCTGTCCCTAAGAAGTAGGGGAGCACTCTTCCTCTGGTACCTCCAGCACGTCCCAGCCACGCAGGGTTTGCTCACAGACCTCGACCTCTGGGCACCAGCCAAATGCCAGGCCCCTCAGTACTCTTTGTTGCTGGAAGTTGCATTGGGCCAGGTATCAGGGAGCTACAGGGAGGTAGAAGTAGCTGCTGTGGTCTGAGGGAATGGGTCATTCCCACCCACTCAGCTGCCTCTGTGCACCACACCTGCTGAGCTGGCTCTTCCCTAGGCCCTTGTCCTCACATGAAGCCCAGCGCAGGCAGCCACAAACAGGAACCTGAGCTTGGTACTGTACTGTGGAGCCAGATGCAAAAATCCACAAGGCGTTGTGGACCATACCCTGGGCTGCCAGGGGCCAGGCATACCTTTACCTCTTGCCTGTCCGCATCTGAGCTTCTCCCTTCTAGAGGATCCAAAGGGAAAGACATCAACACCATCAAGTCCCTGAGAGTCCTGCGTGTCCTGAGACCCCTGAAGACCATCAAGCGGCTTCCTAAGCTCAAGGTAGGAGCCTGGATTGGTGCTGGAGGGGTGTGCTGTGTGAGGTGCATGCCTGTGTGTGAGCCCGTGTGAGCATAAGCATGCCTCTGTGTGTGTTTACATGTGTCTTCTTAAATCACCTATCTGTGCGAGGAGTGCGGGGTTACTGAGCCCTGCACCCCTCAAGGAGAGCTTGTTCTTAGCAGTCTCCCATAACTCCCATGAGGGAGGCCTCATGTTTTTTTCAATGCTGCAGGCCAAGAGAGGGACTGCGGGGGCGTGAGATGCAGGGAGGAAGTTGCTGACGGGGGCTCTAGAAAGCAGCTCCAGGGCTGGGCCCTAGAGGGTGGGCACAGCTGAGGTTCTGGGTGAAGGAAGAGTATAAACTCAATCTTAATACTTACTGAGCTGATGCTATCTTTTAACACTTTCAGTCCTCTGGAGCTTTATGTCGTGTGCTGTTATAACATCTGGGCACTCAGTCCTTAGAGACACTGGGTCAAGTAGGAACTGCAGTGGTACCTTGGTTATTGGATGGCTGCAAGCTCGAACTTTGGGAAAAATCTGCTTGGTGTTCATAACTTTGCTTGGTAGTTGAACCAAAAATCCGGCTTGAAAAATCCTGGATGGGCCACGAGTGAGTTATGTGCTGTGTCTCACTGTGGACACAAAGTGCTGGTGCCTTGGTCTAAACACCACTTTCATCCATACAGCTTAGGGTGCTTAGGGTAGTGTATTAAATCATTGACAACCAAGGTATCACTGTACAAGAAAATAGTTTTCTTAGAACTTACACTGGAGGGTTAGGAGGGAGGCTATCTGAGAAGATATCAGAGCCTCCAAGCCTGGCCAAGTCATGTCTGGCTTAGCAGGGGAAGGGGCAGGGGCCCTCTAGCCAGCACCTGCGGAAATGTTGGTCTGCAGAACCAGGGGGCAGTACTGCATGGGGAGAAGCTAAGAGAAATCAGGTGGGTGGTGGTCACAGGCCAGAGTTGGCGTGGGGCCCCAGAGCATGCCCAGAGTCTATTCTGATGGCCCGTCTCTGGGCCACAGCCCTTCTGCTTTGTCTTCAGTCTGGCCATCCCTACTGCTGAAGGGCAGGAGCAGGGCAAGGACAGTAAGAGAGTGCACTACATCTCTGTAGCCTACCAGGAGAGCTAGCTGCCCCTCCTCACACTACTCTGCTTTCCTGCCCACAGGCTGTGTTTGACTGTGTGGTAAACTCTCTGAAGAATGTCTTGAACATCCTGATTGTTTATATGCTCTTCATGTTCATATTTGCCGTCATTGCAGTACAGCTCTTCAAAGGGAAGTTTTTCTACTGCACTGATGAATCTAAGGAGCTGGAGAGGGACTGCAGGTAAACTGAGGCAGGGTGGGGGCCACTCAGCACTAGGATGGAACTCCTAGTGTTCTTCTCAAACCAGGTGGGACTGGTCACATGGCTTAGGAAACTCCTTTGCAAAGTGGGGACACATAGTGGGGCCTGCTTGCATAATGCTGGTAAGGAAGAGGTGTCCCAGGCCTCACCTGGGTCCCCAGCATGTCTTCCTCCACATGGTCAACTCTGTTCTGAGGGACACCTTCTGCTTTGCCTGCAGACATCCAAAGATCTCACTATAGCCAGCAAGGTATTCTGACCCAGAGTTATGTTTAGCTAAACCCTAGTTAGAAATCTAGCCTGGGCAACAGGGTCAGGAAGATTGACCCCATGACAGCTGGGGATGCTTTCATTGTCTATGGGATGCCTCAGATCTTCCTGGACCCTCCCTATCCTCAAGACAGCATGGAGACACGTCTTGGGGAAGATATGGCCGAATGAGCACCCTACCCAAGGCCAATCAAGTACTTCTTTTCTACCTCCACAGAAAACATCTCTGTTGTCTCTGGTGATGGAGATGTTACACAGATTATTCTGTCATGGGTAGACATGTGGGTAATACCCATGTGGGACTGTCCATGCGATGCTCCTGTGAGCATTCCACATGGGAATCAGTCAGAGGGACATGTGTGGACACCTGGGCTGTCAGTCTAGGAGGGATCCTGGGCTGTGTCTGTGTCCCGCTCTGCTGATGCTGCCAAACACCTGAGGGAAGCGATGCCTGCCTAGCACAGATGGGAGTTCTTTCCTGTACATTTCAAGTATTTGCCAGGTTTCCTACATAGATTGTTTGTCTCTACAGGTTGATTTGTAGGAATTCTGTCATGTCT
The DNA here is from genome assembly GCF_000260255.1 of Octodon degus. NCBI lineage: Eukaryota > Metazoa > Chordata > Mammalia > Rodentia > Octodontidae > Octodon > Octodon degus. The sequence continues at coordinate 74,240 of NW_004524699.1, read as the reverse complement.
TGGGTAAGGATCTTCACATGAACTGAGGATTATAAATGTCTTTTCTTTCTTTGTGGGCTGCTTTCTATTTTTTCAGTGGGGTCTTTAAAAAGCACAATGTAAAGAACAGTGATTTATTTTTAAAGAGCAAGATTTTAGCACAGCCCCTTTTTATTGGATTAATAATGTTCCCTTATTATTGCAGGCTGATCAGGCCTGTGATTTCCCAAAAGAGTGGACTGTGAACACTTGAATGAATAAGACAAATGGCATGATTTCAGGGCCCCATCAGGGTCACAAAGCCCTCTCACAGAAATTGAGATTTTCTTGTCTTTTAGACCAAGTCTCTTGGAAGCCTGTATTTATAAGCTTTTCAAACAAAGAAGGGTGGAGCTGGGAAGATGGCTCAATAGAATAAGCGCTTCCCTGGCAAGTGCAAGGACCTGAGTTCAATCCTCTGTTCTACAAAAAAAAAAA
>NW_004524699.1:70367-73544 GCF_000260255.1 Octodon degus | reverse complement strand
TATGTTAATTTAGGAGAACTATGTTATCTTCAGAAGGCCTTCACCATGGGAGTGACAAGTCTGTAGCTACAGTCTCCTTTTAGTTAATTGGGTTTGGAGCCAAACGTCCTTAGCTATGGCCTTATCTTGTCCTTTGCGGGATCCCTACTTCACAGGCCTATATAGACCTCGGTGGGACCAGTGATTAGCACAGGTTCACTTATTATGAGTCTGTTGCCCTGGGCCTTGGGCAGACTCACACATAAACATGGAAAGGAGGTTGGTTAATATAAATTCTGCTCAAAGCTACTTCATAGCAGTCTCCATTACCACTTAGCTTTTACAGTGGTATCTTAACAAAATTAATTCATTCCAGAATTCTAGAAAAGATGGCCAAGTTTGTGTTCATGAAGAAAAGATGGCTATGGTCATGTTTGTCACCTAATGCAGTTTGTCAACAAAAACAAAATTTTGCCCAATACTTGTGTTTCCAAACCTAATTGTTCACAAGCAAAAGTTGTCTCTGTCCAAGTTAAGAAATCTTCCCCAAGGTTAGAGTCGTTTCCTTCTAAAGTGTTATTTCTGCCTTTCACCTTAAGATCTAGTCTGTTGGAGTCAATTTTGTGTTGTATAAGGCATGGGCAGAGATAAACATGGATGTACAGTTACCTAACATAATTTATTAGACAAAACAATTCTGTCTTCACTGCAATAGTATCCTTTGGTGTTTTTAGCAGTTCTATTGAGATATAATTCACATACTATGTAATTTATATAATCCTTTTAAAGTATACAGTATTCATTGCTTTCTAAGTATTCATATGTAGCTATATACAAACATCACCATAGTCAATGTTAGAACATTTTCATTACCTCAGGAAAACCAAAACCAAAACTAGAAGTACACCTGAAGAGAGAGGAAGAGAAAGAGGGAGAGAGAGGAGAGAGAGAACAAAGACAGGGAAAGAGAGAAAAGGGAGGAGCCAGGGACAAGACTATGCCCTTCCTGGTCATGTCCGAAGTGATCTGCCTCTTCTGACCAGGCTGTGGCTACATGCAGCTGTGAACTTGCCCACTGATGAGTGGAGCCCCCTTTGGTCATTCATCTTCAGAAGTCCTGCCTCTGAACACATGAGACTTAGGGAGTCATTTTAGATCTAAACCATAACATTCTGCACCTGGCCCCCAAAAGCTTATATTTATCTCATTATGCAGAATACATTTAGTTCCTTAGAGTCACCAAAGTGTTAACAGTTCCACTATTGCTGAAAAGTCCAAGTGTAAGGGGTCCTCTGAAATTCAGGACAAATTCTTAGCTCCGAGGCCTTGTACAAATCAGAAAAAAACCCAAAAATGTACATACAACTGTACAGGGTAGACATTTTCATTTATTTATTTGTTTATTTATTTATGCATTTTTAGGGAAGAGTCTACAGGGTGTTCAGTGTCTCACTACTCGAGCAGACTGCTTGCAGCCTTCCAAGAGCTGGGATTACAGGCACAGGCTGCCATGCCCAATCTCAATTACCCTCTCAGCTTGCCTGGAGGGTGGGGCTGGTGTGGCAGGCCCAGGTATTAAACCCTTGGTTCCTGCACTTGCTTACAGGTGCTTTAATCCGCTGAGCTATTTGGCCAGCCAACATTTTCATTTTAAAAGGGAGAAATGCAGGGCTATTATGAAATTGGACCAAAGCCAAACTGAAAACTAGCTAAAAAAAAAAAAATTAAATCTTATAATTCCATATCTACCATCCACAGCATCACGGCGAGATGTAAACTCTGGATAGCTTGGATAGCACCTCCCCTGTGATGTTGCAGTCCACATAGCCTGTGTCTTAGTCTGCCTGTGCTTGCTGGCTTAGGCTCTCCTTGGTGAACATTTTGTGGTTTTGGTGTCTTTAATCTCCTGAAGTCTGTTTTGCGTGTTCAACTTCATTCTCAGGAGCACATTGCTTAACTTCCGAGGCCTTCCTTTGAAATCTAGGCAGAAGTCTTTAGGACCTTACGACTCTTATAGTCTGCATGTCTGAAAAACCTTCACCACATGAATGCTAAGATCTACTGCCATCTAGGACAGCAGCCTGATCTCCTTGGACCATGGCTGGAGTAGCCTCTGAATACATGAATGGCCAAATTCAGGGAAACACTTCTCTAGGCAGGTCTAAATGAGCAGGACACTCTGGGGACTCTCTTCTTAAAGTGTTTCAAAGGGGTTTATCCTTTTCGCCCTTCACCCTGGGATGGGTGGAAAGGCCTTGCCATTTCCCTAAATATCCGTAAAGCTTTGTTCCTACTGTCTGATGCAAAGTCCTTGACCTCTTTTCACCTTTCAGCAATCATGCGGCCATTGGCTCCAACTTTACGTGCATTTCCTTCTTGGATAAACTGCAGAATTTTCACATCTTTCCACTCTATTCTTGCTCCTGATTCTTACTGTAGCTCTGGCTAAAAGCAACCAACAGAACTCATACCGTAGCTTGAACATTGGGCTGCCTTGAAATTTGCCTCACCAAATAAATTAGTTTACCACATTTAAATTCAGCCTCAGACAGTCTTAGGACATGGGAAGAATGTAGACAAATTATTTGTCATTATGTAAAACTCATGACCTGTAGTCTAGTTTCTAAAAGAGGCCTTATGCCTGATCTTTACTACTTGCATTTCTATCAGCATTCTGATCTTTTGATGTCTGACCAATATTTCCCCTTCTAGGATTTCTCTAGCTTGCTTCTCCAAAATTTTCCAAACTCCTCCTACAAAGCAGTTCTAGAGGCTTCTAAACCATATGATCAGGTATAGTCACAGATATGACCCCACTCTTTTTTTTTTATATAGTTTTAGGACAAGGGTCTACAGGATCTCACTGCGTAGATCGGACTCGTCGTGATCCTCTTGCTTACAGCCTCCCAAGTGCTGGGATTACAGGTGTACGCCACCATGCCTAGTCTCAATTGCTGTCTCAGCAAACCCCAGGAGCGGGGCCAGCATGGCAGGCCAGGGGATCGAACTCCTGGCCCCTGTATCTGCCTAAGCAGGCACTTTAATATGCTGAGCTATTTGGCTGGCTATGACCCCACTCTTGACACCAGTTTTCTATTTTACTGACCCTTTCCTATCACTGGAACAACATACCTAACACCCACAGTTTAACGAAGAAATGTTTATTTTGGCTCATGACTTTTTTTTTTTTTTTTTTTT
>NW_004524699.1:47203-69748 GCF_000260255.1 Octodon degus | reverse complement strand
TTAGCTTAGCTTGTTCTAAGTAGGTGCTTTAGACCACTGAGCCATCTCACCAGCCCCTGCCTTTCTTTTTTAGACAAGGTCTTACTAGGTAGTGCAGGTTGGGCTTCAATTCAACATGTAGCTCAGGCTGGCCTTGAACTCACAGTGATCCTGTCTCAGCCTTCTGAGTGCTGAGATTACCGGCTTGCACCTTGACACCTGACCCATTCCACTTTTTATGTCTAGGCCATTCCTCTTATCCATTGATGAATATAGCTGTCCTTCCAAAAGCCCCAACTCTGAACACAAGACTTCTCAGGGACATAGCCATAATATGGCTCTATGATATGCCATGTTTTATGTTTTTATTCACTTGTTGGTAGACTTGAGGCTTATTTCTACCTCTTGATTATTATGGATAATGCTACTACAAATATTTGTGTACAAGTTTTTGTATAGACATTTCCTTTCTTTAGGGTATACCATACACCTAAGAACAGAATTGATGAGTGATATGATAGCTGTATTTAACTATGTGAGGAAATACCAAATTGTTTTCAAAGTGGCTAAACTGTTTTATATTCTCACCAGTCATGTATGTTCTCATTTCTCTATATCCTTGCCAACAATTTTTTCCTTTTCGTTTTTGTTTCTATTTAGTTACATTCATCCTAATAGAAATGAAGTGATACCTCAGTGTGGTTTTGATTTGCTTTTTTGTGACAACTCATTATGCTGAGGATCTCTTCATGTGCTAAATGACCCTTTATGTCTTCTTTGGAGAAAAAATTTATTCAGATACTTGACCCACTGTTGAAATTGGGTTGTCGGGGCTGGTGAGATGGCTCAGTGGTCTAGAGCACCTACTTAGAATAGGCTAAGCTAAGCAAAAGCGCAGCGACCGTGGTTTGGTCCCCAGCACCACATGCCGGCCAGCCCCGCCCCCAGGTGGGCTGGGCTGACCGCGTGCACACACACACAATAAATAAATAAATTAATTTAAAAAAAAAAGAAATTGGGTTGTCTTTTTTATTGATTGTATAGTACTTTTATATAACTGACAGATTCTCTTATTCTGTGCCTTTTTTTTTTTTTCACTTGCTTGATGGTATCCTTTGGAACACAAAATTTAAAATTTTAATGAAGTTAATCCTATGTCATTTTTTTTTTCTTTTGTTGTTCCTGATTCTGGATCCTTATCTAAAAATCCATTTCCAAAACCAGGAGTGGTGATATACTCCTGGAATCCCAGCACTGGGGAGGCTGAAAACAGGAGGATCATTATGAGTTCAAACTGCATAGCAAGACTCTACATCAAAAAACAAAAACAAAAACAAAAAAAAAAACCCCTAATTTAAAAATCCATTCCCAAATATGGGACCATGAAGATTTACCCCTGTGTTTTCCAAAAATATTATACTTTTAGCACTAACACTTAGGTCTTTGAATCATTTTGCATTACTTTGTACACTGGGAGTGAGGTTAGCGCTCAAATTTGTGCTTATGTATCAAAATGAATGGAAGTCCAGTTGTCCTGGTGTCATCTTTTGAGGAGGCCCTTTTTTCCACATATGATAGACTTGGTACTGTTTTCAAAATGGGCTGACCAAAACCAAATAGGTTTATTTGGATGCTGAGATTCCATCATCCTTGCCTCTTCTTGATCAAGGGCCACCACCTATACCAGTTACAGCATTAACTGCTCTTCTTTTTCTCTTTCTTTTTTATCTTTAACCTCTCCTCCCTGTGTTTCCATTCTCAGGGGTCAGTATTTGGATTATGAGAAGGAGGAAGTGGAAGCACAACCGAGACAATGGAAGAAATATGACTTCCACTATGACAATGTGCTCTGGGCCCTGCTGACACTGTTCACGGTGTCCACAGGAGAAGGGTGGCCTATGTGAGTGCTCCCAGCTTAGGGAAGCTGGTTGGCAGAGAGGAAACTCAGGCAGGCACTTGTGAACTCAGCTCACCCCCTCCAGTCCTACCACCCCCACCCTCATCACCGGTCTGCACCACACCTGAAGTGTCCCTGTAGCGTAGGTAATAATCTGGGAAGCCCTCTTGATGTCTGCTGTCCCCTTGGCCAGGGTGCTGAAACATTCCGTGGACGCCACCTATGAGGAACAGGGGCCAAGCCCTGGGTTTCGCATGGAACTTTCCATCTTCTATGTGGTCTACTTTGTGGTCTTCCCCTTTTTCTTCGTCAACATCTTCGTGGCCTTGATCATCATCACCTTCCAGGAGCAGGGGGACAAGGTGATGTCTGAATGCAGCCTGGAGAAGAACGAGGTAGGCAGAGCCTATGTGTACTCTGTTATGGGCAGTATGGGAAAACCACCTTCTGCACACACTGTACTCATAGCCAGCACCCGCAAGACCTCCTTCCTCCACAGAAGGAGGCTGCTTTTTATCTTTGGGGCCTGCTTGGAGGAGGCTTGGGCTTGCTTTACTGCCTCATCTCTTATCTCAGCTCCCCATGGGGGTAGCACTGGGTACAGTCCAGAAGGGCCACAGAACTAGATGCCTCCTGAGTTTAAGCTACTCTTTCTCCCTATGCAGAGGGCTTGTATTGACTTCGCCATCAGCGCCAAGCCCCTGACACGGTACATGCCTCAAAACAGACAATCATTCCAGTATAAGACGTGGACGTTCGTTGTCTCTCCACCTTTCGAGTACTTCATCATGGCCATGATTGCTCTTAACACTGTGGTACTGATGATGAAGGTATGTGGGTAGTGATGGTGGGTGACCAGCTAGCACCCATGGAAGTCAGGATTCCTGACTATTCTATGCAGCCTTCTTCCTGCCATCATATACCAGAGCTGCAGTTGCTTCACATCCGGCTGCACAGGGAGCCTGTGGGATCCCAATTCCTTTGTTGCTTGTGGGCTGAGACAGGAGATTCTGGGAGAACCAGGGGGAAAGCAAGGAGGGGTGTCCTGGGCATGGGCAGATGTGGGGTCTGTCTGCCCTGTACTTGCGTAGGAGGTTGTACTGGTCCTGAGTGGGGTGTCTGGGGCTGCTGTGCTCTCAGCCATTGACACTTATTCCTTGGTCAGTTCTACGATGCACCCTACGAGTATGAGCTGATGCTGAAATGCCTGAACATTGTGTTCACATCCATGTTCTCCATGGAATGCGTGCTGAAGATCATCGCCTTTGGGGTGCTGGTACGTGCCTTGACTTCCTATTTGCCAACATTTCTGGCCTACATTTTGCTCCCCCTGTCTTGGGTGATTTTTGTTAGCTCAAAGTTTGGATCTGGAAAGTCTTGAAATCCTGAGAGCATGTGTGACATGGTGAGAACCCCAGGAAAGGGGGTACACTGTCAGTCTCTACTTTCTGAGTCTTGCCCCAGCATTGTCCACAGACATAGGCAGTGCTGGGACATGTGTCTCTCCGTTCTGTATCTGCCAGGCCGGAGGTGTCATCTGCTTGTCCCTGGCATTGTGCTGAGATTCCATCATCCTTGCCCCTTCTTGATCAAGGGCCATCACCTGCACCAATTATCAGCACTAACTGCTCTTCTTTTTCTCTAGAACTATTTCAGAGATGCCTGGAATGTCTTTGACTTTGTCACTGTGTTGGGAAGTATTACTGATATTTTAGTAACAGAGATTGCGGTGAGTAGCATTTTTGTTACCTCCCCCAACTGGGGACCCAAAGTGGTTTCCTTCTAGAGGGTTTTCCCATTTCCAGGACAGATCGGGGTGCCTCTCCAGAGGTGGAGCTTGGCGGTGGGTGTTGTGTGGCAAGTGCTTTCTTGGATGAGAAAGCAGATCCCAGAGATCTTCCAGGCTGGTGGTCTGAGAATCCTCTGGAGCTCTGTGTTAACAACCAAGAAAGGGAACATCAGCTTTTAGATTTTTATATGTCTAATGTATACATATCTAATAATTTAATCTGAAAATGTGTCAAACACAGTAAAATATCAAATTTGAGAGACAGGTTGGTCAGTCAGTCTGTGTCTGTCTGTCTGTCTGTGTATTTACTTATCTAATTTACCTACGTACCTATATTTATCATCTGTCTATTTATCTAGAGATACTTGTGTCAGAGGGGTGTATTATGTCTGAAAGTTGACAGTCCTAGGACATAAACTCAACTCAACAGATGTCAAAGAATCTGAATCTAAAAACTTTTTTTTTTGTTTTTAGTGCATGACATTAAATTGAAAACAAATAGAAAATCTCATTTGTTTGCCTCAGTTTGAATTTTTGGAAGCAGATGCTGAAATGAGGGTTCATGTAGAGGTTACTCCTTAAGAGGAAAAACCACTGGGGCCATAGTGGGGAAGAGAAGGAGGGCCAGTAGCGGCCTATCTTAAGCCATACTCAGGACAGGGTTTGGATCATCCCTAGGGAACCTCCGAGATGGAGTCGGTTACCCCTCAAGGCTGGCCCCTGCAGGAAAAGGGGGCTATGGATTTTTCTGCCTCTGCACTCTGTGGGGCTATGGGCTATGTCAGTGTTTGATATTTAGGCACCTCCAGCTGTCCTGAGTGTACTGCATGCAGGCATTACAAGCTGAGGGGCCTGTGTGCTCTCAGCTAGGACTGTCGTGTAGAATACAGGCTCCTGTCTGGCCCCAGTCAGCTCCACCATACTCATGCTGAGCACACTGTATATTCTTCAGAAGGTAGTAGCCAAGTGCTCTGGGTGATAGATGAGCTCCCTGCCATGTTGGTCCGTGTGGAGCTGATGTCCTTCTCTTGTCCCTCTACCATTCCATTTCAAGCCCCTCACATGTGCTGAGCCTTCTGCTCTTGCTGGCCTTGTTAGGTGCCCAAGACCTGCTCACCATTCCATTGTCTGATTCTGGATGCTGTGGTAGTCTCCTTACAGTTAACACTGGTTACAGCAGTATCTGGGAAGGCCCTTTGGAGCCCCTTGGCTGCGAAACAGACTTCTTGCACCATCATGTTGCAGCAGCATTGCCTTTCACAGTAGTCAGGCTCAGGTACTGTGGTCAGTAAGGAAGCTCTTTACATGGCTTGCTGGTCATCTGGCCTGAGAATTCCCATGGCCAAGTGGCCATGGCTTTGGGTAGTCCCTGGCCGTAGCTTTCCCTGCCCCTTTGAATGGGACCTGTAGATTTGCCTAACGTAAAGTCATGGTGAAGATAAACACTTATCCCCAGCAGTTCTCTGGGAAGTTGGTGAAAGAGGCCACCCGTCTTCCAGATCCATGCATTATATTGGTTGGGCAGTGTACATTCCCAGTACTGTCTGGATGTGGTGCACCTTGCAGTGCAGCACTTTAGCCTCCTGAGGTACATTGCCAGCCCTACATTTTATCTGTGCTTTGGATTCCGTTTCGACATTTTATCTGGTGCTGTTGTGTTTGAGACACCAATGGATCACCCTGTGACTACTGACATCTTTGCTTGCCAGGAGTTGATGTTACATGGATTCTGTATCAGTCAGTCTGAGGCCAGCTTGCAGAGCTTTGTGCAGGCCAAGGTGCCTGTGACATGGTGGTTCTCAGCTGAGGAAAATCACTGACTTTTCTAGGTAAAGGGTACCTGTGATTAGTATACCACCGAGTGGCTGGTTGCAGCGTCCTGGCACCACACAGAGGCACTCTGTGAGCCAGCAGTCAGCACTGGCAAGGCTGGGTCAGCCTTGTGATGAAGATCTTGGCTGTCATGGCCACTCTAGTCATGATTCTGTTGTGTGCCTGTCGGGAACGGTGAGGACAGAGGCTGGCTGGCATCTGTTGTTCACTCGTACAAATGCTTTTTTCCCATGGTCCTAGGGACTGGACCCAGGACCTTCAGCATGCTAAGCAAACACGCTAGCTCTAGACTATAACCCTAACCCTCCATATTTTTAAAAATTTGATTTTTTAAAATGTATTTAGTACAGGGTCTCACTACACAGATCAGACTCAGTGATCCTCCTGTTTTCAGCCTCTCAATTGCTGGGATTACAGGTGCATGCCACCACATCTAGTCTCAATCGCCATCTCAGCGTGCCCTGGGGGCAGAGCTGGAATGGCACGCCAAGGATTGGACCCCAGTCCCTGCGTCTGCCTAAGTAGGCGCTTTAATCCACTGAGCTATTTGGCTGGCCCTTATTTTTAAAATTTTGAGACAGAGTCTAGCTGTGTAGCCCAGGTCAACGTTGAACTTAATGATCCTCCTTCTTCAGCCTCCTAAATAGCTTGGATCACAGCGTACCTCTGTGCTCAGCAAACAACATTTGATTTTTAGTGACTCTCCAGCCATCGTTGTACTCTTGTAGACATTTGTGTGCAATACAGTGGCCTACATACCATGCCCGTTCCCCAAACACCATTCTCGCCAATCTCTGGACCAACCTTTCACCACTGTCTAGGATCCTGGAACCCTTCGCAAGGCAGCTGCTTTGTCCACATACACAGTGGCTGACCAGGGTACTGCCTCACCACTGTATTTAAAGCTATCCCTGTGTGGAACTCTACTGAGGCCTACACCAATACACCCAGGTAACCCATCCGTGTACCAGTTCCTCCCTGGGTAACCCTTCCTAATTGAAATGAGCCCCTCATGGAGCAACATCAGCGTCAGCCAAAGAAGACATTGATGTAATGGATGTATGGGGTATTGCCAAGGAATCCTCAGCTGGAGGTTGGTAGCCACTACTAACTTGAGCGGTGCCATGCCCTTCTCCCCAGAGTATCCCTGTACTGTCACTCTGGGAACTAGTCAGCTACTGGCATGTAGTAGGACCTTTTAGCATGTTCACCTTTCAGTCCTCTGTACCCCATGCATTTTTACACAAGGTGAGAGAATCAGTATTTTCATTGCTAAGCATACCAGGCATTGCTGTTACACTGCTTACCACCCACAGAGGAAAATCTAGCCTGTGAGTCATCCCAAGGGGCCCCATCCTTAAAAGCTGCTTCCAAGGGGACAAGTGTCTTAGGATCAGAGCCAGTCAGCCAGATATGACGTATTAGGAAATGTCCCTAATAATACCTGGGGACCTTGGATGACAAAGGGAGCCAGTGTCGTGCAGCTTCCTGGAATACTTTTGGTTTAGAAGGCCTGAGACGGGGTAGTGACTGCACACAGGTGTGAGGAAGAAATGGTAAGATGTTTTGAACAGCTTCAACCAATACATTTGAAAACTTAAATAAAATAAATTACTGATAAATACAGGGGCTGGGGAGGTAGTTCAGCAGTATAAGTACCTACCTGCAAAGTGCAAGGTCCTGCATTCAATCCCAGGTACCAAAAAAAGAAAGAAAAATATACAGTTAAATCTGACAGGAGAGATGAAAACCTTAGATGTTTTGTTCAAGTATTAAAGGAATTGAATCAGGAAAGAATCTTCCTACAAGGGAAACACCTGATTGTTATGGTCTTGAATAGTATGTCTGTATCTAAACTATGAATAAGAACCTTTTCCAATGTTAAACAATTGTTTTTGAGAGAATAAAAAAGAATGAACATTACCTGACTGATATTATATGTCTAGTTTGGTGTTTATGTATTTAATTTTATTTTGAGATGTAGACTTGCTATATTTGCCAAGGCTGGAGTCGAACTTCTGAGCTCAAGTGATCTTCCTGCCTTAGCCCCCCCAAGAAGCTGGGGCTACAGGCAAGTACCACGGTGCCTAGCTGCCTGCTAGAATATTTTTTTTTTAATAAAAGAAGCAACTACAAAAGCTTCATTTGTTCAAACTAACCAGTGCTGTAGATGCAAAATAAATAAAACCCAAAAACTCCCCCAATACTACTTTCAAAACTGACATTAAACTTGATTTTAAAAAAAATTGATTTTCATTAGAATGTTTTTTCACACTAGTAAATCAAAACCAAGACCCATATTTTATATATATATATATGATGTAAGTTTCTGAGCTTCATCTTCTGGGCAAGAATGCCGTTAGTCTCTCTTCATGAAAAGCAATGACGATTTGAGGACATGTCATATTTGCCTCTTTTGCCAGCACCAAGTCAGCCTCATCTGAATCTTTCCATTTTATGAGAAACATCAATTGTCTGCTACTAGCTGTGGCGCCAATTATTCGTTAAGGATCAGGACCTCTAGCAAAACCTTTAGGTTTGTCAGCAGCACCTCTTTTTCTCTTTGACTTGCTGTCGTCAGATTCACCGTCAGATAAAGATTTTCTTTTTGTACCATCTTTTTCTTTACCAGCTTTTTGCGAATTAAGAAATGCTTCAGTTAGCTCTGGACATCTAAATTTTCTTCAGGTTTCCATGTACTGTCAGCATCTGTAAATGCCTTCACTTCAGAAAACACTCCACCTTCCCATTCACTGCACGCCGGCCCAGCACTTTTTCTACCACAAACTCTTCAGGTTCTGCTTCCTCAATGTTTTACTTTTTCCATTTTGTTTCTTTCCCATTTTTTGCAATGTAGTTTTATTGGAGGCCATTTTTTACTGCAGACTTGAAGAGCTATTATTCACCACCTCGGATGCTCAGTCGCAGGTCCAATATGCCTGCAGCTTCCCCTGCTATAATTGTAACAGAAAAGTTTTGAAAAAAAGAACATAAGTGCGGAAGATCATAATCCACACATACTAACTAATGATAGAAAACCCTAAACAGTATACAAGTAAAGCAAATCCAATACAGTTCAGAAAAGCAAATGTAAATCAGGCTTACTCTAGGAATGCAAAGTCCAACTCAGAAAATCTGTTCCTATAATTTACATTGATAGCTCAGAGGAGACCATTAGTGTGATTGTCTTACAGGTGCAGAGAAGACAGCAGACAAAACTAAAAATTTAATGAGAGAATGATTATCAATTAAGAGTTATTTACGAGATAAGAAGTATCAAGAAATTGTGTACATGTATTACATAATGGGGAAATTTGGAATCAGTTCCTTTAACATCAGAGAAGGGCAGTGATGCCTGTGACCCCTTCACAGCACTGAGCTTCTGGTCCAGGCTGGTTCAGTAGGTTGAATGTCAGCTCTACAATACAGGTTTTTGCCTGTTTTGTTTACTATCCAATGCATTAGAGCATTAAGTAAATAATGATTAGGACTAAATAAGTGAATGAAGTAGGTGAGGATTAGAGAAGGAATAAGCAAAATATCATCATAAACAGATGCTTTTTTTTTTTTTTTTTTGTGGAACCAGGGATTGAACGCAGGCCCTTGTGCTTGCTAGGGAAGCGCTTATTCCACTGAGCCATCTCCCCAGCCCCAACAGATGCTCTTATTATCTGCGAGTCAGACCTAGATTAGTCTTAAGACTATTTAGAACGTTTAACAAGGTTGCTGAATACAAGATCACTCAAGTAAATCAATTGTATTTCTTTAAAAATAGTTCTGACAATAAAGTCAAAATGTGTGCAACATCTTTCTGTAGAAAAATTTTGAACTTTATTGAAATACATTAAAAATAGATGAAATGACATATTAATTATTGTCAATTTTATAGGATTATTGATTTTCTATAAATTGACTTGTGATTCAGTGCATATGTAATGAAAATACCAATTTTTAAAAAATTTTCTTTGGAATTTCAAAAAAAGCTGTTCGATATATGAGGAAGAGCAGTGGTCCCTAAGCTGTCAGGGTGCTTTAATATGAACAGACGAGGCTACAGTGGCCTTGGAGGTATGTGCCCTGCCAGCGAGGAAGCTTGTTTTAAAGCTAGGACACAAAGAGCACGTAACGTTAGCTGAGGTAGCTAACTAAGCAATGGAAATAACCAGGAGCCTAGAATCAAAGATCTATGTATATAAATGTGATTTAGGACAGAGAAGACTTGCTCAGTGGGAAATGGGGTAACACTTCAGTAATCAATGTGAGTGTTAATTGGTGTCAGTATAAGAAATGCTAGATATTTGATCTCAGTTTATACCATTTACAAAAAATAATCCCTTTTAAATGGATGAAAGATTGGAGGCAAACTTTATAACTTGTGGGAAAAAAATGCCGAAGATTACTCTTAAGATCTTGAGACAGGACTGATTTTCTAAGCAAAACATGTAAAGCAACAGTCATAACAGGAAGCAAATTTGGAATTTTTGCCTACCATGCCTGTGCTGTAGCTGCATGCACGAGGAACAGAAGGAGGTGGTGCTGCTGAGCTGTGTGAATAAGGGTGGAATGAACATCGAGATGGAGGAAAGGGACATGGACAGCCTTGTGTCATACAGGACATAGGCTTCTGTTACATGTGAGACAGAGTGGAAGGCCTTGAAGAAGGGGTGACATGGCTTGGCTGTGAGGACACCCTTTTAGCTTCTCTGTTGGGGATATGGCATGGGGACATCCTCCCCAGTTAGCAGCTGTCTCCTTTGAGTTCAGCTGGAAAGGGCCTGAGATGAACTGGGTGAGTTGCTCATTTGGGATGTGATCTTACGAACAGTGGATAGGTGGTGAAGCCAGAGAGCACAGTGGCTGCCAGAGACAGATGTGTGTTGCCTCTGTGATGGCAAGAGCTTAGTCTTTCTAAGTAGCCCAGATCCAGTGTGGGGCATGTCCAGGCATTCTGTAGTGAGCGAGGGATCTGGGGAAGTTTCCACCAGTTGCAGACCATTGCTAGATGAAGGCTTCTGCAGGTGAAGGGCGGAGAATGTTGAACCTGACACTTCTGACCTGGCCTGGGGAAAAAATGTGAACCTTAAAATTGGCACTGACTCTGAGATGGTGAGCTGGGAGCTGTGGTACTGCAGGGCATCCCTGCCGGCAGCCAGGCTGTGGGGCTGGGAGCTGGATCCCAGCTGAGAAATATCTGAATTCAAATATAAGTAGAGAGTCTAGCCGCACATCCGTGCAATGGCTGCACGCAGCCACGGCACCGAGCTTGACCTTAGCTGGATCTCCAAAATACAATTGAATCAGCTGGCAGTTCTGAGGCAGGTGGAACAAATCCAGGCTCACAGAACTGTGAAGGAGTGGCAGGCTGCTTGGCTCCTGAAAGCTGTTACCTTTATAGATGTCACTATGCTGTCTGGTGATGATACCCTTTTCCAGTATTCAAAGCTCTGTTATAAATCCAAACACCCAATCCAGGATGATCTCTTAAGAGCCTTAAGTATGTATGATGAAGGCATCACTACGGCTGCCGTTTGTGTTTATCCTGCCCGGGTTTGTGACACTGTGAAAGTACTGTGGACTGCGAGCTGTGGCATTCTAGTGGTGCCAGTGGCCATTGGCTTTCCAGCTGCACCAACTCGTTTAAAAATGTGATTAGAAGACATCAGATTGGCTGTGGAAATTGACGTGGTCATTAACAGGACCCTGGTGCTGACTGGCCAGTGGGAAGCCCTAGTGGAAGGCTCATCTCAAAACCATCCTAGCCACAGGAGAGCTTGGGCGTCTTGCTAACGTTTACGAAGCCAGTATGACAGCAGTGATGGCAGAATCAGACTTTATTAACACCTCTACTGGAAAAGAAACAGTAAATGTCACCTTCCCAGTAGCTATCGTAATGCTAAGAGCCATTAGAGATTTCTTCTGGAAAACTGGGTGGGCTTTAAACCTGCGGGAGGCATCTGCACTGCCAAGGGTGGCCTGGCCTGGCTCTCGCTTACAAAGTAGGGGTGGTTGAAGCCAGAACTACTTCACATGGGTGCCAGCTTCCTGCTTCCAGACATTGCGAGGCAGATTTACCATGATGTGACTGGAAGATGTGCACCTGACATGACCTTCCGCTGTTCTGAATAAGCAACCTGCCACAGAGAAGTTGTTTGCTACAGTGTTTTTTTTTAATTGTTTTCGCATAATTGCTAGTCATGCTGCTAAAAATTAGGAGAATAGATAACTGTCTTTTTTTCACTTAAAATTTCTACTGAATTTAAACCTCAAAATGAAAGGAAAAACAAACTAATCTTTCTGTGGCCCTATTTCAAGTACATATGAAATGGTTTTAATTACCAAAAAAAGTTTACTGTTCATTTTGTCAAGGTATTTTCCTAAAAACTCTGGGTAAAATATTCGTGATTGCTTAGATACCTTCAAATTCTAAGGGGTGGGGAATGAAACTACTCAGGCAATATGCCCAGCAAACGAAACTATGACACCACGAGCTGCCCCTGTAATGGCCCCACGAGCCACCAAGTCTGCGCTGGATTTCCTGCCATGAAATTCCACCCTTGATTTTTGTGGAAGAGAGGTCTCTCTTTATTAATTGTTTTATTTATCAAATTTCTGATATTGTTACATGGAACTATGAATGTCAATCAATTTTTTAAATAATAAAACCCCTTCTCCCATAAAAAAATTATATGGTAGAGCAGTAAGTGCAGCAGATTTGAGTGTGAAAGATTAGGCAAAAATAATACAAAACTTTATAGCCTGAATGATTGGAAAAATGGATTACTATGAATCAAATGAGAAAAATGTCCAGTTTCCAGAGTAATTGTACAGAAGGAAGTTGGACATTTAGGCCTGGAGTTTGGAGAAGATTCAGGCCAATGACATAAAATTGGGAATTATTAGCATATGAAATGTGTCAGGTCTATGAGACTGGATGAGGTTGGTAAAAAGTGAGTGACTGATCTCTGGATTTAGTGACCCAGGAGAGGAGCTGGACCTAGTGAAAGAGACTAGGCAAGTGTGCCAGGGAAAGGAAAGGAGGCTTTCTGAACAACTAGCAAAGGTTAATGTCCAGAATGTGGGATGTCCTTTGTCAGTCAGTAATAAAGACAAAAGCAGACAGGTGGAAACATGATCAGAAGGGACATTTTTTAATTTTTGGTCTGTTTTGAGACAGAGTCTCGCTATGCAGTTCAGGCTGGTCTGGAGCTCCCTTCGTAGCCCAGGCTGTCTTGAGCTCCCTTCGTAGCCCAGGCTGCTCTGGAGCTCCCTGTGTAGCCCAGGCTGGTCTGGAGCTCCCTGCGTAGCCCAGGCTGGTCTGGAGTTCCCTTCGTAACCCAGGCTGGTCTTGAGCTTGCAGTTATTTTGTCTCAGCCTCCCAAGTGCTGGGATTACAGGTGTGCGTCACCAAGCCCAGCCCAGAAGGTACAATTGATTAGGCATTTTACAGAACACACACACACATACACACACCAAAACAAAACAAAATAATAGAAAAATGAAGAACAGGATGATTTTATCCCACCAGCTCCAGATGCTGTGGCATTTCGCAGGCGGTTTCCCCCTCACTCTGTGTGTGTGTCCCACCCAGAAATACTAGGCTCCATATGGTTCCAAGGAGTAGGCTGGCTGCATTTCTGATACATATGGGATTTCTTAGAAGTAGGAACCCTTATTCATCCAGATAAAGTGATGCAAAGTTGTAAGGATAGCTCTGGGAATTTCTGCAGGGGTTACCTCCATTCCAGGAGAGACCTCCAAACTGTTGCCTGTAGAGGGAGCATAGAGGGGTCTGAAAGAGAGTTGTGGGCTGACATCATAGATGTGGAATGCTGTGTACCCACAGAGGCCCTCTGTAGTGCAGGCAGTGGAAATATACCAGTGGTTATATCAGGCCTGGCTTAAAACAAGCACAGTTGGAAGCCCCTGTCCACCATGGTGCCTGGCAGGGATGGTAGGAAGGGGAGCTGACAAGCTGCCTGGTTTGCAAGCCAGCTGTCCTTTGACCACTATTGCTCTTGAAGCTCAGGTCACCTTCCTGTTCTTCCTGAAGGAGAAAAGATGAAAACCATCATGTGGATTGGTGGTGTTTGTGTGTGTGTGTTTTTCATTTAGAGCCACTTCATATGTTTACTTGGTGAATGCACTTTTTTTTTCTTTCGGCAAAAATATGAGTGTCAGTTTCTATCCCCAACTTGAAAATCAAAATAGAGAAATAGTCTTAGCAAGGGTGCCTAGAGAGGGCTCCAAGCATGCATCAAACTGACATTGATTTCTTTGCCTGGAAATTGAAAAAAAAATTAAGTGTCTGTGAGTCATCTTTGGATTTGCATTACAAACAATGCAAATGGGTGATGCTCTGTCTGCATAGCTTACAGATTTCAAAAATATGTTTTGATTTAATGCATTTTGAGACAAATATGAAGTTAACTAAAAATCCTAACATTTTCTAGTTAAGTATTCAGTTTGAGTTTTTGCTTGTGTTGATGACTCATTTTCTCTTTTGTTTTCTGTTTTGTTCTTGATTTACCTTAACCTACTGCTGACTCACGCCACCCAACCAACATACAATGCGAAAACTCATGTCTCCGTCTGTATGTTGCGCACCTGCTGCTCAAACCACCCTAATTTGTAAATAATATGCAAATACCCATCCATGAAAACATCACATATAGGAAACGGTTGGTTTCATGACTTTAAATGATTCTTACGCCGCCTTCCTCTGCCTGCTGTGCTCGACTTCTCTCACTTCCGGGTTCCTGCCATTGCCCTCTGAGGCGTGGCTGGATTCTGCTGCACTTACTCGCCTCTGGCTTCTTGTGCACTCTCCCCAGCACCCAGGATCCTTCTGAGGGCCTCCGGGAAGCTGTCTGAATCTAGGACCAGGCCAGGGAGGGGAGGTAGGCGATTCTGCAGTGAAGGTGGGTAAGTGCCCAGGACAGATTTTCTTGCTGAGCCTGGCAGGAAGAGACTGATCTGGGTCCCTGCAATTCTGTGGTTTCTGTTGCACACTTAGCTCCTCTCTGCTGTTCCCATCTTTCCAATACACAAAGAAGGTTCAGCTTTGCCTGGTTGGCCTCTGTGAAGTCCCCAATAACAGCTGTCCTTCCTGAGAAAATCCTTCTACAGGGGTCAGGACTGGGGTGCAGGTTGGGGCTCCATGATTTGGAAGTGTTGTAAAAGGCCTGAATAGAAGCAGGGGTAGTGCCCTATAGATAGCACATGTCGCTAACCTATAGAGTGCAGGTGCACCTGGGGCCTCCTGCCAGGTCTTCAAGAATTTTGAGGAGAGAGTAAGGGTGTTTGGTACAACTCAACTTCAGCTTGTGGCTATGGAAATTCATCTAAAGGAGCAGATATATGAGATTCCTTTCATGGAGGCTAGAGGTTTGTCATGCAGGTTTTTACAGGTAGAGTAGAAAGCTTGAGTTTTGAGAGAACAGCATTGCATGCTGCAGAAGAGTCCAGCCGTTAGCTCAGGCCGTGGAGCTACCACCTCCTGTGATGGCTCTTCCTGCCCACCCGTACCGCTCTTCCTTTTAGCACACATGGCTACCAGGTGTGTGCTGAATGTGCGTAGGCACATTTTCTTTCCTTTTATACCCGTCAGTCCCACTAGAGTGAAGGCAGTGGAGTAGCTTGCTGACATCTTCAGGGCCTCCTCCAGCATGGCGCATGGCCAGTGCCCGCCAAAGGTTGGCACACATCGTGATCTTTGTCCTCAATGATCTCTTATTCCTGGACATGGATATCCCTAGTGCTTGAACATGGTCTTGGGCGAGGGGGCAGAGGCTAAAGGTTAGTCTTCAATGAATCTTCCTTACGTAGAGTGATAGCTGACTTAAAGGAAGGTAGCAACAAGGACCAGCCTTTGAACTGGGTGTAGCAGCTTACTGTGCAGCAGAAACCACAGACCCTGGGAAGATGTAGAAGAGTGCATCCACCTCTGAGAGGTTGGCCGAGGCCAGAGGTGATGGTACATGGTGCACAGCCCTGTGCTTGCTGTCCCTTGCCACCCTGCATGTAAGGTGCCCAGCCCATCACCATGTGAGGGTGTCTGTAGCCATCTGTCTTCACAGCACTCCAGGGTTGCCTGTCTGTTGCCAGGCAACAGATTCTCTCTTGAGTACTCAGCTGGGAGAAGGGGTGGGAACCTGTTCCCAATACAGGCTAAGCTAAGTGTCCCCACTTCAGGTCCTTTAGACGAGCTGTTATTCTTCTCAACTCCTTACCTGCTCTGCCATCTTTCATCCCTTCTTTCATTCCAGGGGCGTTCATTTTCCCCATATTGTCAAGAAATCTTGTCTGTCCCAGCTGCTCAACTCCAGATGACTTTGAGCTGGGCAGGCGCAGTGTTGTTACAGTCCTTGTCCCTTCAGACCCATCTTTCATGACCCTGAGCTTTCAAAGTGGAGCCCCAGAAAGGTTGGATACTTGTACCCTGCCGTCTGCCATCTTATACAGGAATTACCTGAACATGAACAGTGTCCTATCCCCTGCCTGTCTGCTGAGGCTGAGCTTGTTTGTGTCTCCTCAGGCCCCACACTGTCCACTGAGCATTCTTGGCCATCATGTCTGTCCCTGAGATTTTCTTTCCTCATTCATGTGGGTCAGGGAACTACAGGTGCAGCAGTGCCTCTTCAAGGGTTGTGAGCTGAGGCCTGTCCCACCCTTGCTGATGTGAACAGTGGGGCCTCTTTTGCTCCCTGAACCCTCTGCCATTGTTCAGAGTCAGTTTCACCTCCAGGACTTCCATGTGCCACTTGGGTCCTTCTAGATACCTTGGGTCTCCCACTGCAGCAATAGTCAGGAGACCCTGCCACACTTGTGAGAATCACAGAAACCTTCATCTGAGTGTGGAGGTGGCAGGCAGAACAGAGATGTCTTGGAAGTCAGTGTTAGACCCTTCCCTCCACAGAATCCTCACTTGGCCAAGAGAGGCAGCCCTGGAGTGTCTACTCAGGTGTCCCCTGCCCCTGTGCTTGCATGTGCTCTTCCTCTACTGCCGTCTCATTCAACATTGTTGTTCTCTTTTCTCTTTATTTGATCACTGAATATGATAATACAAACATGTCTGAGCCTGAGCTGCTTGCATATTTAAAAATGCCAAACCAGTAGGAACCTGCCCTCAGACCTGGTACCTGGTCTGGACATAGATAGGCAGAAAGTGCCTGGCTCTGCATAGCCACACTCCATTGAAAAAGACTTGCTTATAATTCAAGGTAGCTGGTGCTGGAGTAAGCCTCACTCCCAGGTAATCTTTGGAATCTGGGTTTATCAGTTTATCTCTGTGCTTGATTTTGAGCAGCACTAGACAATGTGGGTTCTCTGGAGCAAAGACCTGTGGACTGAGGGTTGCACAGGTAGCTTCCAGGGCAAGAGCTTCAGAGAGGCTCTACCTGCCCTTTCCCTGACCACAGCAGCCCTGGAGGAAGCAGCTGGGGTCCCAGGCAGGCAGGGATTTCACTGGCTGAGCCTGCAAGGGAAGGGTGTGGCTGCCAAATCTGGGCAGGGCAGTCCTCTCCAGAGTATCCACTGAAGAAGCAGTCACTTTCAGCTTGTCACCTGGACAGCTTAGCTGTGTCCTGTGAGAGGTGGTCACTATTGTAGGTCCCTGGGTCATCTCTCAGGATCACCTGGCAGCAGAGTGTTACTTCAGGGAGCTTCTTTCTGTCTCTGTCCCTGATGATTGGAGCATAGCCCTAGAGTAGAAGGGGTTACTTGCTGCATGAGAAGTGACTCACAGTGGCAAGCTTTTCTTTTGGAAGGTTTTTGTTGTTGATTGCTGCTTAGACTATGAAGCAGTAGCTGTTTTGATTTCTTTTTAAGTACTTGTCCTTGAGGACACAGGGACTTGGGAAGAGCTCATGGGGTGGAATAAGCTTGTCTGCACTTTTGGGGGGTGATTTCTGAAGGTCAAAGAGCAATCCTCCTCCTCTGCAGAACAACTTCATCAACCTCAGCTTCCTGCGTCTCTTCAGAGCTGCGCGGCTCATTAAACTGCTCCGCCAGGGCTACACCATCCGCATCCTGCTGTGGACTTTTGTCCAGTCCTTCAAGGTGAAGTGGGGTGCCACATTGGGTAGGGTGGGATGGCTCTCTGCAGGTCATTTATGTTCCTTTTCCTTTGTCATCTTTCTTGCCCTCCCCAGTAGTCCCCTCCTTTGGCAGATTGTATAGGGGTGGGGCACATTTGTGTCTTCATTGGTACCTGTGGTCTTATTGCAGCTTATAAAAATATTCTGAATGACCTATGATTGTCTTGTTAATGCCCAAAGAAGCTCTAAGGTGAGGTTTATGATCCCAATCTATAGATGAAGAAACAGGGGTGTCCTTTGGCAGAGGGGCTTGTAGTCAGGGGGTAGAGCTGTGCCAGGCTAAGTTCTGTAGGACCTCAGACACAGCTGGGAGCTGATGTGCCTGTTTCTCTAGGCGCTGCCCTATGTGTGCCTCCTCATCGCCATGCTGTTCTTCATTTATGCCATCATCGGCATGCAGGTAAGTGCTATCTGCTTGTGCTGAGCTGCACCTGGGGCTTCTGTTCATGGCAGCATGAGGGTATGGGTGATGGTCATCCACTGGTAGTAATAATTCGCTAATACTTAGCGAACATGGGCTGTGAGCCAGATGCTGAGAGATTTTGACCTTCAGAAGCACTGTTTCAGGTCGGGAGGCACCCAGGCTGGGCTGTTCCCAGTGTCCCTCTGTGAGAGACAGACCAGCTCTGTGCCTACTCCTGGCTCTCTAGAAAGCCATGCTGTCATGTTCTGGAGGGCAGCCTTCAGGCCCAGCAGTCTTTGGGTACTGGGGTGTGTAGGGCTCGATTTGGAGCAGATCCTAGAATGCGAAGCAGCCTCCTGAACGTTCTGTTGGACTTGCGAGGATGAGGAACAGCTCCTGGCACATTACAGGAAAGCTGTGCTTCCGAGGAGTCCTACTGGGTCATCTAAGTGGGATCCTGTCAGATCACCGCATTTGAACAAGTTCATCTCACATGATTTAGCATATCTTCATTTTACCGAAGAACATTTTGTTGCCATTCCAGGGCTGGGGATTTTAAAAATGTAACAGTCTAGCTATAAAGTTTAGGCATCTGGTCACTTTGCAACATCAAGGGTGGGAGACTGACTAAGTGGTAATTGATGGTTGGAAGTGCCAGTGCCTTAAACTTGAACTGATTCTAAAACTCTAATTACACCACATTGAAAGTGTCCAGTTTAAAATTTGCTGAGATCGGATACTATACATTACATAATTTTGCTTTAGTCTGTGGATGTACAAGAGCATGTATGTTGCTGATCTTTGTGGAAATGTGATTGTTTAATAAGTTTGCAGCAAGCTTCCAGGTTTTAGGCTGAGTCTGGTCCTTGACTCATTTGTCTTTTTTACTCTGAAGAAAATCAGTTAGAATGGGTGAAAAGCCTGCTCCACTGTGTTCACAAAGGTTTCAAAAGAAATTCTCTAGTGAACTCTCAGAGCTATTGCAGTACAACTCCTGACTTGGGATGGTGACTAACTGTGACCCAAAGTGGATCTTGTCCTACACACAGTAAAGCCGGACTCCATCCCAGGGGCAGGTGGAGCACTGGGGCATAAGTTTTCAGCCAGCATGTGGCTGTCTGTGGTGGTAATGCACACTGGGCCGTGGGCAGCTCCCAGGTACATGCACACCTTTTCGTGCTCAGCCTCCTGCCATGGCTTTTGGGACTTGCTGTGTCAGAATGCTGTGGTTCTCCATTGCAGGTGTTTGGAAATATTGCCTTGGATGATGAAACCAGCATCAACCGGCACAACAACTTCCGGACATTCTTACAAGCCTTGATGCTGCTGTTCAGGTGTGTTGTGGGGTCAGCCCAGGCCAGTGCTCATGCTTCGTCAGGATGGAGGAGGGTGGGTGCCATGTGGTGACCTCTCCTCGTACCCCCTGCACCCACCTGCTTCCCCTTGGTGGGCCTTTCCAGTTCTTTTTTCTGCCCATTCTTTTCAAAGGGCTCCTGCTATCTTTCTCAGCCTCAGGACAGATGGAAAACTGGGGATCCTTGGGCAAGCCTGCACACCACTGCCTTGTTTCTGCTTCTTGGTGACATCTTAATGGGCTTTTCAGTGAGGCTATGGGGACAGGAGATGACTGGCAGGGTCTTGCTTGGGTGCTGCGGGAAGAGGTCACCACATTGGTCTTTAGCTTCCCTCCTTTACTGATACAGAGGTGGTGAGAGTGAGGGAGAGATAGACTTTAGGGAGGACAGCTGTTGACAGCAGCTGCTCAGTGGCTCAAGGAGCCCCGCTGGCTAGAGCTACTTGTTGGAATGTACTTCTGCCTCCTACCCTGTTTCCTGGCTCCTGGATGCAGCCAGGCAGAGCAGCAAGGTGGGAGGCAGGAGCAGAAGGCCCTTGGCACAGACTTAGGGTCTTCAGATACCTTCTGGGAAGTGAGGTTAGTACCAGCTGCTGTTCTCAGACAGGAGACGCCCTCTGTGGACTAGATATTGAACTGCCTCATCTGGGAGTCACCTTTTGGGCAAATAGGAGGGCTGAATGTTTTCCTGCCTCCCGAGTCTCTCTCATTTTGCCCCTTATGTATGACCCTGGAATAGGGGGAAAAAGAGGTTTTTGCAGGGATATTGGCTCCTGCCTTGTTCCCTTATACAAATATGCTCAGCTGCTACAGAGACAGCACTTTGGCTGCCGTCCCATGTCCTGGTACTATGGCTGTTTCCTAGGAGAAGGGTAAGCTCCAAACCATACCTGCTTTGTCAAGATACCTGGAGAACATTTTCTCATTCTTGTTTCTTTGCGTGAGATGAACAGGTATCTTCAGGTGCTTGCTTTCCCCGAATCATGTTTCTCTGGGCTTCAGTTGCCTTAACTTTATTTCTTCACTTATTCTGTCAAATGTCATAAACACAAAGACATGAGGCAAACCTGTGTTGTCAGCCTTAGTTTTATGTCTTTGTTCTCAAAGATTTCTGCTAATCCTGAGCACTGTCAGGCTGGGCTGTGTCTGAGATGTTGGAGAAGGGAAAGCTGGGGTAGCCTGAGCAGAGACAAAGGGGTATGAGGTTGGGAAAAGAAGGCTGCCATAATCTAGAACTGAGCAGAGTCAAGATTCCTCCTGGGGGCTGTGGAATAGCTCGGTGGTATGTGTCTGCCTGGCAAGTGCAAGAGACTGAGTTTGAGTCCTGATCCCCACCCTCCAATAAGAAGATCCATCCTGCCTCCCATCCCTGTTGAGCTGCTGTGCAGGTGGAGCTATCATGACAGCTGAGGAAGATCACTGCTGCCTGGCCTCAGCTGAATAGAGAAAGCTTAGCTGTTTGCTCAGGGCAGGAGAGCTGATGGGCAGGATTTAGAGACAAAGATGTAAAGCAGTTTGGACCCAAGCAGCTAGAAAAGCTGAGTCTGGCTTTTTGAAATAAAAGAGGATAACAATGGCATATATTGGGAGACCAGGAATCCGCTAGGCCTATTGTGTCCACTGAAGAGTGGTCACTGTAGCACCCATCCTAGTGCAGCAGGCTCTTAGTAACTATTTCTCAGGTGATAGTTTGGAAATGTAATGTCAGAGGAGTCCTTGTGAAATGGTCATCCGTCACATAGGCCTTGTCTATGCGTGGGAACCCAGGAGTGGGTTGCATTCACCCAGCTCTCCGAGGGCCCAACCTCCTCACTTCCTGGCTGATGTGCTGCAGATTTTCGCTCTGGCCCCACTGTGGGTTCACACATCTATTCTTCTCCTCAGGAGTGCCACGGGGGAGGCCTGGCATGAGATCATGCTGTCTTGTCTGAGCAACCGGGCTTGTGATCCACATGCCAATGCCAGCGAGTGTGGGAGTGACTTTGCTTACTTCTACTTCGTATCCTTTATCTTCCTTTGCTCCTTTCTGGTAAGTCCTGGTCATTGTGCTTGTGTTTACCTGTCTCATTTCATCCTGAGGCTCTTGGTCCTTGGCTTTGACACATAACAGACACATCATGCTGATCCAGTGTGAGGGCCTCCATTCCCCAGAGCCAATGACCTCATTAACACTAGAAAGAACCCAATGAGGATGAGCTCCTGCAGGTTCCTCATTGATCTCCATGGAAGGGTAAGGTTTCCAGGGGTCAGTTGCCTTTTGGTGTCCAGCTGCTAGGAATGTATCCATCGTGTGGTAGGAAGTGAAAACACAGCCAGCATGACAGTGGTGGGATAGGTTCGGACAGGTAGCCTGGTAGGTCTCAGCAGTATGGGTCCTATCCTATGTTACTGGGCCCTGGAGCCTTCAGACAGGTGTGAGGTATGTACTGTGATCTGCTTGACATTTCACAGCTTGGCTCTGGTGAGGGAAGGGGCCACAGAGTAAGCAGGGGGACAGTAGCTGAGGGTATGGAGGCTGCATTTTATAGGTAGAACTGACCTGATTAAGAAAGAAAAAAGGAAAACATTCCTATATAAAAAAAAAAGCCCACACCTGGAATTTTCTGGACAGTGGATAACTCTTTCTGAATTTTGTGGATGTTGCAGATGTGGGTTGGGGATGGAGGAGATGCAGGTGCTCCAGACCTCTGGGTCGGAGATCTCAATGGGTTGCCACTGGTGTTTGCACTGTCTGTGGGCTAGAAGATATCCTCTGGGTGCTTGCTGTAAAGTACATTCCGGCATCTTTACATAGCTGAAGCATCATGCAAGTGCTGGATAGAAACACAGAGGCATGGGCCCCTCCCCAGGGTTGCTATATCAGGATTTCTGTGAGAGGAATCTGGGAATCAGAATTTTAACAAGTTCTTGGTAATTCTGCAAATGCTAGACTTTGAGGAGCATTGACATAAGAAAAGATGAAAATTAAGAAGGATGCAGAAGATTCTTTCCCTAGCTACGCAGGAGATAGGAACACTGGATCTTGTGGCTGAGAGAAGGCCCTTAGGCAGGCAGCCCAAAAGGAGGGAATAACCTGCTGTACGGCATGTTGTTAGGAGGTGAAGTGAGACAGTGACTACAGGTGGGCAGTGGAGGTGAGTGGTGACTACAGGTGGGCAGTGGAGGTGAGCGGTGAGTACAGGTGGGCATGGGAGG
>NW_004524699.1:41372-45696 GCF_000260255.1 Octodon degus | reverse complement strand
GGTGACTCTTGAAGGAATAGTTTTTGTTGTCATTGTGGGAATGAAAGTCTTCTGGCAGTGGATTCATACAGGGAGCAGAGGGGATCAGGGTAGAGGGAGGATGGAATGGAAAGAAAAAAGCCAGGGTCAGGAGATCTGGACTACTGGTCCAGCCATAAATTTATTTTGCTTCAAGCTTATATGCAGAAAATTTTGATCCTTTGTCCAACATTTGTCCTTCTTAACTCCCAGCTTTTTTATTTTTCTGGGGTCAGAATATTTTCCTGGGAAATAGTTTCCCAGGAAACTATTCTGACAAACAGAAGAAACACTGAGTGCACTGTTGTGCCTACTGCCCAAACTGTGGAGAAGGGAGCTGGGCACGTTGCCACAGTTTATCTCCTCATCAGAGTGTTACTTCAGCAAGGTCAGACCTTCTCATCTGGCCTCCACCATCTCCCCCTCGTTTATTTTTTAATTGTTGTTTGTGGAAGGCAACCCAGAGCTTACGCAGCTTCCTTTGGGCCCATCCAACGATTCTTGGAAAAATACAAAGCGTAAGCAATAATAAGATAGCTGGAATTATCAAAGACAAGAGTCAAGACTGTAAGCCATGCAGGGGAAGCGTATTTTGAATCTTTCTAAAAAATATTTAATGTCAAAGCGGAAACCTCAGCAGTGGGATCATGTGCAGAACTTACAGTCACAATTTCTTTATGTAAGTGAGTTAGATCCAAACCCACATCAGAACAGTGCCGCACCCCCATAGTGGGGGCCTGGGTCATTTCCCATTCATATCTGGCGTGTGTACAAAGCAGGAGTGACACAAATTAGTCGATAAGCTCCATGACGGTGCAGGCACAGGCTAAGATGCAAAGCTTGTACTTCCCTTCTTAAATATAACACAGCTTCTTCCAAGGCACCACCCTGGCCTCTAGCTTTTGAACTATACGTTCCTGAGCCATAAGGGCTAAGGGTACATTGTGTGCTAAATCACAAATTGTGAAATTTTTGCTTCTGAACCTGCATCAGCCGTTGCTCCCAGGATTCCAATCACAGCAGTTATACCTGTAACCAAGAGTTCCACAGAGCATTTGGGTCTAGACAGAGCCTTATATAACTTTGATAATACATGTACAGCAGTTTTTATACCAGGTTTTTTTTTAGGGGGACAGGAGTGACAATACAGTGGAGCTGGTCAAGCAGTAAAACAATAGTGCCCAGGTGCAGCCAGGATATACATTAGTAAGAGTACATCCTGAGCACTTTAAATTATAGAAAAAGGAGTCGAGTCTGTTAAACTGAAGGAGAGCAGCAGCATTTCATCATGCATCAGTATGAAGGGAGGCCTAACACACACCACGACAGGAAACTTAGGGATCTGATGGTCTCCCTGCAATTGGGAGAAACATGAGCAGGAATGAAAAGAGACAGATGACAAGGCAAAAGATGTTCTGGGTGGTTGCTAGTCTGCCTGATGGCCAAGACTAACTGGCTCCACAACAAAACTTAGGGTTTATTTATCCTTTTGCAAAGTTTGTAACAAATGTGACAAGGTTGCCTAGTGACTAATAGCTGACCCTAACCAAACGGAGTGACGTAGCTTGTTTGCCTTAGGAACTGAGGCCCAGTCCCACCTGCACACATTTGATCAGTTTTCTACCTTCTTGCAGCTCCCAACAGGAAACTTTTCTGGTTGAATGACAAGGGCTTTCAGCTGTACTTCACCTGTGGCTGCTATAAGGTGCCAAAGGTCCCACTGTAGATATAATCAATCCCTGGCACTCCTGGGTTCTGAACACTGGGGATACCCACCTTGAAAAACGATGAGAAATGAAACTCCTTATTACTGTTAAGTGACCAATTGGTAACTTCAAAACCCTAAGGGTGATCTGTTGGGGTAAAGGCCATCCCCACACAGGACCCGCAGACATAGGGATACCAAGCTTTCCCCTGTAAGAAAGTCCTCACAGGGCTGAAGATCCCTGGAAGGTGGCATGGAAGAAAAGGCTGTGCCATAACCCAACAAAAGTGCCTGAAAGCCATTAGAAAATCCCAACCATGTTCGTTCCCAAGTAGGGGAGGCCCGAGGGTCCCATATCTATGTACACTCTGGCTCTGAATTAAGGCTCCAACACAAGGGCCCTCTGGCTTCTCCAGTGTGTTTACCATAAAACACAGAGCAGTCCTCCCACTGAGTCCTTTATAATTATCCAACTTTGCTGAAACAACCTTTTCACTGCCTCTTAACGCATGGCTCCCAAGCCTGATGGACTCACTGATGGCTACCAACACTTTCCCACTTGATCACCGAGCTGGGTGCAGGGAAGGTGGATTGAGGTAGTAAGCCAGATAATATGCCTGCGCATAAACAGGGCACGCTTGGCATGAGATGACTGCATGCATGGCCACAGATAACTTTTTGGGTGTAACCACCATGTCCTGTGCCCTCACAATGTGTGTGGCCTCACGTGTCAGGTTCTTTACTTGTCCCCAAGTGGAAGGTCTGCTTGTCAGGGTTCCTTGCCAATGTTTGGTGGTGGCATCTCTCTGGACTAATCTTGAGACAAGTCATGGGGAGAATCAGATGTTTCAGGCCCTCTGTGCACGCTGGGTCCATGATGAGGCCTGATCAGTCTCTCTAGTATCCACAGGAGGGATGTGGCACCTTCAGGGATGACAGACTCATGCCCAGTGTCCTTCTTTGTTGCACCTGAAACATGGTCCAGGAGAGACTCAGATGGCAGTGTTGTTTAGGCTCAGCATTACCTTGCCAAGAGGTTCTGTTTTGCTGAGAGCCCCAAGTGTCACAGTCAAAAGTTGGCACTTGTGTAGTTTTTTTTTTTTCTCTCTCATTAAAGACAGAAAGTTAGATTAAGCACGTCTCCCTGTGGGGTTTGAGGACCAAGATCTGTCTTTTAAGCTTGACATGAATGTCAGGAGCAGATAGGGATATAAAATTAATAAAATTTTAGGAATTAATAGGAATTAATAAAATTGTTTCCACAGGAGAATCTGGGTTTACATTAGTATACTTATTTGGGAGTAATACACTTAATTATTAAAACTTTATCTGAGTATTAAGCACCTTGAAATATAAAGTGTAACCACAGAAGTGTTGTTCTTTACCAACTATGGATGTTCTATTTGTTAAATTAGTGTAGAATGTTAACAGGCAACAGTTATATAACTTTAAAGAGAAAATTTGACATCAGTAGTCATACACAGTAGTGTAGCACAAGTCATGATGAAATTTTCATTTTATGTAATCATCGTTAAATGCACACAGTGTACATATCACAGAAGTTTTTGTTAGAAAATTATCGTTTGACTGATGACCTCATGTTGGCTTGACATGAATCTCTTATTATAAGTATCTGGAGCACAAGAGAATGGCATATGTTTAAATCTGAGAAAATTTGTATTATAGAGTACTGTACATTTGAAAGGCATGAATATATTCAATATATGAGGAGCATTTTTCATGAGAAAACCTTATTGTTATTTTTTCTGAAAAACCTTATCTTAAAACCAGTGACCGGGCTGGTGAGATGGCTCAGTGGTCTAAAGCACCTACTTAGAACAAGCTTAGCAAAGCACAGGGACCGCGGTTCAATCCTCCAGCACCACATGCCAGCCAGCCCCGCCCCCTGGTGGGCTGAGCTGGCCATACACACACACAAACACACACAAAATAAACAAAAAAAAAAATAAAAAAAAAAAATTAAAAAAAAAAACAAAAAAACAGTGACCAGTTTATTGAGGGTGTCTTCTAAGAGACTATTGAGATTATTGGAAGCTCCTCATTAATGAATAAAAAGGTTGGCCACACCTCTTCTTCATTACTTGGAAGCTTAAACCTTTTGACAAACTGTGTACACCAATTTTGACATCCCTTTGACTGGTAATTTAGGAAAAAGCATGCTTTTAGGTCTATATCTCAAATTGTATTTAGAATACATTATCCAAAAGAAAACAAACAGCTATTCATTGAGAGACACATAAACACATAAATACATACAACACACAAACAAACCTTATAAAATTAAGAATGCATGCAAATCTTTGGCTAAATTCAATTATAGTAACTATTACAATTTTTAGAAATTTATAAGTAGACTAGTCATGTTTTGTTGTTTGTCAATTGTCTGAGATCCCTTATTAGAGAAATTTGGAAGGAATAAAATCTTTTATTAATATGTATATTTTGTCTTTTTATGTTTTTCTTAATACTAACAAAATTTAAGTCAATTATTTTTACATATTTTATGTCCTGTTTACAACTTAGATTTCCATTTGATCAGTTTCTTCAATAGGCCCCAGGCTAGATCTAGCCTCATAGTTG
>NW_004524699.1:40291-41272 GCF_000260255.1 Octodon degus | reverse complement strand
GTGTGTATTTCAGGGAAGGGTATTCAGGGTCTCACTACTAGATCTGACTCATAGTGATCCACCTGTTTACAGCCTCCCAAGAGCTGGGATTACAGGGGAGCGCCACCACACCCAGTCTCAGTTGCCATCTCAGCGTGCCCTGGGTGCAGGACTGGCACAGCAGGCCTGTTGATCAAACCCCTGGCCTCTGTGCCTGCTTGCAGGCACTTTAATCCACTGAGTTATTTGGCTGGCCCTTAGTTGTTAACTTTTTCTTCAGATCTGGCTTTATGATACAGCCTTACAGTATACTCTGGTACCCAAATAGGTCATTTTTCATTTTCTGGAGAAACACAAGCATACACTTTGCCCCAGGTTAGTTGTAGATTGGGTGCCTTCCATCCAGAGGATTCTTCCTATCCTTTTTTTCTTTTACCTGGTTTGTCTTTCTGTTGCTGTATTTTATCTTTTGTAAGATTTTAAAAATTTTATAGTATATACTCACAAGTGAAGATGGAGGGACTGATTCCCCTTTTGCTATAATAGAATTTTGATTATACATTGAAAATCCTGCATTTTATATTTTGAAAGAGGAAGCCATAATTTTTTCACTGAACCTAATATGACCCATCTGTGAAAAAAAAGCAAATGAATTTAACTTACTTGAAGGATAATGATAGTCAATAACACCACAGAAATTAGCCCAAAATCTAGGTGGAGCCAGTTAATACTACTAAATAGAGTCTGAAAATCATGAATGCGTGATCTGAACAGTTTGGGGCACAACAGATCCTTGTTTCACAAGTTGATCCAAATATGAAGAAGTTATCATAGTTTGTCCCCCATTTTCAAGGCCACCACTAGGCCTTCTGTTATTTAAATGAGATGTCAAAAATCAAGCAACTGTTTATTTTTTTTAATTATTTATTTATTTTTACATTTTATTTAGAGTGTGTGTGTGTGTGTGTGTGTGTGTGGCCAGCTCAGCCCACCAGGGGGCGG
>NW_004524699.1:35018-40191 GCF_000260255.1 Octodon degus | reverse complement strand
CTGGCATGTGGTGCTGGGGGATTGAACCGTGGTCCCTGTGCTTTAGCTAAGCTTGTTCTAAGTAGGTGCTTTAGACCACTGAGCCATCTCTCCAGCCCCCAAGCAACTGTTTAAACCCACAGTTTGTAGACAGTACCCCAAAACTCTGTATTTGTTTGTAAAATATCAAAGCTTTTTTTATTTTTTATTTTTATTTTTTCAAAGCTTTTTTATACCAATTTTAATTTAGGACTATAAAACAAGCAATCAAACTTATTAGGAATTAAAAGAATTTTAAGTAACCTTTAAATATCTCCATTATTATAAATTTTAGTGATAGATTCTGGCCCTAGTATGAATTAATGAGTTACTATGGTGATCATCTAAGAACGCTAAAGTCTTTGAACAACAGCTAGCCTTCCCAGAGACCACCTCCTCCCTGTGTCCCTCACATCCCTTGTCACCTGTTGCTAACCTGCAAGCACATTCTCTTTTGTCTCCTGGTTTCTCATACCTTTATTATAGTAATCATCATCGTGGTGGTCTCCATACTTGGGACAAAGTGTGATCTGCAAACAGCTAATGACAGTTTTCCCCAACAGCCTCTTTTTTGGGCTGGCTCAGTAAAGACCTCTGAGGCATCTGGAATTTAGTCTGTAATTTTGGGGAAAAATTATGGGGTGTCGTAAGAAAAGAATTAATAATTTGTGGGAGGGATAATGAAAGAGTACTTCCCTGAGGTAAGAGACAAAAGCCATCCCCCAGTCACATGGCACCGTCCCAGACATGGTGACTTCATCTGGTAACCCCACAGTGTATGGTGCAGTGGGCCATACAATCTGAAGATTTTCTTTAGCTCTTTGATTAACTTAATATTTAATGCTTGTTAAAGAGTCTGTCCGTGTATGTTTGCAATGACGGCATGTCATGAGCAATGAGCAATCACCCTGATGATGAGCTTCCCTGACGACCAACTCAAAAGCTGAATATTGTGCAGGAGGAAGAAAAAGGGGACGATGTCCCTGAGGTGCAAGAACTTGGAAAGCCCTTTCTCATTCCAAGGGGAGAGGAACCCATGGGGGGTCAGGCTGAACTAATGGAGGGGGCTCCCCTTAAAGAGGGTGCTCTGAACCCAAGCTAAGGGCTGTTCCTGAGGACAAGTGACCAGGAGGGGCAGAATGTCTCCCTTGCTCAGATGGTTTAATACTGCCCAAAAGCTTTTTTTAGCTGCCTCCTTTGGTTCTTTTGAGTCTGAGTAGCCTCAGGGCCAAACAGCTGCTGCATCAATTGCAGAAGTTATTGGAGGTTAAGGAAAGAGGAAGGCTCTAAGACCGGGTCAGGATACAAGGAAAGCTGACTGTTTGGCCGGATGCCAGCAACAGCTCATCGAGGTGGGTGCCTCTCATTATTGAGCTTCCTCTTCAGGAGGCCCCCCTCTGGCTTGGAGCTGGTATTTATATCAGCAAAATCATTGCCTAGGAGAGGGGCTTTTTCTTCCAGGGGAGGTGCTGAAGGGGTAGAATTCTGGAAAGGGAATACACTAGCATCACATATCCCATACCTTTCCATGACCTGAGACTCCAGGGCCAACTGCAGGGCACCACAGACAGCTGTGGTGACCACAAAGTGAGAGTGTCAGTAGGCACCCATTCAGGTCCATGAGTAGTATAGTAATCTTCAAGGGCCTTTCCAACTTTATCCCAGATTACTTCATCGATTATGACCTTTTCTGGAAACCATGGGCAACAACTCCATAAGAGAAGAGAGAAAGTGAGAAATTTGCAGGGTGGTCGCAGTGATCCCCTGGGACTTAAGAGTAGTTCTGGGGGCCTGCCCCTTAGCTCAGTTCTTTAAGTGGCTGCTTCAACAAAGCAGTCAGGCTTACGTTGCTGTGGTTTGATCCCCACAACACAAGCCAGCCAGTCATGCCTTGAAGGCATTCGGAGCAAAAAAAAAACAAAAAAAAACACTTCTGCCATTTTTGTAAATAGGATCACAAGTCCACATCTTGTACAGCAATTAACCACTAAGAAGAATATATGCAGTGTATTATTTATTGAAACTGTACTTCTGATTTGATTTGAAACTGTCTCATTGCTATCTGTTTATCAATAAAACTTTGAAAAAAAATTTTTTTAAAAAAGAGTAGTTCTGACATCTACAGAGAGCTTCCACTGCTGAGACTGTGTATGCCCCATTTTACTCCTGATGAAAATTTCCTCTCCCTGTACTCACTCAAGAGGCCTCTTTGCTGCCAGGGTTCCATCATCTACCCTATGAATGCCTCGGGTCCCTGGTTGGGTAGCAGCTGGGGGGGGGGGCAGCCCTCACAGAGGGGATCAGGGTAGAGGGAGGCTGGAATGGAAAGAAAGAAAGCTGGGGTCAGGAGGTCTATACTGCTGGTCCAGCCATGAGTTTTGCTTCAAGCTTGTATACAGAAAATCTTGATCTCATGCCCAACATTTGCCCTAGTTAACTCTAAGCTTTCTTATTTTTCTGGAGCCAGAATAATTTCCTAGGACCAAGCTGATAAACAGAAGAAACACTGAGTCCACTGTTGCACCCATTGCCCAAACTGCAGGATAAGGAATCTGGGCACATTGCCATGCTTTACTTCCTTATCAGACTGTAACTTCAGCAGGGTTAACTCCAATAGGTTCAAGCTCAATGAGAAGTGAGGGGTCTGACAAGAACAGATATCTCTTCCACCATGTACAGTGCTGAGAAGAGTCTCATATCTATAGCCATGACCTGTAGTGGGGCCAGCCAGCACAATTGTGCTTTTCTTTAGCCACAGTCAACTCCTTGAAATCTATGGGTAGACATGTTCAGTATCCAGATTTGAAATTTCCCAGACAAACATGAAGTGGAGAGAAGGTTATAGTTGAGAATGTGGTCGCGGTGCTGGAGGGAAGTAAGGGCAGAGGCACTGTTTTGGAGGTTCTGTGTTGGTAAAGAAGGCTTGGGATGCTGGAAGGGTAAGTGACATGGTTAGAGTGGGGGACATATGGAGTTAAGACTGGGGGGAGGTGATAGTAACATTGTTGATCATCATTGGGAATTACCAAGCTTGGCATATTTTAGGAGTTGGGAAATAAGATGACTTGGGGTGAGAAGCCCAGTGGTGGAAAGCCCAGGCAGTGATCAGCCCATCTCTGTGGGCCTTGAAAGCAACATGAATGATGATGATGAGAGCAGAGGAGAGTCGGGTGCTAAATTATCTACAGGGGAGGGAAGAGATTAGACTAGGACAGAAGTATTGAAGGCAGAGGGAGGCTGCCTATGCTTCAGTTAGAGGAGAACTGGAGACTGTTCAGAGAAGATGAACATGGAAGGACTTTTTTATGTGTTTGTCACAGGGTCTCACTATGCAGCTTGGACTCATAGTGATGCTCCTGTTTTCAGCCTCCCCAGTGCTGGGATTACAGGCACACACCACCATGCCCAGATTCAGTGACTGGCTCAGCATGCCTGGGGGTGGGGCTGGTGTGGCATGTGGTGCCAGAGATTGAACCCTGATCCCTGCACTTGCCTAAGGAAGCGCTTAGTCTGCTGAATTATCTCACTGGCCCCATAGAAGGATTTTTACCGGGAGCTGGCCAGATATCTCAGCGGGTTGAAGTGCCTACTTAGGTAGACACAGGGGCCAAGGGTTTGATCCCTGGCTTGCCATGCAGGCCCCGCCCCCAGGATGCACTGAGCCAGTGAATGAGACTGGGCATGGAGGTGTGCACCTGTAGTCCCAGCACTTGGGAGGTGAAAAACAGGAAGGTTCACTACAAGTCCCATCTGTGCAGTGAGATCCTATAGACCCTGTACTACATACATTAAAAGAAGTCGGGGGGGGGGGGTTACTGAGGGTGGGCCTAGAGTTGCAGATGTTGCTGTCTTCAGGATGGTCAGGAAGGCTTGTACCTGAGACACATGTACTTCATGTAGATACAGACTACACACCATATCTCATTGATTTCCAGAAACTTAAGTGGAGGATTTGCATTTTGGGGTCATCTCCTGGTCCCTCAGAAGACCTAGTAAGCAGCAGGAAAGTGGTCTTCCAGGAGAATCACTGAGCTGGAGCATGTTGCACATTGCTCGATGTACAGTACTGTTTGGAGACTGGGGCTGTGAGAGCTAGCCCACTTGTGAGCATGAAGCCCCACGCAGTCCTGCTCTTACTGTATCTGGCTTCAGAAATGGGGCTCGACAGAGAGCCATGTCCACAGTGATACCTGTCAAGGGTGAGTTGAGGAATCCTTGGCCTTAGGTGTCACCCTTCTCCAGAGAAGTAGGTGATTGGTGGCTACTGGCCTTCATGTCCTGGCTCTCTTTTGCTGCCTTTTTCTTAACTGACATGGAAAAAGAGTGTGGACCAGAGCTCACCCTATTGGTACCTGCTTGTGGGTTAGTTCTGCTGGGCAACTCATGCTTTGAAACACATTGGCATTGCAGAGTAGTAAAGAGGAAAAATGGAATCATGAGTTTCGAGTGGGTGGCAAGACCAGGGTTGGAAGTTGGTTACCTTTATTGGAATTTAAGCGTGTTGGGGCTGGTGAGATAGCTCAGTAGTGTAAAGCACCTGCTTAGGCAGGTTTGGGGGCTGCAGTTTGATCCCTGGCACCACATGCCACACTAGCCCTGCCCCCAGGGTGGGCTGAGACAACCAAAAACAAAATTTAAGGGTGTTGATAGTACTAAGAAATGATGTTAATAATGACAACATGCTGATAATTGTTGAGTCAGACACTTTACAGGCTTGTGAATGTATTAAATATTTCAGTCATAGTAACAACCTTGAGGTTGGCATTATCACTATCACAATGCAGAGCTGGAGACTTAGGCATGTTGGATTCTTAGGTAGCCTGCATTTATAACCCAAGTTGTTGAAATGAGCAAACTCCTAAAAAGATACAAACGACCACAGCTAACTAATGGAAATGTAGAAAATCTGAGCAGACTTACAGATTAGGAGATCAAATCAGTCTAAGATCAGCCAGTGGTGAAACAGCAGTCTTTTCAACAAATTGTGGTAGGAAATTTGAGTATGTGAAAGAATAAAGTTGGACTCTTACCCTATGCCATATATAAAGTGAATTCAAAAACAATCAAAGACCTAAGTATAAAAACCAGAACTATAATACTTTTAGAAGAAAATATAGGGCATAAGGAAAGGGAAGGCAGGATCTCAAGGTCTAAC
>NW_004524699.1:31960-33513 GCF_000260255.1 Octodon degus | reverse complement strand
GATGAAATAAAAGTAGTAAATTGGAAAAGTCAAATTAAAAACTTATACATCAAAGAACACTTATCAGCAGAATAAAAAGCATCCTAATGAAGTATGGAAAATATTTACAAATTATATATATGATGAAGTATTAATATCAGAATGCTTAGAGAACTCTTAACAGAACAACTCACATAAGAAAGGAGCAAAGGCAGGGGCTGGGATGATGGCTCAGTGAAATAAGCACTTCCCTGGCAAGTGCAAGGGCCTGAGTTCAATCCCCAGTTCCGCAAAAAAAAAAATAAATAAATAAATAAATAAAAATAAATTAAAAAATTTTTTAAAAAAGAAAGGAGCAAAGGCATACATATGGTAGTTACTGGGGAGGCTGAGACAGAAGGTGGCAAGTTCCAAGGCCAACGTGGGTCATTTAGCAAGAGCCTGTCTCAAAGTAAAAGAAGTAAGCAGTGCTGGGATTATAGCTCAGTGGTAGAGCATCCCTAGGTTTGACTACCAATACTGTCCAAAAGGAGAAGGAAGGGGTCCAAAGGACATGAATGGATGTTTTGCCAAAGAAAATGACATGAAAAGATACTGAACATCACTGATCATAGGGAAATGCAAATCTAAGCCACAGTGAGATGCCACAATGAGATACTACTTCATACCCACTAGTATTATTATTGTAATTTTTTAAAGAAAATAGAAAAGGAAAGACAACAGCAAGTGTTGGCCATAATGTAAAAAGAAATCAACAGCCTTGTGCTCTGGTACTGAGACTGTGAAATGATGCAGTTGCTATGGGAAACATTATAGCAAGTCCTAAAATATTCAGGATAAATTACAGGATGACCCATGAATTCCACAGTGTAATACACAAGGGAGATGCCAGCCAGGATTTAGATGGATAGCCTGCTCATACATGCTCATAGCAGCCACAAAGAGGAGGCAACCATAGTTTCTATCCACAGCTGGAGGAATACACAAAATGCAGTATGAACATATAATGGGATGTTATATGATCTTAAAAAGGAGGGAAATTCTAGCACATCTGTGAAGTAGGTGAACCCTTGAGGCATTAGGCTGAGATAAGCCAGTCTTAAGACAACAAATACTGTCTGGTTCCACTAATACAAGGTGCCTCAAGTGGTCTAATTCATAGAAATAGGGAGTAGGATGTTGGTTACCTGGGAAAGGGGGAAGAGGAGAATAGAAAGTCAGTGTTGAGTGAGAGCACAGTTTTAGTTCAGAGTCGGGACAAATTCTGTAGATGGGTGGTGGTGGTTATTGGATATAATGGGAATGTGTCTACTGTCAATCACCTCTACACTTAAAAATTGGCTAAAATGGTAAAATTTTTGCCATGTATATTTTACCCTAGTAAAAATACAGAATAAAAAGTATTACTACTCAAGCTCTTTGCAAAAATTGAAGTGGAAGGGATAGTTACTAACATTCTATAAGGCCAATATCACCTTGATACCATGGCCAAAGATGACCCATGCAACTGAAGACTCATAGTCCTTGGGAATATTGATATGAACATTCTTGTCAACCAGTTCTAATATGTTTAA
>NW_004524699.1:14028-29905 GCF_000260255.1 Octodon degus | reverse complement strand
TGAACCGCGGTCCCTGTGCTTTGCTAAGCTTGTTCTAAGTAGGTGCTTTAGACCACTGAGCCATCTCACCAGCCAAATAATATTTTGTTAATAAACAGAAAATAACAAGTATTCACTGGCAAAGCTGCAGAGAAATAGGAACTGCAATTCATTGCTGGTGGGAATAGTAAAATCACAGCAACTGCTATTAAAAATTTTGGAAGTTCCTAAAAAAGGAAGCATAAGATGACCATGGGATGCAGCAACTGTACTCTTAGGTACATAGCCAAGAGAAAAGACATGAAAAGACATGTCTGTGTAGAAGCTGGCACATGCATGTTTACAGCATGATTCATCATACTGCCAAAAGGTGGTGCTACCATAGATGTCCATGAATGGAGGGAAGTTGCTTCAGCCATAAGATGAAGGGACATTTTGACACATGCCACAGTTCAGATGGACCACAAGAACATTATATTGAGTGAAAGAAGCCGGATGAAAAGATCACATTTTTTGATTCATTTTTTTTATTGAGTATTCAGAATAAACAACCTAGAGAAAAAAATGAGATTGGTGACTACCAGAATATGGGGTGAGGAACAAAGAGTGATTAGTTAATGATTGTAGGACAGTAAATCATGTGCAATTATGGAGGAAATTTGAAATTGGAAAGATGGTTGCACAATATTGCAAATATGTTAAATACTTATGTATTATGTATTAAATGATTAATTGTGTCATATGTGAGTCTCAGCTCTATTAGAAAACCCAAGCTGCTGGCTGGTTATGTCCGCAGTACTGATTCCATGGAAATTTAGCCTGAGGGGACACAATATCCTTCATAGAGCAGGAGAAGGGTTCATCTGGGTGTTGGGATGGGTCATGGACAAGAGATCGTGAAGCTTGATTTGGCAAAGGACCATAGCAGTAGAGAGCAGAGCCTTTGACGGTTAAATAGTGGAAGTGCATGTGTGGAATCTAGAACCCTGGGGCTGAGAACCTGGATACCATTGGAGAGTAGGTCTGGCTGGCACTGATTAAAGCACAGTGGTCCCTGCTGCCTGGAGAGCCCCACACAACTGTAAATGGAAGATAAGGGTGGGGTGAGAGAGGCAGCTAAGGTCTGCTAAGAGGTGTTACCTCTTCTCCTTTCTGTCCTTCAGATGTTGAACCTCTTTGTGGCTGTGATCATGGATAATTTTGAATACCTCACGCGGGACTCTTCCATCCTAGGGCCTCACCACCTGGACGAATTCATCCGGGTCTGGGCTGAGTACGACCCAGCTGCGTGGTGAGTGAGCCCCAGTGCTCTGTGGTCCTCAGGGGTGTCCTTACCCACGGCTTCTGGGACAGGGCAGGGGTGCCCTTGGGTATGTTTCATATGAATACTTCAGGTGTCATTCTGGAGCCCAGGGTCCCCTTCTCCATGTAGAGTGGTGCTGGTGTCCCCTTTGAGTGGTCTTTTTCAGTCTTGTATGCCTCAATGCGGCTCCAGGGCAGAGACATGGCGCTTGAGATCCACAGTTGCCTTTCAAGAGGGTCCCTGTGCCTGGTGTCCTGTGAAGTTTGGGAAGTCTGTGAGGCTTGGGGCTTTTCATGCATAGGTGTTTCCTGCCTTCTCCCAAGGATCATCAGTAAGGAAGAGTGTGGAGACATCATGGTTGCACTACCCTGTGACACTCTGAGGGCTTTAGGGGCAAAAGTAATGTGGGGTTTTGTGACATGTCCCCTAAGGGAGTTCCGGGGTCTTCTCTGCTATCTCCCTTGGGGATAGGAGCCAACATGTACCTGTGTTCCCAGCTCTGGTTGTACACCATGGGCACTCAGCGAACTTGAAGTGAAGCCAGAGGGACCACCGGGATGGCTTTAATATGTTCACAGTCCTTTTGGAAAGGTGGGAAAGGGTGACCACATGGGTTCCCTTAAGTGAGGGGCAAGCCATTTCCAGAGTGTTGCTTCACACAGAGTGTTAGAGTCAGTTGGTGAGCTCGTTCAAGACCGCTTTCTGTGGAAGTGCCTTGTACTGTGCTGTACTGTTCTCTGTGCAAGACAGAGATCACATTTGGGTGGAAGGTGGCATAACAGCAGGGCTCGAACCATCCACCTGTCCGTGCCTCACCCACACTATCCCCGCACACATCTCCTTATCCTCACTCCTCTTTACTCTCACTTGCTCATTCAATGTTCACTTGCTTCCTCCTTTGCTCATTTGCTTATGTAGCTAATCATTGAACTGTTCATTTGC
This sequence comes from Octodon degus, assembly GCF_000260255.1. Taxonomy (NCBI): domain Eukaryota; kingdom Metazoa; phylum Chordata; class Mammalia; order Rodentia; family Octodontidae; genus Octodon; species Octodon degus. Next base: position 27,681 of record NW_004524699.1, on the reverse strand, counting down.
TAACTCACCCACTCACTTGCTCATTCACTAGTTCACTCTCTGGTCATTCACTTACTCATCTGCTCTTTTACCCTTCATTTTTTCACTCACTCACCTGCTCTAGCAGTAGCTACTGAGAGCTGCTCCCTGCAAGGCAGGTGCTGGAGACATTGGACTGAGCCCAGGATTCTGGGTAAGGAGAGGCCTGCTCGTGCCTCGCACCCCATGAGTGCTCAGAAACCAAGAATGAATGAAGAGGAAAGATGATCATTGTCCACCATGCATGATTCTGTGCTCACCACCCTGCAGAGGGAAGGCCTGGAGGAAATGGTCAGACTCCTACTGAAGAGGCTTCCGCTGCCCACGCGTTTCCCCTGATGCGCAGCTGGCTGTGAGGAGTCCTCCATAGACCCCAAGGGCTTGGCCATGCTCCCTGAGCTCTCCCATGTTCCTGTATCCTCCATCTGTGGAGGCCACTCGCTGCATTGGGAGCCAGGGACGCAGCCCTCTCCTGCCAGGCTTTTCCAGGCCAACAGTCTCTCCATGCACATCCCCCATTTTAATAAGGAATTTGGTTACTGCACAGTGCAAGGAAGCATAGCAGTGGCTTATGTTTCTCAGTGTATATGACCATTTTCTTGGCTTTGGATCCCCACCATATCTGACGCTTCCACATCTTTGTCCTGCAGTGCCCACACTCTTGCTTGAATGCATGGGCTCAGGGATCTTTTCTTGGGTCCTGTGGCCAGGAAGGCCACTCATATGAGGGACATGCCAGGCAAAGGACAGGAGCACCTGGAACTGAGGCATGACTCAGGCATGTCTTAGGAGCACCACTTGGGAACATTTTCCCAAGAGGAGTGTACCATGGAAAGAGGAGTTTGTTGCATGCTTTGTGGGATATAATGTGCACTAATGGGTGAAGGCCAGTGCGACAGCAAGAGAACACCCTGAATCTTTGTACGTTGCATACCACCCGGGCCTTCCGCAATAAGCCTGGGCTGATTGCAGTGTTATGTCATGCACAATGAGGGCTCAGACTGTTTCTCAAGTTTTAGAATTGGGGACTGGGGATGCTGCAAGGCTAGGGCTATTGGGCACATGATAAAGAAAGTGCTTGCCAAAGAGTAGATGGCAAAGATAAGCCCTGTGCCAGAGGTGGCACATACCAGGTCCTACACAATACCATGAGCCTGGAGTGACAAATGTGGCCTGTAAGCAGCACATGCAGATCTCCTGCACAAGAGCTTTGGCCAAGGTATAACCCTAAATGGACTGAGGAGGCCAGCCATCTGAGCAAGCCGGGCTTGCTCGGCCAAACATGCTAACATGGGTCCTATGTCCTCGGCACGACAGAGGACAGCTCAAGCCTTTTAGTAGAACAGATGACCACTTTTGGATGTCTGTTTCATATTTAGGAGACACTTCGAAACCACAACAAAAGTATTAACTTTCCAACATTTCATGTGTGTATATGTGTGGCTGTGTATGTGTGTACAAGCACAGATATGTACCTGTGTACATATGCATGCTTATATTTGTGTGCATGCTTACATATGCATGTTTACATTGGTGTGTGTGAGCCCATGTGTATTGTGCACATGTGCATATATACATATGCCACATGTGTGTTTATTGTAGTTATGTGTGTGTGTGTGCGCAGGTGTATGTATACATGTGTACACCTGAGTCCATGTAGGCAAATGTGTATATGCACATATTTCTGTGTGTACCTATAATTGAGTTTATCTGTGTATGTGTGTAAGGGAACTGTACATTCAGGTGTGCCTGTCCGTGTGTGATAATTGCATATATGTGAGTTCATTGCATGTCTATATGCACATGCCTATGTGTGTCATGTGTGTATGTATTGTGTGTGTGTGTGTGCAGGCACAGGTGCATGTATGTAAGCATATGCATATTCTGGGAGATTACAAAGTGGTTGATATTTGTAGCTGCTTTTCCCTGGCTTCCCTTTTGTTAACTCAAGACTTTGAAATGTAAAGTCTCAAAAGGAGAATCAAAATCACACTTCTTAGCCACTCTGTCTGCTTAGTTTATATTCATCTGTTTATCCAGTAGGCTTTTTTTCAGCATCTGCTTATGTGCTGAGTACAAGGTGACAAGGTGAAGCAGGCACATGCTCTCAGAACACTTAGCTAGGATGCATGTGGCAGTGGCTGGAGGTCAAAGCTAGGACATTTGAGGCAGAAAAGAAAATACCACATGCCATCTGAGCTGAACCCAAGGGAGCAAGGGGGGTGGAGCCCTAGAGAAGGCTAGGTTGGGTGCAAAGGCACGGGGATATCCAGGATACTGCACCAGGCTGGAGTACAGAATGCATTCCAAGGGACTGGGATAGGCCTGGGGATGTGGGTTAAAAAAGCTTTGATTTTTGTTTAATAGATAGTTTTTGAATCAGGGAGTAACAATTTTGGGCCTGCACTTTTCATTTGGTGGCATCTGACAGGTCCTGTGAATAGAGGCTGTCATCCCCCCTACCTCTGGTAATAGTCCCCAGGGTCTAGCAAGGTTAGCAACATCTTGGGGGGCCAAAGTAGGGCTTCTTTCTTTCCTCTTTGCTAAATTCACCTTAACTTGGAGTTGATTGGACTGAGGGAGGCTACAGTGTAGGAGAGAGAAGCATTAGGGGTGACCCAAGGGTACCACGACTGGGAGGAGGTTGTCTTTAGATGGACCAGCAGGTCCCAGTATGGGAATCTGGTGTGTCCAGGAAGATGGGAGCAGTCAAGGGGCACCTCTGAGGTGGATTTTTATTCCTGAGGTGGCTGTGGCGGGCAGACAGGTGCATGACAGCCAGGGTCAGAGGGAGACCTGTGGAGGGTCTCTGGCACTGAGAGATAAAAGGCAGGGCTGAGTGAGCTGGGCAGGCTCAGGCCAGACTGACCAGGACAGGCAGGACAGTGTGCAGAGTAGGCACTCGTAGGGGCCGGTATGTGAGTAGTGTGTCCTGCTCTGTGTAGCACACAGATGTTCTGTGTGGAGTGTTCCCTGCCTGCCTTGGCCTTGAGGAATCATCTTGACTTGATGCACCTCCTGGACTGTTCCAGCCCCTAAAAGGAAGCAGCCTGGCCAACCGGACCCCTCACCGCCACCATGAGGCCACATCTTCCTTTGCAGGCTGGGTGGGTGGGTGGGTTGGGCTCCATCATGCCTTTGTTGCCATAACCTGTGACATTTCCTTTCCAGTTGCCGAATTCATTATAAGGATATGTACAGTTTGTTGCGTTGTATTGCGCCACCCGTTGGCTTAGGGAAGAACTGCCCTCGTAGGTTGGCCTACAAGGTTTGCAACTTCAGAGCCTCCATCCAACATACTTCCCTGCCCGAACTGCAAACACAGCACACACTCCCTGCCTGGTTTGGGAATGACAGCACCTCACCTCTTTCCTTCTGTCCTGCCCTGCCCTGCACTCCAGCCTCCTAGATGCTTTGGTTCCCTGTCTAATCTCTCCGACCCCTCCATCTGGCTGGGGCAGGCAGCCTTGAGAGATAGCACACAGAGCTTCCGGCTGGGTTGTTTTGGCCATGATCAGCCAGCTGGGTGGGCACTAGGGCCAGGTCCAGCTTGCACCACAGAAGGAGCCATCTGACCCAATTCTTCTATAGGCTTTCGTAGGTAGGCTGATGGTCAGACAGGCCAGAGGTTGAGGACCCAGAGAAGGGGAATGTGGATGCAAGTGACCCAGTAGTGGTCCCTCTTGGTCAGAGAGGCATTCAGGTCCCAGGGGGAAGAGAGAACAAAGGCAAAGCCGGGCCTGAAGACGAGCTGTCTTGTGTCACCTCCAGACGATCATTTCGCTCGGCGGAGGAACTCCATGGTCTGTGGGATGTGGGCAGGTTCTGGGCAGGTCTGCCTGCTAGGAAAAGGCCAGGCCTGAAATTGCTGTGTCTCTGGGGTACCAAGCCTTTAGGCAGGTGCTGCTTTCAGAGCTGAGGAAGGCCCCACGTCTCAGGAAGACTTGCCACCGGCTCCCAGGTGGCTCCTGAGTCCAGCTCAGGTTCCAGGCCACACAGGAGGCTCGCCTTGCCTGTTGGTCCCCACCTGAGTGGTCAGGCAGCACATGAGTAGCCAGGGTCACACCCGCCCAGCACCTCCCCTTTCCCCTGCAGTCTCTTCCCTGCAAGCCCTGACCCCAGCAGCAGCCCTGCCCTGGCCGCCTCGGGCGTCTCTGGGCTTGGAGCAGGACTTGTCCCGTGGTCAAGTTTGGCTCTAGAGCTTTGAAGATCCCTCTCTGGTTTTCTGGTCTGTTGTAGACTTTTCTCCACTTTAGCCTCTGGCCTCAGTTGGAAGCAAATCTGACTGTTCAGACAGCTGGTGTTGCTACTGTGGTCTCAGCCACAGCCCTGTCTCCACAATGGGCCGGCTCGTCCCTCATGGTGAAACAGCTCGTCTCTGATTTGGCCTTATCTGTGGTTCTAAACGAGTAAAATCAGAAACTTACAACCCAAAGCCGCCCCGATGCAGCCCTTCCTCCCCCTCCATGTTCATTAGCTCAGATGTCACCCCCACCCACTGCCCTCTGTGGGGCTGGAGTGAGGAGGTGAGGCTCGGGGGGTGGGGGCCACAGGGGTCAAGTCAAGCAGAGAAACCCTTCATTTGACCTTTCTTGATTTTGGGGTGTCACCTGGCACTTGGATTAACTAGATGTGTTTTCTTGTTTGCTTCCTCCCTGCCCCTGCCCCGCTCTGCCCCTCTGCTGCCTGCCTCGTCCTGTGGACCACCCCACTGTGCCTGGGCCTTTCTGGGACGGGTTTCCAGTGGGCGCATCAGTTACAATGACATGTTTGAGATGCTGAAACACATGTCCCCACCTCTGGGGCTGGGGAAGAAATGCCCTGCTCGAGTTGCATACAAGGTAGACCCTGACCCTGTACCCCTGCCTCAGGAGCTGTCTGTACCGGGCTGGGCTGCCCTGGCCTCCTCCTATCTGCAGGGCGCATCTGGGTTCTCCCCGCTTCTGCTTTTGCAGGGCTCACCCAGCTGTCTGTCTGCACCTGGCTACCTCATTGTTCCATCTTCTCCACCCTGCTCCTCTCTGCTCTCATCCCAGGCAGTGGGACATGGCTGTTATGAGGACTCTGCCCTGGCCCCTGATGCCCATCTGAGACCTCTCCTGACAGCCCAGAGATGCTTGAAAGATGGAGCCAGAGCCCTAACCCCCTTCCCTTCCTTTTCTAAGAATGAGGGGACAGACCCATTTTCTGAACAGAAATTGTTTTGTCGTGGGTTCAAGACCAGCGGAACCCTGCCTGCCCTGTCCCCTAAGGTCCTCAGGGTGCAGCCTTTGGGGACAGGTGAGACCTGTAGAGACCTGGTGCCACACACACACACACACACACACACACACACACACACACACACACTTCTGTGAAGTTCAGCCAGTGCCTGGCTGCAGTCTGCATGGGCTTCCTGGCCCACTGTGGAAAGGAGGCACTGTGATGTTGAGAAAATAGGCTGTGAGGGAGGGTGTTGCAAACCTGCCTGAGGTTACCCAGCCTGCTGCAGGAGAGGAACAACCTCAGGCTCCAAGTTCCAGAGGGATAGGCTTCAAGGAAAAGGCAGGCCAGTATGCCTCCAGCCTCCCTCCTGCAGTGTGAGTGGGGCCCACAGCCCTAGCCCCACACCTGTTCGCCTGCCTGTGTCATCCCCAAGGACCCCACCCATCTTGACCCCTCTGCTAGCCTGAATTGCTCACCAACAAGCTGAGAGGGTTTCTCTGGGTGTCGCCTATCCGATCTTTCAGCCCTGTTCTAGGTTATTGTCTGCCATCTAATTCAGTGCAGCTTGTGGAGCTGTGCAGCTCCTCCCAGCCAGAGAGATGTCTCTGGTGTCTCTCTTAGCCCCTCCTCTGCCCATACTCGCATGTGTGTTGCACCTGCTGCATGCAAGGCTGTAGCCCTGTCCCTAGGGGAAGAGCTCTGTCCAAACTGACACTGCGTTGGGCAGGCAATGCAGTGTGGCCCTTCCAGCCAAGCCGACTGATCTTGAGGCTCTGGGCAGGGTGGGCACCATGAGCCTGGGCAAGCTGCAGGAGGTCCAAGGGATACCTGGAGCACCGTGGCAGACATTGTCACTTTGCCCTGGCCTTTCTCCTCAGCGTCTCAGCTCCTGGCCCATCAGGGCCTGGGGCAGATGGTAGGAGCTCTGGTGAGGGCAACCCGCAGAGTACCCTGGACAGAGCTCTCCCTTTAGTGACCACCTGCTTGCTCCTTGTTCACCCCATCCCCACTCCTCTCCCTGGGAGAGGAATTCCTCCACCTCACGTTGCTGTTGGTGCTGGTCTGCAGGGACCCCTTGCTCTGTGAGGCAGGTGTCTCCGGTGTGCAGCACATGTATGTGGGGTCCTGGCACTATGGATGCCAAGTGGGGCTTTGCCAGCATTCAAAGGACAGAGTCTGGCTCATTTCTTCAGTCCCATGTGTCCCCACCTGTCAACCTTCAGTCTCAGGACTTGAGAGCAGGATACTGAGGGCAGGGCTGTGTGGCCCTCCCCAGAGGAGGGGCTAAAGGCTTGCCCTGCACGAGGCCAGGCCTCCAGGAGGGGCTCCTGTCTCTAGCTCCATCCTGAGGACAGCATTGACATGATGTTCCTTGGGCTGTGTCTGGCTGAGCATCTTAGATCCATTTCCTCCTGGACAACCTGTGAACTCAGAGCCTGAAACTTTAGGTAGCTGCAGGCTCTGCCTGGAAGACTGTGGTGCAGTTCATTCATCCAGCTGTCCCTTCCTGAAATCAAAGAGAACAAAGGGGGCCGGCCACAGAAAAGTGGGGAGATGGGAGCAGGTGCTCCTTACAAATGCTCATGTCACTGCTAGCAGACCCCAAGTGCCTGTGCAATGGTTCTGTCTTGCTGGAAGGAGCTGCTGTCTTCAGCTGATCTGATCTCTGCCTTTTAATGGCATTGAGAATGTCTTCCGGCACCCTGGCTAGGTGGTGAGAAGCAAATACTTAACTGGACCTGAGGTAAAACCAGGGCATCTCCGGTACCTCTCTGGGGGCTGGGCTTCAGGGTGGGACTCTTGCTGCTACCCTTGTCCGGCTGACTCAGGTTTAGGTAGAGGGGAGGTGGACAGACCCTTAGAACTGAGAGCTGCTTTCCTGCATGTGTTCTTCACTTTGGACCCTTCCTCCTTAGCCAGTGCCATATGCCCTCTTTTCATCCATGGACTGGGTCCAAAGCCCCTCTGGCTGAGGATATCCCTGTTCTTCTGGAGGGACTTGGGCTCCTGGCCCAACCCTGTGCTGTAGACTACCTGGATTTCTGCTTTTAGGCAGCCAGGAGACTCCTCAGTTCTGATAAGAGTTGGGGTTGGGGTGAGTGTGAATGCTGGCAAAACTCCCCTCCACCCAACCTCACTTAGGCCCAGGCACCTGCAGGAACCACCCTCAGGTGGCCCAGCCAGCCCCCAGGCACCCAAAGTACTGAGTAGCCTTGGGATGGGGGTGACCCTGGTGTACTTGGCCTTTACCCACTCTTCCTTATTTCCAGCGCCTGGTTCGCATGAACATGCCCATCTCCAATGAGGATATGACAGTACACTTCACCTCCACGCTGATGGCACTCATTCGGACAGCACTGGAGATCAAGCTGGCACCAGGTGAGTGAAGCAGCCTCCATGTACAGGGGCTAGGGAAAGGAATTATTCTGTCTGGGTGGAGCACTGCACACAGTAGCTGCTCTGTTGGGCACTGGCTTTGTCCCCATGTAATGTTGCATGTTAGCACCGTAAAGATTCATATTCAGGTGGGAAGCTGAGGCACAGGGAAAGGGCTAACTCACTCAGGACTTGGCCCAGCCCATGCCTGTGAGGGACTGTGCTTGGTTGATGCTCTCTCTGCCTTCCCTCCCCTTCACAGAAAGGAGGGGACCTGCTGCCTTATATCCTTCCCTATCTCTGTGCCTGTCCACTCTGCAGCCAGGGTCTCTTCTCATCATCTCCCTGGATGCCCCCGCCCCCACAGTTCTGTTCCTGCTTTTGCTTTGTGTTTTTCTTTTATGCATCACTTATATCAATTTGTGAATGCACCACTGCTTATTTTTTTTTTATAAGCTTTCTTTTCTCTCCCTTCTTTTGATTTCCTTGTTTTCCTTCCTTCATAGCAGCCATCTCCCAGCAGGACTGTCTGTTGTCTGATTTTCCTCTGGCCTCCACTCAGGCTGTGGCCCACCCTCACTCACTGTTGTTCCATGCTGCCAAGCCCGAAGGTCAATCCTCAGTCCTTGTCATACAGCCTTACTCTGTTATTTATGAAACCGTTTGTGCCTTTGTGGATTTTCCACTTACTCACTCTGGATTGTGCTCAGAAAGTCTTCTTTGCCCTTCCCACTCAGTCCTTTACCACCTGTGCATATCATGAATTCCGGTTTTGTAATGATAATCCAAACTCAAACATCTTCCAGTTTTTCTTGTCTTCCTTGGGGACACTCAGCATCGCACCCTTGACCTGCCTGGACCTCAGCTCCACCTGGTTCCATAGCTATCCCAGAATCATCAGTGGGAATGTGTTCCTCCCAGGGCTCAAGCCACAATCTTAGAGTCATTTTTTACTGCATCTTATTTCCTTATCTCATTTCTGAATCATGTCTGATCTCTTTCCATACCCCCGTGACTGCCAGAGTGTGGTCACTTCTACCCTAATCAGCTGCCTTCTCCTGGCCCAAGTCTGTCAGCTTGTCATGCGCTGTCTACCCTCAAGAATGATCAGGTTAGAACCAGAAGACTAACTAGACTGGTCTAAAAGAACAATGTGCAAACGATCAACGTAAGAAACAAAAGAGGAAATGTCACTGCAGGGCTTGTTGACAGTAAAAGAATAACAATGGGAGTATTATAATCAATGTTATGTGCGTCAACTCAGAAGGTTAAATGAAATGGAAAAATTAATTCTTTGAAAAAACAAACTATCAGGCTCATTCAAGAGCTAGGAGTGTGGCACATACTTATAATTCCAGTGCTCTGGGAGGTTATAGTAGGAAGGTAGTAAGTTTGAGCCCAGTCTGGGCAACTTAGCAACTTAGGAAGAACTTGTCTCAGAATAAAACCTAAAATGGCCAGGGATATAGCTCACTGTGAATGCCTAGTAACACACACACACACACACACACACACACACACACACACACACACTCAGGAACATTATATGTTAAACTAATAGTGAATAATCTTCCAGTAAACATAATTCCAGGTCTAGATAGTTGCATTGGGAAAGTCTTCTAAACATTTAGTAAAGAAATAATATCAGTACTCTAAGACTCACAGAAAATAGAAAAACACAGAGAATTTTAACCTACTTTATATGAGCTTTGTTCTGATATGAAAACTAGGCAAAGATATGACAAGAAAGTAAAACTATATTTTGAAACCTATATGCTTCTTAAATATAGATTTAAAATTTTAATACAAATTTAGCAAACTGAGTCTAGCAATATATCAAAGGAGATAATAAATTCAAAGAGGATTCAGTGTTTGAAACTCAGTTTAAATTTCCCACAGTAGGGCCAGCCAAATAGCTTAGCGAATTAAGGCACCTGCAAGCAGGTACAGGGGTCAGGGGCTCAATCCCTGGGCCTGCCGTGCTAGCCCTGCCCCCGGAGCACACTGAGATGGCAGTTGAGACTGGGCGTGGTGGTGCACGCTTACAATCCCAGCTCTTGGGAGGCTGTAAACAGCTGGATCACTACAAGTCCGATCTAGTAGTGAGGCCCTGAACACCCTGTAGACCCTTCCCTAAACTACAAAAAAGAAAGAAAGAAAGAAATTTTCCACATTAAGTAACAAAAACTATATGATGTCTTGATAGAAAAAGCATTTGACAAAATTCATTCATGCATGCATAATTAAAAAGGTCTAAATTAGGAATTAAAGGAAACTACTGTGGAAAAAAGTACAACCCTAAACCAAATAAATAAAGGATTAAAAAATTGTTTTTAGGGCTGGTGAGATGGCTTAGTGGTCTAAAGCACCTACTTAGAACAAGTTTAGCAAAGCACAGGGACCACGGTTCAAACCCTCAGCACCACATGCCAGCCAGCCTCTCCCCCAGGTGGGCTGAGCTGGCCACACACACACACACACACACACACACAAATAAAAAATTTTTTAAAAAATTGTTTTTAAAAAAAGTTCCATTGAAATGGCATCAGAGGGGCTGGTGAGATGGCTTAGTGGTCTAAAGCACCTACTTAGAACAAGCTTAGCAAAGCACAGGGACCACGGTTCAATCCCCCAGCACCACATGCCAGCCAGCCCCACCCCCTGGTGGGCTGAGCTGGCCACACACACAGACACACACACACACACACATAAATAAATAAATAAATAAAATTAAAAAAGAAAAAGAAATGGCATCAGAGCCATGAAACACTTCTGTTTTGCTGGGTAACTAAAAAGTACATATGCAAAATAGCTATGCTATAAATTATCAAATATTATCAAAACATTAATAACAGGAATCGAGACCTAAATAAATTGAGCAGCGAGGCATGGTGGTGCACACCTGTATCTGCAATACTCAGGAGGCTCAGGCAGGAGGATCCCCATGAGTTTGAGCCACAAACTCATAGGGCTACATGGTGACCTCAAGGCCAGCATGGGCTACCTAATGAGACCCTGTCTCAAAACAAATAAAAAGCAAAAACTAAATAAATTGAGCAGTCCAGGTCATATCCTTGGTGGGAAGACTCAATATTGGTAAGACATCAGTTCTCCTCATATTGATCATTAAAACCAATGGTATCACAATCAATATCCTTTGGTAGTAATTCTAAAATGTATGTAGAAAAGCAGAAAAACTAAGAGGATAGTGTTCAAGAACAAAGTTTAAAAACTCAGTGAAGCTACATTGGTCAAGGTGTGAGTGACAGAATAGAGATAAGGGAACAATGAAACAGAATAGAGATGTGTATCATGTGGTCAAATGACTTTCAACAAAGTTGTGAAGATAGTTAATAGGGAAAAGATCAAATACTGCTGACAACTATATGCAAAAAGCAAAAAAGTTCTTGACTCAGGCTGGCAGCACAAAGTACCAGAGACTGGTTGGTGTAAACAACAGAAATTCATTTCACAGATCTAGAGGCCGGGTTGTTTGAAAGGAAGGTGCCGGCGGGGCGCTCTGAGGGTTCCTGGTCTGGGTGGAGCACGGGCCCTCTTGCCCTGCTCTTTCCTAGCCTTCTTGCAGGAACATTCACCCTCTGAAGCAGGGCCCGCCCTCACGACCTCATTCAGTTTTCGTTTTCTTTCTGTAGGCACAGTGGTGGTCAGGGCTTCTGCATACGAATTTTGGAGGAATACAGTGAAACACATAGCGTGTGTACACTTTCAGCTTCTACAAAACTTAACTCGCAGAAGATCATAGACACATGTAAAATTTGAAATGTAAAACTTTCAGAATAAAATACAGTATAAAAATTTTGGCATCTTTGGGTTTAATAAAGATTTCTTGGGCTGGCAAGATAGCTCAACAGTCTAAAGCACCTTCTTAGGCAAGCTTAGGCCAGTTCAGGGATCGTGGTTTGATTCCCAGCACGACATGCTGCTCCAGTCCCGCCCCTAGGGTGGGCTGAGCCAGCCAAACAAACAAACAAACAAACAAAAAAAAGATTTCTTAAGGTGTATAACATAAAAAATTAATAAGGTAAACTTCATTGATATTAAAACTTGTGGGCATGATGACACATTCCTGTAATTTTAGCTATTTGAGAGGCTGAAGCAAAAGGATTGCAAATTTGAGATCAAGCTGGGCAACTTAGTCCCTTTCTCAAAAAATTAAAAAAGGCTGAGGGTGTAGCTCAGTGATAGAAAGTGTGCTTAGCATGCCAGTTCTGTGGGTTCAACCCCTAACACACCCACATGTGAAAAAAAAAGCTCAATGAAAATGGCAAAAGTTTCGAGTGCATATCACTAAGATAGATAGATAGATAGATAGATAGATAGATAGATAGATAGATAGATAGATAGATAAATATATGTTAAGATACTTAGTGTGATTGGTCATTAGAGAAATTCATAATAAGACAAGATAATACCATATGTCATTATAATGGCTAAAATATGTTTTAAAATAAGTATTAAACAGGGTAATTGAAATTCTTATATGTTCCTGGTGGTAATGCAAACAATGTGCACTCTCCTTGCCGAGCTGCCAGCTTTGTACTTGCTTATATAGTCTAGCCTTCCGACTTAGGAAATAAAAGCAGATCTGCGTGCAAATGTTTATGGTTTTATTTATAATTGCCAAAGTTGGCAGTAACTCACATCCATCAAAACTGACATATCAAGACAATGAAATAGTGCTTGGCAGTAAACAGGACAATCTGCTAGTCAGAGCACATCACAGACTCATCCCAGTGTGTGATGTGACACTGTCTGTATGCCATTCTGTAGGGTGCAGACCTGCCGAGACAGACATGAGTGACGCCAGGCTAGAGCACTGACTCACCAGCGTTTTGGGGGCTCGAGGGTACAGCTGTTCCTTATCTTCAACAGAGTGGTGTACACATTTACTAGAGTTCATAGAGTAGCACGGTGAAAAAGGTGGATTTCATTTATGTGAGTTGTGTCTTCATTAACCCGATGTTAGGGCAAGTTAAATCAGGTTGCTGTTTTTCCACTGGTTGCCTGACTAGGAGTCTCTTGCCTGCCCCCTCCTGGCCCAGTGGGACACACTGATGGTCCCTTTTTGCCCTCAGTATGTTACACACATTCCCCCTTTCTTGTGAGAGTCTTCCCAACCACGCTGTCCAAAATATAGTTATCTGGAGACGTCCTCCCTTTGCTTTTTCTGTCTTGGCATTTCTTTTCTTTGTGCTATTGAACTGAAGAATATAGTACAAACTTCAGAAGGGGAGTTTGAGGGGGCATTTTTGTTCTATAATCTAAAATACTACCTGACATCTACTGGGCGATCAGTAAATATTTTTGAACGAATGTGTGAGGCCTGGGATGCCACCACACCCCTTCTGGGTTCCCACCCTCACACCGCAGGCACACCGAGTGCTCGCGCAGGCGAGTGCCAGTTGGGTAGTCTCTGCAGGCCCTGCCTGCCTGCACAACAGTGTCGTCCTGCTAGACCTTTCTTCCAGCACTGTACCCTCACTTCTCACACTGGTCCCAGCTCCGCCCATATGAAGGTGGTAGGACTGCTCCTAACATCTGTCTTTCTTCCTCTGTTGTCATGAGCCAGCTGGGACCAAGCAGCACCAGTGTGATGCGGAGCTGAGGAAGGAGATCTCTTCCGTGTGGGCCAATCTGCCCCAAAAGACTTTGGACTTACTAGTACCACCTCACAAGCGTAAGTGGGAGGGCAAGAGATGCCCTCAAACTGCACTTTCCTGCCATCGTCCCCCCACTCCCCAGGAGGGGCAGAGGCTGGAGGCATGCAGAGGTGAGGGTAGGAATGCTAGCCTTGGCCATGTGTGCTCACTCTTTCACCCTGGTGACCCAGAGGCTGCAGGAGGTGGTCTGAGGTCTTACTAATGCAGGAAAAGTTTTAAAATATCCGAAGACTGTAACGTCATGTACCTCGGTAGTGTCCCAAATTTTCTGATCAAGAAGCTTATGGGGCCAAAGAGGAAAGTGATCGATGACGTAGAGTGTGCCTAAGGAGAGTCACATGGGGAGAAGACACTCTCTCAGGCTTTCACAGAG
>NW_004524699.1:10847-13313 GCF_000260255.1 Octodon degus | reverse complement strand
GGGGGGGGGGGTGGCAGGCACATCAGTTCTGCACAGGAATCTTGGTATGTTAGAGCTGCTCTGGGTGAGCACGTGGATAGGTCGTGGGGAGCTCCTCAGCCCAGAGCACCTCCAGATTGCACATGGTGGAGTGAGGGAAACAAGGCTGCCTTCTTACCCCATTCCACCCACATTTCTAGTGGCCTCTCTGATTTTTTCTCCTACAAACCATTACCTCTCAATCCTCTCTTTGCCTGTTCTTTTTAGCTGATGAGATGACAGTGGGGAAAGTCTATGCAGCCCTGATGATATTTGACTTTTACAAACAGAACAAAACCACCCGAGACCAGATTCACCAAGCTCCGGTAAGCATGACCCAGGTACAGACTCCCAGATTCCCAAGAAGTAACCCAGATGTCTTGGAGACCTTGGCAGCCTTTGGAGACTTAACCCATACTTGGAGAGGGTGCAGTGGCCGAAGTTACACCCCATTAACTGGTTGCATGGTGGTAGTGAGTTAGAGGGCTAGTATTCAAGGACAACAAGACCTGGTGTTCTTAGACACCAGAACTAAGGACAGAGGCCCTGAGTAATAATACTTTCAGTGGTAGAGAAGAGGAAGAAGATATGAATGTCTGAAGATGATCTTTGGCAGGTGAAAGGGCCTGTATACTCAGGAACCAGAAAGATGCACAGTGACGGGCCTGGGGTTCCTGTTGGCTCTGCTCATGGCTTGGGAGGTTTGAAGTCTTCCTTCCTGGTGTTATCATAATCCTGTCTTCAGTGACCACAGGGAGATTCTGTCTAAAGTTCTTAGCCCTAGAAATCCAGTTCTGCTCTTCCTAGAGCTCTAGGCAGCAGCCACTCTACACTGCTATGAGTTGAAATTGTTTTGCTCTCCATAGTCTGTCTCACCTTAAATGGTATAGGGAGGAAAAACTGAGGTTCTGAGAAATGGGATGCCTTCCTGAAGTCACTGAGCAGAACCAGAGATTCTTTAAGAGTTCTCTGACCTGCCTCACTGTTTAGGTCACATGCTTATATTTGGGGACAAGATAGTGAGGAAAAGTGAGGGATCCCTTGCTGCAGGACAGTGAACCCTGAACTGTGCTTGGAGGGAAACGGGGTTCTGTCACATGCCATGTGCCTGCCAAGGCCATACTGCAGGTCCCTCAGGCCTGTGCCTCTGACCTCTTTCTTCTACCTATGCCCTTTCATAGATGGGCCCCGTGTCCCTGTTCCACCCTCTAAAGGCCACCCTGGAGCAGACACAGCCGGCTGTACTCCGAGGAGCTCGGGTTTTCCTTCGACAGAAGAGTTCCACTTCTCTTAGCAATGGTGGGGCTGTGTAAGTGCCGGGTGCATTGCAGACCTGGGAGGGTTGTGAGCCACAGGCTGGGGGAGCAGAAGCTCTTGCCTTACCCTGCCACCCTCTCTTCCCACTGGCTTCTGGTTCAACCCTTGGGGAAACTGAGGTGGCCTATTCAGTGCTTTCACAGCCCTTTGGATACAGAGCTGTTCGGCCCTTTCTAGATCCAGGGTTCCACATCACCCTGTGCCCTTTATAGCCAAACATCTGTCTCCTCATCTACTGCCTGGTGCTACGTCATTTTCCATTTGCCAGGTTTCTGGGGTGGATTTTGGAGTGAGCTCCTGAGACGGCAGTGGCAGCACTGAGTGGCTTTGACAGGTTGCCAGTTCAAAAGTGTTATTGCCTGGGTGCCTGTTGCTCTCAGGTTCTGCTCTGTTGTTAGTCTCTGGTGCCTGAAGACCTTTCAGAAATTATGCTTTTTTTTTTTTTAAATTATGTGTTTCGACCTCAAATCCTAATCCTTCCTGTTTGTCTCCTGCTAGTGTACTGCTCTCCCTGATTTCCCTGATGCAGTTTCTCCCAGATCCCCATATTGATATTGATTTCTGAGGATGTTGCATTCTGTAGACAAGTTTTTTAGGTCCTTTTTTATCACTTAACCCTTGCCACAAGATTTCTTGGTAACTAGCTACCCAATACAAGAGCCATAAAACAGTGATTACCCTTTCTTGCTCAGTGTGGTAGAGGGTCCTGGGCATTTGGGCTCCACAGCCTTCCTGAATAGCAGGCTCCTGGACATGAGGCAGATGGATCTCTCATCATCACCTTGAACAGGTCCACCCACCTTGCCTGGACCCTAAGAATGGCAGACCCTGTCCAGGCCCCTGTTGTTGCCCATCAAGAAGCATATTGCAGCCAGGTTTTGCAGGCTGCAATGAGCAGGACAAAAGAGCCTAGCCTGTGAAGGATGTTGGAAAGGTCCACCCCGTGTCCAGGGCTTTAGTGGGCCTGACCAACCCAGAGCTCCATACTCTCTAGGAGTTAGGCAGTGTCCTATTCTTGTGTTTAAATGGATGATATGGATGATTCTGAGTGTGTGATTGGGTGTCATTGTGGAAGAACATGAGTACTGTGCATATCAGAGTACAGGAGTAGAATGTGGAGAGAGAGGGAGG
>NW_004524699.1:0-10747 GCF_000260255.1 Octodon degus | reverse complement strand
GAGAGAGAGAGAGAGAGAGAGAGAGAGAGAGAGAGAGAGAGAGAGAGAATAAATAGAGTTGTCTTTTGAGAAAGTTTGAGCCAGGCTCTCAGGAGGAAAAGAAGCTTCAGTTACTTGTAGCTGCTGCATGAAGGTGAAAGAACAAATATTTGGTTAGCCTGGCTGAGTGAGCACACTGGGCTCAAGGTTCTGTGCCTTTAAGGTGACCAGAGCCCAAAGGCCCTCCTTAAGGGCTGCTCGGCAACACCCTTGATTCTTCTCAGAATCCCCTGCAGGGTCTAGCCTTTGACTTTGTTCCAATGCTGTGGTCAGCTCAGTCTATCAAGCTCCACGCTGAGCTCTTTGTATGATCGGCAACACTCTCTCTGTGTGCCTGCCTATGTACTCAGTAGAAATGAGCTCTCGTGGGCAGAGTGGGATCCTGATGGGAGACTGTTGGGAGCCACAGGAAGGTAGGAAAATGATCATATGTGTGTAGGTGGGACTGGGCCTCAATGCCTAAAGCAAACAAGCTACCTCAGTCCTGAGAAAAACATCCTGTCTGGTTAGGGTCAGCTATTAGTTGCTAGACAACCTTGTGTCATGTGTTACTAACTTTGCAAAAGTATAAATAAAGGATTTTGTTGTAGTGCATCAGGCAGACTAGCGACCACCTAGCACAGCTGTTGTCTAATTGTCTATCTTTCTCATGCCTGCTGCCATGTCTCCCAAAGTAGAACCAATTGCAGTGAGACCAACGGACCTCTACAGGAGACTGTGTGTCAGGGAATACAGGCAGCGAGTGTATGACCTAATTCTACAGACCCCAGAAGAGTAGAAAGGGCAGCAGAGCTGGAGCCAGGGAGGGATGAAGGGCCCCCAGCAAGGACCCCTAGGGGGAAGAAGCCCAGAACAGCTTGGGGCCAGTGTCTTCAGCTGCATCAGCATTGGCAGGGTCTCTTGGGATTTCTTTTCACTTGCCCAAGCTTCACTTTCTGGCTGTGTTCTTCCCACCACGGCCTTGTGCCACAGGACAGTGCTTCATGGCTGAGCCACCCTGCAAGGGTGAGGAGTTTACCAATCACCCTTAGACTAGGGAGCAAGGGACACGAGTCCTTTCTGCCCTCCAAGTTTTGTCCCACTCTGACCAACACCAGGGCCCTGCCCTGTGGTATACCTTTGCTCCAGAGTATATGTAGACTGGGTTGAACACGTGTGTGGGGAGCAGCCTTACTGTAGCCTGGGGTGGAGTGGCTGGACCCCTGGACTTGCAAGGGTCTAGCTGGTAAAGGCTCTTGGTAGATCCGAAGGGGCAGTCTGCAATACATGGGTCTCCGACTTATAGAACATCCCTCTTCTTCTCCACAGACAAACTCAAGAGAGTGGCATCAAGGAGTCTGTGTCCTGGGGCACACAGAGGACCCAGGATGTACTCTATGAGGCCAGGGCACCCCTGGAGCGTGGCCATTCAGCAGAGATCCCTGTGGGGCATCGGGGAACACTGGTGAGCCCTCCCTGGAGGGGGATTATGAGACAGAACCCAGTGGCCTGTGGGCAAGGATGGGGGTCTGTGGAACCAGAAGTGAGCATAAGGACCGGGATGGGAGAGCTGTGGACTAGGTTGGGGCGCACTGTGGGACCTGGATGGTGGTGCATAAGATGGTTCCCTGTGAGTATGACCTGGAGGCTGTTGTCCCCAGGCTGTGGATGTCCAGATGCAGAGCGTGTCACTGAGGGGCCCGGATGGAGAACCCCAGCCTGGGCTGGAGACCCAGGGCCGAGCTGCCTCCATGCCCCGCCTAGCAGCAGAAACACAGGTGGGTGGTTATGGAGGAGTCTGGGCTGGGGGGGTGGGTGTGCATCCCAAGGGTATGGGGGCCTGGGAGAGGAATAACAGCACCCATTCTTGGAGCTCACTCCAGTGAGCCTGCCCAGAACCCACATGTGATTAGCATTCTGGGAGCATACGGGCCCTGACCTTTAGATGTGGTAATGCCCAGGAAGTAATCCCCCAGCTCTGTCCCACTCAGCATTGTCCCTTAGCCCTGGTCCCTTAGCTCTGCTGTCTCCCCTCCAACTCTGTCCCCCTCCAGGTATGGTATCCCCCTTCCAGTCTGTGTTCCCCCAACTGTGCATCTGTACTTCTTCTCTTTCTGAGACTCTTTATCCTGTCTAGAAGATGATGCCACTTGCCTCTGTCTGTCCTTCTGTTTGAGTGTCTAGAACAACCTTCACTGTTCTATCCCTCTTCTTTGCCCCCTGCAAGTCAGACTTTTTATGGGACTTTGTTGCCTAAGGAGGAGGAGCTGGCCCATAAAGTTGAGGTTCTGTGTACATCCTGGGACAAGCTCCTGTCCAAAGATCCTGAGAAGTGTCCATTCTGCATTTGCATTCTGAGTCAGAGCAGGGCCTGCAGTGTCTTGGCCTCAGCCCTGAGTGTGCACGGCCTGCTGGCCCCAGGTTTTTCCTCTTCATCGCATTCTTTGTTCCTGTGCCTCTTAGGTTTGTACATGTGCTGTGAACTTTGCTCTCATTTTTGACTCCCATTTCACTGCCTTTTGCAGCGTGCCTGTCTTCTCTTCACGGTCCATGTGTTTTGATGTTTATGCCTGTGTCGTACTCTCTTTGGTTTCCTGCAAGGTGTCACAGGCTGATCTGGCTGTGACTGACTCCCACAGGGAGGGCCCCTTCCCTAGGCTCTGGCAGTAGTAGCTTTAGGGCCTCTGGTTGCGAGGCCAAGGAAGAGCTACCCCTGCAGTCAGTGAGGCAGCCATGACTACACTCAGATTGTTCAACCCCACTAGCAGCTTCTTGGCTTGGAGGACCCGTAGCCCCTTCCTTGCATAGTAGGGGCTCCATCCTAGGCCTGGTTCCTCCTGACGGGACCTGGCCAACCTCCTTGCCCCCCCCCACCTCAGGGCCTTCTTCATCCTTCCATCTATGTTCCCCCTTTTCCCTCACCACAGCCTGCTCCGGATACCAGTCCCATGAAGCGCTCCATTTCCACGCTGGCCCAGCGCCCTCGTGGGGCCCACCTCTGCAATGCTTCCCTGGACCGCCCGCCCCCCAGTCAGGCACCACATCACCATCACCACCGCTGCCATCGCCGCAGGGACAAGAAGCAGAAGTCCCTGGAAAAGGGACCCAGCCTGTCTACTGACGCAGATGGTGGTGCGTGCCAAAGGGTCTGGGGAACCTCTTGAAGGACTGTGGCCTGCATTAGGGTCTGCGTACAGATGTGGATGGCCTCTTCCTTGGTGTCCCTTATGGCCCCATATCTGGCAGTAGTAAGCAGGGAACCGAGGCCCAGGCCTGAGCATCAGGCAAGAACACATGCAGCCCCCTGCCCTTCCCAACCCTGCTGCCCCTGGGTATGGGGTCTGGGACCGAGGTCTCCCTGGTGCTGAGCTTGGCTGAGCTGGTCTCTCTTCTTCCTGGGCCAGTACCAAACAACACCCCAGGACCAGGCGTGCCCCCAGGCGAGGGGCCAGCAGGCTGCCGGCGTGAGCGCAAGCAAGGGCGCGGCAGGTCCCAGGAGCGCAGGCAGCCGTCCTCCTCGTCCTCAGAAAAGCAGCGCTTCTACTCCTGCGACCGCTTTGGGAGCCGCGATCCCCCACAGCCCAAGTCCTCCATCAGCAGCCACCCCACGTCCCCGATAGCTGGGCCGGAACCAGCACCCCACCCACAGGTAAGTGGCATAGGCCACATGGGCGGTTGCCCCACTCTTGTCCTCAGGCCCTCTCCTGCCTCACTCTGCCTGTAGCCTTGTGCGCTCCCTCTGTGCCCTTGCTTCCCAGCCACCCTCCCTGGGGTGGGGGCTCCAGTCCTCCAGGGTCTCTGCTGCTTGTGTCCTCACTCACCTTCTGTGTCCTTATCCTGGCCCTGTGTGGCCCTCTCCCTCTCCTTCCCTGCCAGCTGCAGGTGCTCTGTGCTGCCCAATTTCTTTCTTGTTTTTATTTGCTGTTCTCTTTACACAGGGTGGTGGCTCCGTGAATGGGAGCCCCTTGGTGTCGACACCTGGTGCTAGCACCCCAGGCCGAGGTGGGCGGAGACAGCTCCCGCAGACCCCCCTGACACCACGTCCAAGCATCACCTACAAAACAGCCAACTCCTCGCCTGTCCACTTCGCTGGGACTCAGAGTGGCCTCCCAGCCTTCTCCCCTGGCCGGCTTAGCCGTGGACTTTCTGAACATAATACCCTGCTCCAGAAAGACCCCCTGAGTCAGCCCCTGGCCCCTGGCTCTCGCATCGGCTCCGACCCTTACCTGGGGCAGCGTCTGGATAGCGAGGCTTCTGCCCACACCCTGCCTGAGGACACGCTCACGTTCGAGGAGGCCGTGGCCACCAATTCGGGCCGCTCCTCCAGGACTTCCTATGTGTCCTCCCTGACCTCCCAGTCCCACCCCCTCCGCCGTGTGCCCAATGGCTACCACTGCACTCTGGGACTCAGCACCAGTGGCCGGGCTCGGCATAGCTATCACCACCCTGACCAAGACCACTGGTGCTAGCTGCACCACAACTGCCCGTGCACCTGACCATCGGTGTGGGCTCCAGTGGATGAGTTTTATCATCTACACTGGGCTCTGGGCTGCGGCCCCTGGGAGGAGGGGCCTCACCTATGGCCTCCACAGTGGGGGCGCTCCCCCTTTTACGTTGGAAGGACTAATAAAGCCCTTTCGTAGAGGGTTGTGATGTGTCTATCCCCCTCATGTGCTGCCTTCCTGGGTGTTAGGCCACATGTCAGATCCCAAGCAGGAGGTGGCCAGTGCACTGAGATGAACCCAGCGTGTCCGGATCCCATGTCATGGCCTCCACCGTCCAGGGTGGGTGCTTGAACCTGTTCTAGGAGGTTTGAATCTTTTGGGTAGCACCCTGTATCCAGATGTGCAGCATGGAGGGTAGGATATGCCTGCAAGCCTGCAAGGGGCCCAGCCGTGGCTTGGCATCCCTTGCCAGCCTCCACGATTCTGTCTCTTGTCACTTGTGGCACTGAAGAACAAATGTGTGCAGGAACACTGTCCTTCCCCAATCACTGTTGCTCCAGCAGGGACCAAATCTGAAGAACATCTGTGCTATTGATTCTGGTTTTTGGTCACAACACCCTTCATTCTGTTGTTTCAATATACTTGATCTAGAAAAACAGAAAACAGGAAAAATGGCTGAGGAACTGTTAACATAACATCAACCTATAGGAAGGTCTCCTTTTCCTTGTATGTGTCTGTACTTGCGTGAGAAGATGTTCCTGTGTGGACTCTGTCTGGCCTGGGTGGTCCCCAGCAAGCCTGGTACCTGCTGCTTGATCAAGTGCCTGACCTCCAGCTCCGGGGCATCGTGTGTGAGGCGAGGCCTTGTGAGCCATCACCCGTGGATTACATGAACACTGCTTAGAACAGCAACTGGGTAGAAAGCTCATGTCTGAAGGACCAACAGATGACACTCAGCAGCACAGTGCAGTGAAGACAGGCAATTTTGCCCATGTTCTTCCCACAAGCAAGAGGATTTAGGGAAGACAGGGACCAGCAGAGTGCGTGCTTGTGTGAGGCATTTTCAATCTTCTATATTTGATTCTCAGGGATGGGATGCCTGGCAAGTAGGGCATGATCTCTGTTGTATATGAAGTGACTTTCCACCAAAAGCTGAAGGAGTGAAAGGCTAGTGGGGAAGAGGAGATAATGACTGGGTGGTTGCATGTGAGGACATTGTGGCAGGATGTCACAGCAAGTCACTGATGGAGAAGAAATGGCTTCTGTGTGGCTGTGGCCAAGTTCCTTGCCCTGGGCATAGGGAGGCAGTAGTCAAATCTAGCCTCACAGCCACTCTCCAGAGGGGAAGCCCATACTCAGGATGGTGTTTGGTGTGGAGAATGTTAGGAGACCCTGTCATGAAGAAGGGTGCATGTGGACAAGTCCATCCGTGTGTCCTTTGTGTTGGCACTTCAGATGATTTCTCTGTGGGGTTGTTGGCTTCTACCCCATGATTCTTCTCAAGAAGCTATGTGTGATTCATATATATGTGTCTGGGTGTGTGTGGTGTGTTGTGTGGATGTTGTTCACCATAGGGCTATGCAACAAAAGACACATTTAATAGAAACAAAACACACAAGACCACCATCTGGTCTAGAGTTTCAGCATGATTGTGACCAAACCTTTTTATAGAATTTCCTTATGTGAAGGCACAACACTCTGCAACTTTAATGGTAACAGAGTATTTTATTCTAATAGGGTAAAATTATGCCGGAATCTTGGTCTGTGCATGTGACTCTGTGCTCTGTTGCAAAGTAGAAGGATGTGCATTTCAATAGTTTTGTCTGTTTCCCCAGCCCATGGTATCTTGGGTGTCAAAATGTATACATTCCATGTAGAACCACAGTTGTCTCACAGGCAGTCACCACAGGTCAAGGATACTCTTTTCTAGATTCATACAACCTAGCTGGCTTGCCTGGATTCTTTTAGGCACTGGCATTCATGAAATTACAAGAAGGGAAAGGGATCGTATTTTCTTGATTTTGGGTTGGTTTCTGTACTGTCTCCTCTCAAGTTATTGTCTATTTCCTCTCAAATCTCATAGTGAGTTGCCAAATTTGAAATGCATCAACCAGCTGTCTGCATCTGGAATCTGTCAAGCAGTGGCTGTAGTTTGAACAAGTTATTTGTGCATGTAAAATATATACATATATACATTATACAAGTATGTGCATGAAGTATATATCTTCATACTTTTGATACAATGTATTCATTTGTTAATTTTTAATTATATTTGATATAAATTGAAGGTTTGTTGTAAAACTTTATATTTAACAACAGTGTTAAAAAGAAAGAGAAGTCCCAACCATGCAAACCAATTGGGACCTACTTTTAAAAAAAAATCCTGTGATTGACTAGTTTGCTGCCTGAGTAATATTTACAAGCCAAAATTTGGATTCTGCTATTGTTTCTACAATGACCTTTTGTATGAAGCAAAGTCCTTGGATTAAAATAAAAATATGAGAAAAAAACCCCAAAAGCAAAAGCAGAACTCCCACAATGCTGCTAGGAGGTATGTGGGGGGGGGGGTCTGTGTGTCTTAAATGTGCTGGGTGGGTAGGCAGCCAGGACAGCACAGGAGAAAGTGGTATCCTGACTATAGGCTCCAGTTAAAAAGCAGGTGTGGGATACTGCGAATCAGGGTGAGCATGGCTCAGGACCCTCTGGGCACTCTGACTCCCAAGACTAATAGCTGGACTACAGTGTGCAGAACCTGGGCACCTGGAGGCACAGGTAAGCAGTGTGGCAGCAGCTGGACTACATTGCCCAGAATTCTTGCTTCGCAGTTCCCAGCCACTCCATCCTCCTCCCTTTGTAGTGAAGACTGAGGAAGCCGGACTACATTGCCTGGAATCATTCAGAGTATGGAGTGCACCTTTATGAGCACTGAGAGAACAGAGTCCAGATTCTCTAGTCCAGAAATTTCGGGGATCTGACAACTCACAGCCACTCTGCCAGTCCACCCTCCCACCCTTAGACCAGTACCGCCAGTCTCAAGACTGCACTACCCAGAATGCCACGAGCTGTGAGGACAGACTACAGAAACACACAACTCAGAATCCTCTGGCTGGGGAGATAGCTTGTGGCTTGAGTGCCTGCCTGGCAAGCACAAGAGAATCCTCTGGAACTGCAGAGGCCTTTGCAACAAAGGTTAAGTGGACAGAAGGAAAACAATAGTAGAGTACCTGGGCAAGAGCATGGGTGTCTTTCAGACCTGCAGCTCTCAGAACAGAGACATGGGGGAAGCAGTTTTGAGCTGAGGTCACACCTCTGCAGTAGCCACCGTGGCGCTACATTTAATGCCTTAAAATGACCCTAAAATGGGTCTGGTCACTGACAAAGTCACCATTTCAAACACACCACTGTGGTGACTTTCTTACCAACCAGCCTACCAAAACAAGGATTAGGGTGAAGTTAGGAGATTAGGATTAAGGAGTTAGAGGGTTAGGGTTAGGGTTAGAGCTTAAGGTTAGGGTTCAGGTTATATAACCATATTAGGGTATCTTGTTTTTATAATTAGGAGATCCCATTTTTAGGGAACTCCATTTTTATATACATTCTTAATTTAACTTTTATTTTTTAAATTAAACATTTGAAATCATATATCATATATGTCTTTTAATAATAGAAATGTATATGCTCTATTGAAATACATGGATTCCATTGAAATACGTAAGGTCCATAGGAAAATATAGGGATAAGCATCTCTATAAGGATGCCTAAATTGGTGGCTTAATATGTGGGAGTGCAGAAGTGTGCATCTTATTTTTGTTGCTGGTGGGTTTTTTTAATGTATTTAGTACAAAGTCTACAAGGTCTCACTATTCAGATCAGACTCAGTGATCCTCCTGTTTTCAGCTTCCCAAGCCCTGAGGTTATAGGTGTGTGCCACCAGGCCCAGTCTCAGTGTGCCCTGGGGACAGAGCCAGCACAGCATGCCAGGGGATCAAACCCCGGTCCCTGTGTCTACCTAAGCAGGTGCTTTAATCCACTGAGCTATCTGGCAGGCCCTAGAAGTATATCTTGAGGTTTCAAGTTCAAATCTAGCATTGGGGGTCAGGGTACTAAATTCTTTTTTTTTAATTATTTATTTATTTGTGTGTGTGTGTGTGTGTGTGTGTGTGTGTGTGGCCATCTCAGCCCACCAGGAGGTGGGGCTGGCTGGCATGTGGTGCTGGAGGATTGAACCGTGGTCCCTGTGCTTTGCGAAGCTTGTTCTAAGTAGGTGCTTTAGACCACTGAGCCATCTCACCAGCCCCTTAGAATTTTAGTTTTGTTTTTTTGTTGTTGTTGTTGTTTTTTGTTTTTTGTGTGTTTTTCACGGAACCAGGGATTGAACTCAGGCCCTTGCGCTTGCCAGGGAAACGCTTATTACACTGAGCCATCTCTCCGGCCCCTCAGGGTACTAATTTCTTAGGAAGTTGGCAGTGATGTAGAGTTAGTGTGGATATAAGGAACAATTCCATGAAAGTCCCTTATATTGTAAGTTAAATTCTATTTAAAGTATATTGTGGTAAATTAAAGATTTATATTATAAAACGAGAGGAAAACAGTTCAACAAAGTACAGTATATGTTGCTAAAACTCAATGTTACAGAGTTGAGTTAATACAAATTTATTTTCTCACAGGTTTGGAGGAAGGAGTTCAAGCAAAAGCTGCCTATAGAATTTCTCTTGAACCCTCTTTCTTTAACTTGAAGACAGCAACTCCTAGCCATGTCCTTACATGGCCTTTAACATGTTCACCCTGGTGTTTCTTTTTCAAGGACTCAAGTAAAGGACTGGATTAGAATACACACACATTTTTTTTCTCTTTTCATGGAATACCAACAATATTTGACTCACATGACAAGGTTACCTCAGGGATATATGAGAATCTGGTTGGGGTGGCCTGAGATGTTTGTCCAGTCTATGTATGTCCCAGGCTATTCCAGCCAGTGGCCCCTACAGAGAGTTTTCTAGAAAAGTTTTGAGGTGTGACATCCAGCAGGCTACTTGTGTAGCTATTGTATTTCCTCCTGGCGTCCACAGCTGATAGCCAGTGTCTGTCCCTCAGAGGACAGCTTGGGAATGTTATTAGGGGCTCTCCATGATGGGTTAGCCACTCTGTACCACGCAGCACTGCTCCTAATGCGCACCCTTAGATGCCCTTGACAACCTCATCCAGAAGACACCTGGGAACATGAGAAGTGCAGCCAGTATCAGACCTAACCAGGAAACATATTTGCACTGGAGGTCCCTTCTCCAAACTTCATGTCTATGCCTGAGTTCACCGACCTTATTCTTCTCTAGGAAAAAAAAAAGAAGATGGTCCAGGGATATAGCTCAACAGCATAAGTGCCTGCCTGGCAAGTGCAAGGTCCTGAGTTTGATCCCTGGTAGTGGAAAAAAAAAAGGAAAGAAAGAAAAAGAGTGAAAGAAAGTTGGGGATTTACCTTGGTGGCATAAGGTCCTGCTTGGCAAGTGCAAGGTCTTGAATTTGCTCCCTGGTACCACATCGGTGCCAGCCCTGCAACTGTGCATGTTAGCACAGAAGAAGAAGGATGGGGAAGAAGAGGAGGAGGAGGAGGAGGAGGAGGAGGAGGAGGAGAAAACTAGAGAAGAATGTCACTGGGATGGGACACAAATTACATTGTTTGATCAGAAAGGGCTTCCCAAAGGAGAGGGTATGTGTATTGACCCAGCCAAGAGCTGGAGGGTCAGGGAGTAGAAAAGGCAAAATTCCCACATGGCCCTCAAGCTGCCTGAGACCTCAGTGGATAACAGCGCTGCCCAGTTCTAGTGTTTGCATTCCTGTCAGTCTATATATATGACTAGATGTGTGCACTATCCTCACAAGTTTTGGCTGCACCTTTAGTACAGATTTCATTGTGAATTTGCTCCAGTTAAATTTTTTTCCTACAGTGAAAATAATTTGCAACTGTGTCACGGAGGATAAGATATAAAACATGCATTCAACACTGATGTGTGGGCAATTTCTGTATGCTATGTTCTAGTGAAGGCACATTCCTAAAGATAGTCATTTATAAACTGCAGTTTATGCACACTCTCAAATATCTGATAACATCCAGTTGAAGATATTCTTAATAACTCTCCTCAGGGATTTGACATTGTGTGACTGCATTTTCACTCCTTATGTAGTGTTAAGAAGCCTTTGTAAGGATGTTTCTTCATCCCTAATGTATGCAAAATTATACTCTAATAAAGTTATACTAAACGTTCTTCAATAAAAATAACATTTAAAAT
>NW_004524698.1:8946737-8948272 GCF_000260255.1 Octodon degus | reverse complement strand
GGACCTGCAGTGCTGGCGACCACTTATCTTTCAAAATATCTAAACATATTCTTCCCCACATGTCTACATTAGGATGATAAATTTCGGTCCTGAAATAAACTTTGAGTGTTGCCATTGGGTATTCTTCTGGTAGAAATAGATCAAGTTTAAAAGTCCCTCCTTCAAAGAAGGAGTCCTGGGGACCAGCAATAACCATGTGAAAATAATGGGCATTGCTCCCATCTGGTTCGGCTTTAATCCCAGGAACCGGCTCTGCCAGAAAATCTGGGTTTCGGGGCCGAGGAGATGGCTCAGTAGAATAAGCACTTGCCTGGCAAGCGCAAGGGTCTGAGTTCAATCCCCGGTTCTGCCAAAAAAAAACAGAAAATCTGGGTTTCCTTGCTAATCCTGCAGGGCAGCCTGGCCACCTTGTCAGATTCCAAATTCGGCCTCTGGTCACATCTCTGGCTCCACTCGCCTCAGGCCGGAAGGAGGTTTTTCATATAGAACTTTGAAGGGTGTATACCTCAGGGTCCTGGTGGATTCTGGACCTTGAGAATAGCAATGGGAAGTAAATTTATTCATGGTGTCTGAGTTTTGTGATGAGACTTAGTTAATATTGACTTTAAAAGTTTTTTTTAACTTTTTTAGAGCTTTGTGGCCTATATGCTGTGTGTAAATTTTATTTTCATTTTTAGCTTTTTAATTAGCTTTTGGGCTATTTATGCCATGAATATAGGCCCATAGTTGCTGCCTATGGTGAAGGGCGGCCCATATTTAGAAAAAAAAAATTTTTTTATAACAGTACTTTATAAACCTCAGTGGCTCTTTTTGTGTTAGTGGGGAATGCCTCTGGCCATCCAGAATAAGTAAGCACTAGGAGATATTTATAGCCTTTGACTGGTTTTATTTTTGTACAGTTTATTTCTACTACCTGGCAGGGGGCATAGGTCCAGATGGGGGACTTTATGTGTGATTTGTGATGGCTCTTTACCCAAGTATAAGCCAAATTTTGAGGGACAATTATTTGATCATCTGATAAAGTCCAAGCACCATTTGGGTTCATGTGGGCCCCTTCCTATTGTGCCTCCTCCCTCCCCTTTGTTTTGTTTTTTGGTTTGGTTTGGTTTTGGCCAGCTGAGCCTGCCCTGAGTCAGGGCTGGCACAGCATGTGGTGCCAGGGATCGAACCTCAGTCCCCTGCACCTGCCTAAGCTTGCCTAAGCAGGCACTTTAGACCACTGAGCTATCTCACAGGCCCTTTTTTTATTTGAATAGCAGAGGGGCTTGCTGGAAAGACTGAGAACAGTATTGGGGGCATTTTATGTTGGGCTTTTAAATTCTGTTTTAAAGTATTTGTTCCTCACGTGGAGCCCTTTATTGCCAATTTTACAGTTTTATTTGCCTTGTGATTTTTGAGAATGATAACATTTTTACTTTTTGATGTTTGTTTTGTTTTGATTTTTGGTACTAAGCATCAAACTCAGGACCTTGTGATTACCAGGCAGGCACTTATGCCGCTGAGCTATCTCCCCGGACCCTTTTTGGTGTTTTTTT
>NW_004524698.1:8933481-8946077 GCF_000260255.1 Octodon degus | reverse complement strand
TTTATTTTTATCCGTTTTCTTTATAAACTAGAAGAAAGTTTGCCACCAGTGCTTTCAGGCAGGGAGGCCAGCCTTGAGCCGTACGTGATGGGTCTTTTTTAAGGGCTGATTTTGGGGGGTTAAGATCTCTGATGGCAAGTATTTTTGTTTATTAACAAATAGGTTAAAGGTCCTAGTTACATTAGGAATACCTAGTGCTGGGGCTGTTGACAGTGCTTATTTTATGGTCTGGAAGGATTCAGTTTGTTTTAAAGTTTAACTTAACAGGATTTTGTTTTGGTTTTGGTTTTGGTTTTGGTTTTGGTTTGGTTTTTGTCAGCTTGTCATATAAAGGCTTAGCCTGTGCAGCACCCAGGAATTTTTAAAACCATCTCTTATTTTGAGGCTTGGAATGGAGCAAATGACTTGGGAGACGGAAGGCAGACTGCTCAGTCCTTTTTTTAAGTTAAATCCCAAGTAACACATTTTCAGTAGACTCTATAGCCTTTAGCCAGTAGGTGGCAGAGAAGGGCCTGTGTTTGCTTTCAGTGGTTTGACATTGCTGACATACTGCACGAAAGTCCAATTAAAGTTTGCGCGTGGAAATTGGGCCAGGTTAGCAGCTAGTGCCTTCTGAAAAAGTTGGCGGGAGTTATTGAAACCTTGTGGCGAGTGAGTGCAGGTAAGTTGGCCTTTTTGTCCCATTTCTGGGTCCTCCCATTCAAAGGCAAATATGGGCTGACTGGCAGGTATGACCCACACAGAGAAGAAAGCATCTTTTAAATCCAGACAGGTGAATCAGCCAGCATTTGGGGAAGCAGGTTCAGCGGGTATAAGGGCTAAGAACGGTTGAGGGCAGAGTTGGGGTGGCTGAGTTGGTGGCCCTGACCTGGAGCTCTCTGTAGGCTTCTATGCCCAGAAGAGAGGAGTGTTTCAAGGCCACTGACAGTTTATCAGAATTTCAAACTGTTTCAAGTGAGAAAATGTGGGACATTGATACCAGCTGCATAACTTACTAGTAAGAAATAACTGGTTTTGAAAACTCAGATTATATTTATACACGAAGTATGAAGTTTCTCCCAGGCTGAGAAATACAACAGAATTTTCACAGGGCAGCAGACAACCTTCACATTGTATTCTTCTCTTTTCTAGACCTGAGCTTGGGTTTGATTCAAATGACCCCCGCTTCACACCTCTGAACATTATCTTCAATCAACAACTCCCTCTGTTGCTCCTAAGAATGCAGTAAGTGATGTGTGGGCTACACAGATACTGGGAGTCCCTTGAGCAGGTAGTGGCTGCAGCCTGAGGTAAGGACGAATCCAGGAGCCAGATTTGAATGGCTGCCCCTCCAAGCCTCCTAGCCAGCATTAAGGCAGAGGGATGACCGATTTTTGAAATTTTGCGAGGGCTGTCTCCTAAATCTATAGGAAAAAAGGAAAGTAGCTATGGAGGTGAGAGCACTGAAGATTTCTTAGATTCTCTAGTTGCTTATTTAGTAAGATTTCTAGAATCTCCATCTAGCGATCTGCATGTGCCACTAAGGAATGGCAAGCAACATGCAGAAGCACACCGGTCCTTTCCTTGTGTGGCCTCTCAACCCCATTCAGCCTTGGTGTCCAGGTGCAATGCTGCTTAGCTGGCTCTCTCTTTCTCTCTCTCTCTTTCTCTCTCTCTCTCTCTCTCTCTCTCTCTCTCTCTCTCTCTCTCTCCTAGCCCTATGTCTTGTTACTTTTTCCTCATTGCTCAGACAAAATACTTGACACCCAAAATGAAGGAAGGAAAGGTTTATTTAGCTCACAGTTTGTGGAGGTTTCAGTCCATGCTTGGCTGACTCCAAGGCAGAGTGTACATGGCAGAGGGCAGCAGTTCATGGCGGTGGAAAACAGCAAAGAGCAAAGGGAGGAGCAGCTGGGGCAGCTAGCAAGCCTCTCGCCCTTCCTTATATAGTATTCAGGCTATCTGCTCCAGGGCAGGTATAGCACACACACCCATAAACCCAGCATTGGATCATCACAAACTCTAGAAGCCACCCCAGTGACTGCATGAGGCTCTGGGGGGACAACTAGACACAAACCATAACACCCCACTTCTCCTCACTATACAAATCCCAGGCTAGGGTGCAGCTCAGTGATAGGACAATTGCCTAGAATGTGCAAGGCTCTGAGTTTTGTTGCCAGCACCCTGAAGAAAAAAATAGAGATCTTCAAGGCATGGCCCCAAGTGTTCTTTTATTCTCATTCTACAGATTTCCTTTCATGGATTCATTTTCACTCGTGGCTTCTATTACCCAAGTTAAATCTATATCTCACAATCCCTGCCTCAGGAGAAAAGAAGAGAAATCTTGACAGTGTAGAGGGAAACCCTTCTCGGGGGAATTTAGGGATAGGAAAGACATTTTCTGTGTAATGGCAAAATGTTTTGTGATTAGCTTTAAAAAAAATCTAAATGTTTTAGTCACTTTCTCTTTATTGGGACAAAATGCCTAACATACACAATTTAAAAGAGGAGAAGTTTAATTTGGTGAATAGTTTTGGAGTCCATAGTCAACTGGCTCCAAGACAGGAAGTCACTGTGGAAGGATCTGGGATGGAAGCTGCTGGTGCCATGTTTGCCAGGAAGCAGGGAGAGGAGGGAGGAGCTGGGGAGGAAAGAAAGCCTCCTAGGTGCCCCTCCCAGGACCCATCTCCTCACAGCACATTTAGCTCTGAACTCTTCCTTGTTTGAATCTGCCCAGGATCCAATGACATCCCCAACACATGAGAAGTTGAGGGGATATTTTAGAAGTAAAATATGGCATAAACCAATTTAATTCAGAAGCATTTTAAAGTCAGGATTTTGCCTCTGACCTGAGCCTGAGGCTAAAGGGAAAGACAGGCTGTGAGGCTGAGCTGATGGCCCTTGGCTTGCAGCTCACTAACTTCTCTCACAGCAGAGGAGCTGCCTTGTGGGAAGCCTGGAACCTGTGACAAGGAGCTTTGTCACATTCCATGAGTGATGTGCTTGGTGTAGACTGAGACAGGGGCTGTGGTTGACCTGAAATGCAAACTGAGGTACAGATATGGGAGCAAAGATTTAGTCAAGCCAAGATGAGGACGAACACCCAGGGCAAGAAATTGTAACCACTTGGTATTAGTGTTCCTCCGAAAGGTGTCTGAGGGTAAGCATTTTCATCAACAAATAGGACCAAATTGCAATTGCATTAGCTGATGAGAATAATACAGGACTCTGGCTGAACTTGGTCAGCTTGTTACAGCTTTCAGGTAAGAATGTCAATAAGGAGGGAAAGACTTTTACTGGGGTTATTTATTATCTTTATGGCCCCAGGAAGTCTGCAGAGACCTGTCATGCTGGGTCAAAATGACCTAGGTGACTGTGACCTCCTGCCTTGGGTTTCCCAAGGCTAAAGAATTTTGTGACCTCATTTCAATTTTTCCTGCATATGACATTTTAAATCCTTCCACAGTATCGAATGGTTCAGAATGTAAGCATAGAGACTATTTCTCAGTCCCTTGAAGAAGAATGCTGAAAAGCACTTGCTGAGAAAGAATGTTTAATTTTTTATTGGATGAGAAAAAAAGGTAAACACACGCAGGTAGAATTTACAAATGGTGAACAATTCAAATTCAAGTTATGCAATGAACTAAGTAACAAGAGATACATGTCCGTCTCCTTGCTGTCCTGTCCCTCTTCCCACCCAGGCAGCAAGCACTGGCTTCTTCCGGAAATGTTTCCATGAAGGTATTTATGTGTGTGTGTGTGTGTGTGTGTGTGTGTGTGTGTGTGTGTGTGTGTACACACACTGTGGGATTGTGAAACAGGTGTTTAATCTTCATCCCATTTCCTAGCACACAGCCACTAAAGCCCTGGGAATGTCCAAAGTGTCCCATGTGCAAATGAGGTTACTGATGGCTGGGGTCCCTGAAGAGCCTCAAGATGGGGACTGAGTGCCAGAGGACCCACCCGGTGGCACCTACAGCCTCACCACTTGTCTTTTTGACAGTAGCAGCTCTCCCAGTGAGCTTCACCTTACTGTTAAATGTGACAGCAGCCTGGGAATCTGGGCCTCAGATGGACAGCTTAGAAGGAACACAAGCACAAGTGAGTCCCTGAGCCCCCAGAAGAAGGCACAATTTTTGTTGTATCCAAAGCTGACAATATCCACTGCCTTCATCCTGTCCTGGTAGGCTGGAAAGAGGATAGTCTTAGATAGAGAAGCCCTAGATAGAGAAACTCCATCCTGCAGTGGTTTCTCGTTAGCTGTCCAGTGGGTCCCCGCCAAGTGGTAAGGCCGTGAGTCAGACTGTGGCACAACGAGGTCATGACGCCAGTGATGGCAGTGCTTGCTGAGGTAGCCGGAGGTACCCATAAGGTTGAGATGGAAGCAAGGCACACATAACTTTCCCAGGGGGTCTCCTTTCTGCGACCCTGCTTTTGCTTTTTTAACTAGAGTCATATATAAGCAATAGCTTACCAAAGGTGAGTCATCAGTACAGACTCCTGTAAGCTGTACGCCACTCTGAATTAGCCTCTGATAAACTCCTTTACTTACCAGGTGAGGCTTATTGAAGTCACTCTTTGGACTGTGGACTGACTCTCAGGTGGGAGGCCGATGTTTCCTTTGTGTTTCTCTGGACGTTCACACAACCCGGGCAGATCATTTTCTAGTTCACTTTCGCTGAAAGCAAAAGCCGTCCACAAAGGGTCCCTTCCATGTGTTTGTCCATGATCCCGCTTCTGCCTTATCGGGCTCAAAGCTGTGTCTCGGTTGCCAGCACCTTCCAAAGTGAGCCCTTTGGTTTTCTGTCACTTTCCACCCATTGGGTTAGCGGCACAGGTTGCAGCTTGTTTTCCTTTCCACCTGGGATATTATCCTTACAGTTTTGAAATCGAGTATTTCTCACATCACATTCTTAAATATTTTATCACTTTACTGGTATTTCTCCAAGAAGTATTTTCAATTCTTTGACGAATCATATTGCCAGAAAGAAAAGTCCTGTCATTGTGTCCTAGTGTGTTTCTATATGTACTACACTCTAACCCCAGGAGACCAGGGTGTCTAGCTCACACCCTCACGAGCTCATGGGATTGCTGCCTATTCCTGCTACTAGTGAAAATGAAATGGAGCTTTCATCATTATGCTGTGTACTGAATCACACAGGCTCCTCCGCATCTAGTCCATGCCAAGCACAGTGTCAAGCCCTGTAGATGCAAATGTGAATGAGAAATACCTCCAACCATATACCAGTCTAGAAGCACAAAATGTGCTTTACATGCAATATGTCTTGTTGATGCATTACATATTACAAAGTAAGTAAAGTGGGCTGTTGTTGTTGATGCCATACACTATGAAGGCTCCAAGCCACTGCAAATGGTCAAATACAATTCCTTTCTTAGTAAATACCTACACTACATGAAAAAAAAAAACTTAAGGAATTTAGCCAAGCAAAGAAAGTCATAAGTGTTAGTGAATAAAATTTTTGGCCATGAATTCATTTTAGTATTATGGTCCTAGAAGTCTGGCTCAGCGCCATTATAGCACATTGGGTTAACAGAGAAAGAAAAGGACTCTGAAGGAGAGTTCTCACCAGGTTCTTCTCTGTCTGAATGGAATTTCCTTGCAGGATAGAGACAGGTCTGCCTCATGGAGCTCTCTCTCTCTTAAATGGAAATTCCTCACTCTTCTCATACTCAGGGTACAAAGGAAGAGTCTGGGGAGAAAAGGCTTGGATGACTAACAAATGTACATCCAAGAAAGTAGGTGAAGCACAGAGTCAAAGGAAAACTGATGCGTGTGGGTAGCATTGGCTAAATCTCTTCCTTGTGGATGGCCTGCAGGAATAGTCCCTAGGCCAGGGAAATGACAGGCAAAGGAACTCCAGGTCAAAGTTTTATGCAACAACAAAGCAGTAACTACTGCAGAGTTATGCTCAGGGTGATCAACTCTAGTCACTGGTGATAGCACATGAAAAAACATTAAGACTCTAGTCTTACACAATTCAGATCAGTCTGAGATCCTTCAGCAAACATAGATACTGAGTTAAAATAGGTTTTCCACCATTTCCCTGGAAATTATGGCCTTTTCCATGATATATATTTATAAATCATAATAGGTACTGTTCCTTCTTATTCTAGGGACAAAAATTAAAGTAAAATTTAAAAACACATTTGTGGCTTTGTAGTATGGTAGAAAGAAACTGAATGACTCCCAAAGGCCTCAGTGCTGGTATCAAGATTAGGTCAAATTCATCTTTTAAATTGATAGTTTTAGGCTGGGGATGTAGATCCACGGTAGGGTGCTTCCGTAGCATGTGCAAGGCCCTGGGTTCCACCTCCACACCAAAATAAAGAACCTCACAGGAGCCGCTGGCCCACAGTAATGCCTCTCCTCTACAATAAACTTTTGACTATAGGAAGCTGGCATGCAAAGAGTCCTACTTTCTCCAGGAGATGGAGGGCCCCTGGAAATTCCCAAGAGTTCAGAATATCACACAGCACCATGTGCTTTTTATTGTCATCCAAAGCCACATGGTTTCCTATGTACTTGTTAAACTGGATATTCTTCCAGAATGAGTGATACTAAAAAGTAAATACCATGGGATGGTGAATAAGAATTTGTCTTGGAAAGCTTCATCTCCATCCTAACTCTATCTACTAGATACTAAAGCTTAGCGGAATTTCCCAAACATAAACTTTGATTCTGCAATCAGAAAAATGATCTCTGCTCTGCCAATGACATCATATGGTCTTGGGAGAATGAATAAAATAACATCAGAAGTCTCTAGGCATCCTAGAATGTTAGATGCTAACTGGCTGAGTAATTTTAAATGCCCGATAATCCTTAGTGGTGAGGGTAAGATTCCTTAGGATGTGGAGACTCTCCTATTTGGTGTAGTTTCATGGAGTTGTTTCTTGTCTTATATGGTTTAATTAAACCCTCTGACCATTTATTTCCTCCTTGGAAAACGGAGGCTAGAGCACCTATCTCTTAATGTTACAGTAGAAATAAGCGCGACTCTCAGTAGTCTCTAGCCTAAAGTAAAAGTTACAAGGACCTGTTTCTTCATCACATGTATTTTAGAACATCACAGGATAAAATTGGAAAAGTAAGATTGGCATGTTGTTGAAAGCCTATTTGTGGGAAGCAATTTATCCTTGATTACATCTTGTGAAATTTCTTCCATGTAGGCACTTTTTGGTTGATGATCGTTTCTTCATAAATGGGTTGAATTCAGTCCCCCTTGGGGACTCTGTTCTCCTCATAGGCTTGTAAAAATACTCATACTAATATATCTAGAAAGAATGAAACCCAATTTACTCTGCTGAGTTATCCTTGAACCCCTGGTCCTGTTTCTTGAATAAGCCAAAGCATGCAGACCTTCTGGTCACTGACAAATGGCCTTCTCTGACGGAGGCCAGGACCTGCCAGGGGTGGGGCCGCCACCCAGCTGCGCCCCCATGACTGCTGTCATGAGAAGCTTTCATAGAGCAGTTGGACCAGAGCAGTGACAGCATTATAGATGTAGTAAGTAGTTTTAGACATGATCATATAAAAATATTTTGATCCAAGAGCTTCTAATGAAGCATTTATCCCTACAGTCAAGATGCTTCACTCATGTGCAATTATGAAAAATATCTTCTGGGTTGTTTGTCTACAGGAAAAAATGGAAACCAGCAATATCTATTTCTATTTGGAAAAGGCTAAAGCTCTACTGAACATGTTAGCCACACAGTTAGACCCACATCGCACACGTTAGGTAGTACCCTTGTCCCTCATGGCTTAAACTTGTGATTCAACATCACCATGAGCAACAGACGTGTGCATATGAATGCTGGCCATTGGACTGTGACTCCATAATAAGTAGATTCCTTAGGAGACTAGAACATTCTCTGAGCTCCTTGGGTATCATTCCATGTCTTCACTCAGCATTCACAGGAAATGCTCCCTTGCATGGTATCCAGGACAGCAGTGCAGCTAGATATGCTTAGATAGTGATAGACCAAGTCTGGGACAGAGAATAGTCCTAGAATGCACCAACAGGGGCTTGTAAGCTGGATTTTATCACTCAGGTAAGGATCAAGAAGGTCATGATGAATCTGAAGAGGAAAATAATTGTCTGCCTTTGATTCAGTGGAAGCAAAATGAAGAATATTGTCATGGATTCCAAATCACTATCCAAAAAAATTCCACTTTTACAAAATTCAAGGCATATTACCTGTCATTCTTCTTGGTCAAATGTCCTAGGGATGCAGCTTCCCATTGCAATTCTACTCTTTGAATATTGTCTTTAAAAAACAACCACAATCAGGATGGGGAGAGAGCTCAGTGGCATAAGCGCCTGCCTGGAAAGCACAAGATCCTGAGTTCGATCCCTGGTCCCACATGTTGTGCTAGCCCCAAAACCAGCTGTGTGCTGCACATCTGTAATCCTTGCACTGGGGAGGCTGAGGCAAGAGGATCACTGAGTCTAAACTGCAAACAAGACTCTGTATTGAAAGAAAAAAATTAATAAGACAACCACAGTCATTAAGTGGCGGTCTCCTTTTATTGTGGCTCCACCTCTGCCTGCCACGAGTCTCTCCTGCTGACCCCCTGTTCAAGCCCCACCAGGAGTGAAACCCTTTAGGAGGTGCATGTGCTCTTCTTTCATTTTACTGAGTAACATACAACTCTATGGGAAAGCAAGGAGTCCACTCTTGGGTTGGCTATACTTAGAGCTACTTGTGGAAATTTGTAGAGATCCTATAGTGTTCTTGTCTGCCATTGTATTGTTCTTCTTTTGACAGGAGTAATTAAATAGTGTCTCAGAAGCTCTGGAAACCAGACAGGGTGCTCTTCAAGGTCTGTTGGTCAGTGCGGAAGATGTTGGAAAGGCCATATCCAAGGAAAACAGGTGGGGGCTCTTCATGATCTTATTTTGCATTCATAAGACGGGGTTCCTACAGATCACCTCAGTGGAAAGAAACAAAATCTAGTATATGTTGGCAGTGTTTGCAGTAAATCCAGTAGGTAGAGACAAGAAATAACATTATGCCCATTATTCAGTGGTTTCTCTTTGTTTAAGCAAAGTGGACAATGTAGGAGATGAAACCTGAAGCCTGCTGTTCAGAGTGTGTGCTCTTCTGTAACCTCTATACCTAGAGCCAAGGGAAAGTGGTGCCCAGTGTCACACAGCCTTCACCCTGTTTTGTATTTTCTGAGGAAAAAAGGCTGTATTCAGAAGATCATGGAGCTTAGGACCAAATGGGGCACGTGTGCAGGAGATTTCACAGTGCAGCTTTCATAGATGTTACTCCAGTTGTTCTGTACTTAATGTTGCCTTTAAAAATGCAGGGGCCCCCTTTGTTATCCAGAAGTTATATGATGGACAATTCCTGAAAGATGGTACAAGTCTGCAATGAACTAGGAAGCTCCTTTGCAAATGTGCCTAGGAAAGGCCTGCCACAAAATTGCCATCCACAGTTCCATATTGGAAGTGACATAGAGTGAGGTCAAGAAGGGAAGCCATAAAAATGTATTACTTGGAATAGGAGAGCACAACTGTCAGGCAGCCCATGCTCGCAGGGGCTTCGCTCTGAGATGAACGAATCAAGATCCTTATTTTCTGAAAGAATATGGATGATCATAAAATCATTTAGAATGGTGATAAGTACATCAAATTCAATAGTCAAGATAATAAGAAAATAAAAGTGCATTACATAGTCTTCATATCAATATATTATCCCATGTGGAGACATTTTGCTGTTTTATTTTTCTCACAGCTGCACCCTCAGAGTCTGTAGCATGGTCCTGAGTATGAAGGGTGTACATCACTACACATGGGAAATTGCCACAGGAGAAGAAAATGGAATAAGCCTTCAATAAATGCAAATTGAAAATGAAAAACCACATAAGAATAAATTTAATGTTGCAACAAGATTCAAAATGTGTAAATCACTAAAAGGTTCAAACGGGTCCGGTAAGATAGCTCAGCAGACTAAGTGCCTGCTTAAGCAAGTGCAGGGACAGGGGTTCGATCCCTGGCACCTCGCCAGCCTGGTCCATGGTGCGCTGAGTCAGCTACTGACACTGGGCACGGTGGCGTATGCCTGTAATCCCAGCGCTGGGAGGGCTGAAAACAGGCGGTCATTACAAGTTCAAGCTGCATAGTGAGACCCTGCACCAAAGACATTTTTAAAAAAGGTTAAAATGTCCTATAATTCTAACGCTTTCAAGTAGGAAATCTGACCATCCATGTTATGAGAAACATGGATAACGATAAAATAGAATTTAAAATATTAATGAAGATGTAACATTGTTCTATTAAACATATTAGAAATTAAGGTAAAAAATAGCCATTCAAAGAGCAATGAAAACATTTTCCTATATTTTTTATTAAGGTAATAACTCACAGCGAACATACAGTGATCATTTGCCTGATGCTAATAAGAGCACGGTGTTTAATATATGAAGAAAAATCTGATAGATTAAGTAATAAATCTACATTCAGTTTTGGAGATTTTTAAATCATATTTATCTCAGAAGCCGCAGATAAGGGACAAAACAATGTTAGAATATAAAAAAGTTGAAGAACATAGTTATACTGATCTGTGCTGCTGTAACAGAATACATGAGACTGCACGATTTACAAGGAAAAGAAATTTATTCTTTCCGAATTAGGGAGGCTGGAGATGTCATCAGGTAGTTCCTTTAAAAACGGCTCACCAATCAAAAGCATTCCTGATCCTTCTTGCCTGGAACAGATAAATTAGATGAGACAAGTCAAAAATGGTGTGAAAAGTGTATTTGCAAAGTGAAGGGTGAATAAGTGAAAGAAGCCAGCTCTGCAGCGTGAGCTTGGGCAGAACAAGAGACAGAGATGAGAACAGCAAAACTGAAAGTACGCGCTATGTCTGGGAAACGCATCTCCTTAGGAAGCCACCAAAGCAGGCTCCCCGTGGCAGCTGGTCTTCTCTGTGCTGTCCACCCTGGTGGGAACTCACAAGAAGTTCTACATACAGGTTTGGAGAATTATTTGGGCCGGCCTGGGTTCTTGTAATTGACAGGTCCCCCTGCTTTCCCCAGCCAGCTTTGTCACCCCCTATATTCAACATCAGAAAGTCCATGATAGGTGCTGGCTTCTAGTGTGGGCCTACTTACCACATCCCCAAGTAGCAGGAGATAGGAAGAGAGGAAATCCACTCCCATGGTCCTTTATGGAAACTCCACCCTGGTGACTCAGACACTTCCAAAAGGCTCTGCCTCTCAAGCCTGTTGCACTAGAGATTAATTTTCCAACATATCAATTTTAAGGAACATGTTCAGACCATAGCAATAGTTTACAAGATTATTTTCAATATCCATAAATAAATTTGACTAGAAGAAAAATGACATTATTTTCCTATAAAATAAAGCTATCAGAAAAAAACTATTTCAGTCACAGAAAAGATTATTTTTCCCAAATTGATATCTTATATTCAGTAATAAGAAATGGCAAAATTACTGCTACCTGGAAATTATATGTTTATAATTAACAAGGAAATTCACATATAAAAGGAACATGAACACGTTTATAATACAATAGAAGGTACAAGATAAAAAGACAATAAAGGAAAAATGTGGGGAGGTTTTTCTGGTTTGGTTTATATTTTTTAGTTTGGTTGTTTGGTCTGGTTTTTTCTGTACTGAGGATTAAACCAAGTCCTTTGCTTTATCTCCAGCTCATTTTATTTATGGATTTATTTCTTATTTACTTTCTTTAGAAACTTTCTCATTAAGTTTCTATGTTGCCCAGGCTAGTAATTCTTCTGCCTCAGTCTCTCGGGTTTGCATCACTATACCCAGCTCAAAAATGTGTGTTCTAGGTAAAATTTTAGAATAATATGAAATTTGAAACTTTAATAAATTAACTTCAACTCAAGAAGCTGTGTAAACAAAAGGAGTACTACACTACAGGCTATAAAAACATGTCTCAGGTTATCATCATATTCATTCAGGAATAGGTTGTTAAGATCTGCAGGACATATTAAAATAAGTTGCAAGGTAAATTCAGTAACCTAATGTTAATCATGTGGTAGAAGTCAATAATTATATACTTCTGGATATGTGTATGTTTATGAGGAAGAACTCGCAACAAGTAGTGTTTATATTTGGGT
Organism: Octodon degus; assembly: GCF_000260255.1. Lineage (NCBI taxonomy): Eukaryota > Metazoa > Chordata > Mammalia > Rodentia > Octodontidae > Octodon > Octodon degus. The sequence continues at coordinate 8,933,963 of NW_004524698.1, read as the reverse complement.
AGAGATGGGGAAAGAAACTTGGCCACAATTTCCAAAACTCTCTCTAGACCTGAAAGCTTTAGCATTACTCAAAGCTCTGACCCAGGCCACTTCTCTACGATTCCAGACTTGGAGCAGGTCAGATCCAGCCCTACAATTATCTGTAGTTAGCTGTATGGGGCTGTGACATCCATAGCCACGTCTTTGGTTTTGGAGCTTACACAACTTGCTACTGTTCTCCCTCTGTCTCCAGAGGCCAGGTAGCCCTCTCTGCTGGGATTTATTCACATCCTCCAAAGGCCCATGTGTTGAAGCTTTACATCTCAGCCCAAGTTGCTACTGGAAGATGGTGGAACCTTTGGGAGGTGGAGTCTAGTGGCAGAAGTTAAGGCATGGCCTTGAAAACAGCGGGAATCTAGATCTCTCTCTCTCTCTCTCTCTCTCTCCCCTTCCCTCCCTCTTTCCCTCCCTCCTCCGCTCCCTCCTTCCCTCCCTCCCTCCCT
>NW_004524698.1:8912060-8932729 GCF_000260255.1 Octodon degus | reverse complement strand
TCTCTCTCTCTCTCTCTCTCTCTCTCTCTCTCTCTCTCTCTCTCTCTCTCATCACCATGAAGTGAATAGGTCTCCTCTATCACAAGATTCCACCAAGATCCCACTATCATGTTCCATGCCACCAGTGGCCCAAGGCAACAGACCACTTGGCCATGGACAAAATGTTGCAGGACTGCATCACAAAGCTGGGGGATGGCCACAAATTGCTTGTGAGTTTGGGGGAAGGTGCAGAACCAACAGCACTCACCCATGCTCCACCTATCCCAACAGACCCATCACCTATCCTGGCTCCTGGACCCTCCACCCTTTTCAAAGACTGCCTGACTTCTGTCTCTAATTTCTTTATTTTATTGCAATTTTATTTTACTTCCTTGGCAACCCAGATATCAGCAGAATTCCACTTTCTTCCTCAGAAATACAGATGTAAGAGCTCAGCTTTGGAAGTTTAAAGATGTCCCAGAAAATTTTTTCTAATCCTTGGGCATTTCAGATAATTTTTGGATAGTCTAACCGCAGATGGAAAGCACGAACTTCAATGTAAAAGTTTCACAAGCTCAACATAGTGAAAACAAGATTGATCCCAGCAGCAAGAGAGCTTCCCAAGACTCCCCTAAAGATACCACCCAGGAGTGGTGATCATGTTTGCTCACCAGAAGTGACACTAGCTTTTTCCAGGCACAATTTGTACCATTCCTATGTTGTTACTCAGTTGAGAAAACATTGTACTGCTTCCTGAGAGAGGTGGGACCCTGCGAACACAGGCAAGACACTTTTCCTCAGGAGGCTTCTGCCAATGGCAGGGCCAGGATCAGCCAGAAACTCCACCATCGTTACATCTCAAACCTCTGAACCATCCTGTGAAAAGCACCACAGGAGGCAGGAAAAACAGTCCAGCCAAACACAAGCGGGTGTGCTGAGGATCCCCACGAGCCCGGATGTAGACTCCACTGCAGGTTCCACATGTACCACAGAAGTCCAGGTCCTCAGGCGTGTGGTTAGAACCTGTCAGGAGATGTGAGGACCCTGGTGGGAAAGGAACTTCCCAAGGGCCACCTCTAGGGAGGGACAGTCTGAAGTGAACACAGCTTAGACTGGGCTGGTTGTTTTTTATCTCCTCTGCACAAAGAACAGGAAGACCCTGAAGCACGAGGGGATGGCAAGGAGGTGGAAGTCCACATGCTCAGTACTTGTAGTTCTTTTCTGAATAGTTTCAACCTGCAGTTAGTTGGATCTGGATGTAGAGCCCTTATTTATGAACTTTATATACACATTTATCACAGTTCTAATGTGGAATGCTTGTTATAACATATACAATACTAGTGGAAATTCTAAAAGCATTTAAATTATGTTTTATTTAAAAAATATATTTCACCTTCACAAAATATTATGATTAAATGTTATGAGAGAGGGCCGATGAGATAGCTCTGTGGACTAAGCGTCTGCTTAGGCAAGCGCAAGGACCTAGGTTTGATCCTCAGCACCACATGCTGCACCAGCTCCACCCCAGGCCTGCTGAGCTGGCCACCAAGACCGGGCATGGTGGCACACACCTGTAATCCCAGTGCTGGGAGGCTGAAAACAGGAGGATCACTACGAGTCCGAGCTGTGTAGTGAGACCCTGTACCAAATACATAAAACTAAAAATAAAGGCTATGACAGAAAATAGCAAAATGAGTAAGATTTCCTCAATAGGCTTCTGATAGAACAACATTTCTATACAATATACAGAATATGAGAGCATTATCAAAACCTAATACCAGTATGTACTTCTTGGGATGGCTTCGGAATTGAGAATTCCCCCAAACCTAGAGGGCTTTTACTTTTTCTAAATCTGTGGAAGTTTTAGCTAATTAATTTTTAAACCAATACCAATTTATTTAGGAAAACATGGCTTCATTATAAAAACATTTTGAAAACTGTTTTTAGCCATATAATCTAAGGATACCCTGATCTCAGTGGCCAATCTTTGATCCTTTCTCAGATGCCAGCTTATTCTTTCTCCTACCCTCTCCTGACTTCTGGCTATTCTTTTCTCTCATAAGAAATGAATGCTTTTCTTCTACTGTGCAATCTCTCGCTCTCCCTCTCTCTCCCTCCCTCTCTCTCTTCCCTTCCTCCCCCTTACCCCTTACTGTGGGACAGATTCTGCTGGTTACTGGAGTCTCATGGAGGGTGTAATCTCGACTGTGGAGGTCACGCTGCACAGTATTAGGGGGCCTTAACACACCTTCTGTGGCCCAAGTGACCAGGGTCTTGCCTGCCAGCCTGGACAACTGCAGCACTCCCTCTGTACCTGCAGAGGGAGCCATGAGTCCACACAGACACAGACTCCTACAGTTTCACTGCATTTAAATACGTGCCTTATTACTTATTTTTTAATCATATATTTAAATATTTGGCACAGGGTCTCTCTCCCTGTGCAGCTCGAACTCATAGTGATCCTCCTGTTGTGAGCCTTCCCAGCACTGGGATTACAGGCATGTGCCACCACACCCAGTCCCAGTGGCCAGCTGGTCCAGGACAACCAGGAACTGAACCCAAGTCCTTGTACTTGCCAGGCAGGCACTTAGACCACCACGCTATTTCCCTAGCCCACTTGCTTTATTTTTTAAACTAGGTTTTATTTAAACATATTAAATAGATGATGAATGGACATTGTTTGCATTGAACTCTTAAGCAGGAAAACTGATGAATGAGGGTTTGTGGATTTTCACGCTCAGGTCCCCTCACAGGAAAACTGGGCCTCTGTCAGCTCTCTTCATGAGTCTCACTGTTTAGGATAGTGCAGAAAGTAAAGCAGAAATGGGATGGGCTCCAGGAAAAGTGAGAGAGCCTTAAGCCTTCAGGAGATGGACCCAGATCCTAAAGGGCCCTGGGGACCAAGCTGTTGGAAAAGAAGAAGGACCTGTGTTTCTGCAGATCAAATTCACCTGGGAGACTCTTTGGCGCAACAATCCAAATACAGGCTTAAAAAATAGTTGAAGAAGTGTTACTGTGAATTATGATTTCCATAATGATTAAAATAACATTGTAGTATGCCCTGCAGGTCCTAACTGGGAGATACATACTGTAGCTTTTCACTGTGAGAGAAAGAGGGCTTCACATTTTTAAGGTTGGTATTGGCATAAATAAAAAAGTAGACCAGGGCCGGCCAGATAGCTCAGTGGATTAAAGCACTTGCTCAGGCAGGCGCAGGGTCCGAAGTTCGATCCCCGGCATGCCATGCCAACCCTGCCCCCAAGGCACATGGAGACAGCGACTGAGACTGGGCGTAGTGGCACATACCTGTAATCCCAGTGTTTGGGAGGCTGAAAACAGGAGGATCAGTACAAGTCCGATCTGTGTAGTGAGACCCTGTACTAAATACATAAAAAAAAAAAAAAACAGCCCAAAATGTCCCTGGCCTGTTCAGGTATACATAGGAACTAGTAACATAATAAAGGCTATTTTGGAATTAATACAGTCTTCCCCAGCAGCATTGCACATCTCTGTAGCAGTTGACCTCCAACACTCAGAACCACGTGGAGAATCCAGTGACTATTTCTTTGAGTGAAAAATAAGTGAATTAGATCTGACTAAGTGACAGCTGTATCCTAGCTATGTAAGCTAGAGTTCGAGACCACCATAGTAAAAATAATAAGTACTTGCCTTTTCCACATCAAGCCTTGCCAGTGCTGGTAGAGCTTATATTTATTGATATCTTGGGACACTTGTCTGCTGTTGTAAAAATAAATGCCTGAGAGTGGATAATTTCTAAAGAATAGAAGCTTGTTTTGCTCACAGTTCTGGAGACTGAGGAGCTAAGAGTGTGCTGGCAGCGAAAGGGGGGCCTTCTTGCTGCATCCTGACACGGGCATCGGATGATGAGACAGGCAGTTAGAGCGAGGCTTTGTCCTCTTCTTATAAAACCACCAATCTGCACAGGGGGCCCCATCCCATGCCTCCTCTTCCTAACTCCTCCCAAAAGCCCCATCTTGAATGTCATTAGCATATGAACTGAGAAATTAACTATAAACATGTGAACTTTGGAGAACACATTCAAACCGTAGAAATTGTACTATTTATGAAAACAAAGATCTACCCTTCGTGGAGTCATTAACTCTCCCCTTGGTCCCTGAGCTTGGCCTGCTCTTAGTGATTGGAGTCCCCACTTTCTGTGACTCCTCGTCAGAGGGTCGGTCCTGCTCTGGTGAAGGACCCAAAATGTCCTTGGTGGGCTGGGGAGATAGGATAGCTCAGTAGAATAAGCACTCGCCTGGAGAGTGCAAGAGCCTGAGTTCAGTCCCCGGTTCCTCAAAAAAATAAAAAAATAAAAATGTCCTTGGTGTGCACAGTGCTGTGTCCCACCTGCTTTTTCCTGCTGCCCACATCCTTTCATAGAACCTTATGATCACACATAATTCTCAGCAAGAAACTCAAATCCCATACACAAACTCTGCAGAGAAACAGGGCTTCCATTCCAGACCACAGTAAAGCACATCCTGTAATTTAGTGAGTCAGGTAAAATTTTTGGTTTTCTGGTACACATGAAAGTTAGATTTCTACTCTGCAGCAGTCTACTAAATGTGCAACAGCATTATGTCTACAAAGTAACATACATATTTTAATTAAAAATACTTCATGGCTAAAAAATGCTAAGGATCATGGGAGCCCTCATGAAGTCATAACATTGTTAGGGTGGGGGCCTCACCTCGATGCCAATGGCTGCTCACAGAAGTAGCAGATAGGGCTGAGACACCTAAGAACAGCTTAAGAAAAGATAGCAGTGACATTTGTCAATTGCTTGACTCTTTACAAAGCATTTCTGTGTAGCATATGAGAGTATTTGGGCCACAGACCTTCTTTCAAAATTAGAGTCAATTTCCTCTGACTCTGCCACTACTTTGTCAACTAAGTTTATATGATATCTTCAGTGATTTCAACAATGTCCACAGCATCTTCCCCAAGAGCAGGTCCTTCTCCAGAACCACTGTCTTTGCTCATCAGCAAGCAGGAGTGCTTCACCTATTCAAGTCCCATCACAGGATGTCAGCATCTCAGTCACACCTCTGGGCTCCGTGTCCAAGTCTCCTGCTGTTCCCACCACGTGTGTGGTTACTTCCTCCACTGAAGTCTTGAGCTCCCTTCTCAAAGTCATCCATGTAGGTTGGAATTCACTTCTTCCAAACTCCTGCTAATATGGACACTTTGACTTCCTCCCCCTGAATCTTGAATGTTCTCAGTGGCATCTAGAATGGTGAATCCTTTCCAGAAGGTTTCCCATGTGCTACACCCAGATCTATTAGAAGAATCAATATCGATCATAGCAAGAGCCTTATGAAATGCACTTTATAAATAATGAGACTTGAAAGTTGAAATTACTCCTTGATCCCTGGGCTGCAGGATGGATGCTGTCAGCAGGCGGACAAGCAACATTAATCTCACTGCACATCTCCATCGGAGCTCTTAGGTGACCAGGTGCACAGCCAACGAGCAGTAATACTTTGAAATGCATCTTTTTTCCCCTGAGCAGTAGATCTCAACAGTGGCTTTAAAATATTCATTAAGCCATGTTATAAACAGATGTGTGTCATCCAGGCCTCGCTCTTCCATTTATAGGCAGAGTGGATTTATATCCTTCTTAAGGGCCCCGGACTGTTAGATGGTAAGTGCTGCTTGACTTCAACTTAGGTCCCCAGCAGCCTTAGCTCCTAGCGAGAGTCGGCCTGTCCTCTGCGACTTTGAAGCCAGCCACTGGCTCCTCTCTAGCTACGAAAGTGCCAGATGGCATCTTCTTCCAACATAACACATCTGCTCTGAAACCTGCTGTTCAGCCTCTCAGCTGGGCCTTCGGGGTGAGCCCTGCAGCCACTTCATCAGCGCTTGCGGCTTCCCCTTCCCCTGGACGCTGAGGAGATGGCCTCTTTCCTTACACAGCATGAACTGAAATTCTGGCTTCAGACTGGTCTTCAGCTTCCTCACCTCTCTCAGCCCAGGAGACATGCAGAGTTATAACTTAGGCTTTGGAATATGGTGGCTCGTCTGACCTTCTACCCAGGCCATGGACAGTTTTTATCAGCACTGAGGCTGGTTTTGCTTTCTCATAGTTTTTATACTCACTGGAGCAGCTCTTCCACATCCCTTCAAGAGTTCCTCTTCGGATTCACAATTTGGCTCACTATTCAGTGCCAGAGGTCTCCCACAAGCCTTTCTCACCTGCTTAATCATTTCTGTGTTGAGCTTAAGTGACAAATGTATGGCTCCCCCTTCACTTAAACGTGTAGAGGATGCTGTACGGTTATTTACTGGCCTAATTCCTGTATTGTGTCTTAGGGCATGGGGAGGCCTGAGGCAAAGAAAAGAGACAGGGTTGAGGGGTTGCTGGATAGTGAAGTAACTAAAACACACACAGCATTCACTGGTTACCTTCACTGTCTTAAGTGGGCACAATCCATGGTTTCCCAAAGCAATTAACATAGTAACATGAAAGATCATTGGAGGCTGGGGACATAGCTCGGAGGTCTACACTCCTGCCTGGCAAGTGCAAGGACTCAGGTTCGATCCCCAGTACCATATGCTGTGTTGGCCCTCGAACCCCAGAACCCTGGGCATGCTGTGCTGGCCACCAAAACTGGGCATGGTGAGTACACACCTGTAATCCCAGTGCTGGGGAGGCTCAGACAGAAGGATCACTAGGAGTCCAAACTGTATAGTGAGACCCTGTACCAAATAAATAAATAAATTTAAAAAAAAATTACTGGACCTGGGCATAGCAGTACACACCTGTAATCCCAGCTCCTAGGCCACTGAAGGAGGAGGATTGCAAGTTTGAGAGCAGCTTGGGTAGCTTAATATGACTCTATCCTAAAATAAACTAGAGATGTAGCTCAATGGTAGAGGGCCTCTGGTTCAAAACAAATTTTAAAAATCCCTTATCATAGGTCACTACACCAGACATACCAAATATAAAAACGAAAAAGCTTAAACATCTTGGGGGACACAAAATGAGCACATGCTATTGGGGAAATGGCAGACAGACCTGCCTGAGGCGGTGCCACCACAAAGCATCAATGGGAACCATGCAGTACCTGCAAGGCACAGGAAAGCGTGCCACACTTGACTGCCTCCTGCCTCCAGGGAATCAGCACTGCAAACTGGATATGGTTTCTCCACTGGTAGAAGGAGTGAGGTGGTGGGGGACAGGAGACTTCCCTGAGGCCAAATCCAAGGGAGCTGCAGCCAGCTGTGCTCCGTAGGGTATGCTATCAGGAAGGCGTGAGAGGAAGCTGGAGAGTTATGCCTTGGACACCCTTACCCCTCTTGCTCACCCTGTTCATGCCTGTTCACATCCACCTTGTAGTCAGATTGCCACCTCGTTGCCTCTGCCATGACTGCTGCCCTTTGACACCTGGTCTCTGACATCCACATCTCTTCTATTTTTCTCTTACATCAATCCTGAACATATTTTCTGCCCCTTTCCTAAGTAGTGCTCCTGCTTGCTGCTGTCACTCAGAGCTGCCCATTTCAGCTGGTGGAGGGTCGAGTTTGAAACAGCCCCCAGATCCATCCTGATTTCCACATCTTCACCCATCTCAACCCCTTCAGCAACAAAGTAGCATTCAGCCCAGTGATCTTGGGCAGGGAATGTGGCCTTAAAAACCAGAAATTCTGGGCTTCGGAAATGTACACAGGCCCCATCTGCCTGAGATTGGTCATGGATGTTGGGGTGAGCCCAGATCTAGGCACCAGACTTACAGGGAAATTATGGTTTATATCAAGATGTCTTCTAAGAGTTTATGTGCTCATAGGTGGGACTGTGGGAGGCCATTGGACTATGGGGGTTCACAGCTGACTTGCTATCAGAAGCCAAGGTCTGCTCAGAAGAGGTGTCTAGGGGTGTGGCCAGGGAGGGTTTATCTCCTGCCCCACCTCCTCCCTTTGCTCTGCTTCCTGTCTGCTATGCCACAAGCCGGTCTCCTCTACCATGCCCCTGTGCCGTGCCACCTCGTTTTGCAGGCAGCCAACTGTTCAAGGACTGAAACTTCTAAAATATAAACCAACATGAATCCCTCCCTTTAAGTTAGTGTCAGATGTTGTGTCCCAACAATAAGGAAAGTAATTAGGACAGAGAGGATGAGAAAGAATCATGCCAGGGAAATCAAAGCTGGGAAGCAACTTGGGATGTTTTCAGTTTAGGAAAGAAACTAGTTTAAGCTCAAGACCACCTGAGAAATGGGGGACTTGTAGTACCTCCCATCTGTCCTGTTTCCCACGTGCACTGCCAAAAGCATTCTTCATACTGGCCAGTCTGGGACAGGCAGGGACACCAGGAGGCCTCAGGTTGGGGGATGGGAGGGGCAAGACCCAGGTGGGACAGGCAGTGTGGGGAAGGTATCACACCTGCTGGAGGTGACCAGAGCCTACAACATGAGGCACAGGTCTCATTGTAGGGGGATGAGACCCACGCAGAGCTCAGTATGGAGAGGACGTATGTGTGCTGAGCCCCCCGCCCAGGAGGCCAGGTTCAAGGGGCTGGGTCCTGGGAGAGTCAGGTGGATGCGGAACTTGTGGGGATGTCTCCCCAAAAGAACTGAGTCCAGTGTTAGGCAGGAAGTAACAATGGGAGGTAGACTGGACTGAGGGCTGGGTATGGTGGCACAGAGCTACTGTTTGGTGGACAAGTTCAGCTCTAAAGAATAAGAAGGACTGACAAAAGATGTGGAGGTGACAAGGGTAGGTAGGGGAAGGCTGCAAGGTCAAGCCAGAGCCCAAGAGCTGAGCTGGACAACTGAGGTAAAGTGTGGGCAACAGGAGAAAGTGACGAGGGAGATCTCCACAAACCAGTCATGCTGCGTGACCACGGGGGAGGGCCGGCAGCTGGGGGAGAGTGCTATAGACCTTTCATTGTGTGACAGATCAGATGCATCCTTGGAGCTAAGGCTCAGGACCTAGAGAATACACAGGTAATCAAGGGGATAGAGCAAGGGGGGGGGGCTTCCCATGCTGTGGGGAGCACTGCCTGGCCAGTGTTTTAAGTTACTACGTGATAATTTAGATTTTCTATAGTTATAACTGCCATATAATCCCTCATAACCATTTTCTCATTTTGAGCTAATATTTAGTGTGGTGCAATATTCACTTTTGTACTTTTGTGACCATGTAATGATAAAGCTGGCAGTGTGTTGCTTCACAGGCATGGCTAAGGTAAAGGCTAATGTGTTCATGGACGTCCACCAATGCTATTGCTAGGAAGCCCCACCGCACTTTGTCAGTCACCTGTTTGTTATACGGCTGCCCCATTTGTGCTGTGTCACTACAAGTGAGCGTCATGTTCTATGTACAGGAAGGTGAGCACTTGAATCAAGTAAACATCACTTGAGTGTTTGCAAGATGTCACAAATAATCTGCCACTCCTACAGGATTTTTCTTTAGGTTTGATTTAATTTTTAGTTTTTGAGATAGGGTCTCCCTATTTAGTCTAGGATGGCCTCACCCTCACTATAGACAGAGGCTTTTAATACTTGACCCTTCTGCTGGGATTGCAGGTATGTGCCGCCATGCCCTGCTATCCTGTCGTTCTTGTAGACTGAAAGCACATCTAATATGCTGTAACTTTGTGACAGCTCACTTTTAAATATATGCCAGCCCCTTCACAAGCCCCTCACCACTCGTCTGACACAGGCTCTCACAGAGACGCTCTCCTGCTCCGTCCCTTAGAGCTGGGCCCTGTGTCATGCCCTCCCCCGGCACAAGGCACAGAGCCTGAACCACAGACAAAATGCCCCCAGGGCCTTAGCTGGGCCTTCTGGGCCCTCCCAAAAGCCAGGACCAGCTCAAACCATGTAAATAAGCATGTCACTAGTGAGAAGAAGGTATCTCCACACCCAGGGGGACAAATGCCCAGTCGCACATGAAGATGATGAGCGCCCCTCATGAGCACTTGAGGTCTGGGGCCCCTGAGGGACAGACAGGATTGAATTTCATGGGGGTCAGCACTGCTAATGGTGACAAGCCTGTGGGTAGCAGTACAGCCCCACAGACTCTGGTGTTTGTTACTCCTTTTACAACCTTGTGACAAACCCTCCTGTCACAGTTTCCTTCCCTTACCCTCTCAGTGCCCCTCTAAAGTGTGATGAGATCCCAACTTTGTAGAAGTGTTCTGATCAGTGATGAACATGAACGGTGTTCGCTGTTGTCAGAATAAGGGTGCTATAATACATTATAAAGTTCCTGGAAAGTTAGGTGCAACACTCTTCCTGAACTCATTTTTAAATCAAAATAGTTTATAATAATTTTATAAAATATTCTCAGGTCCTATCATTTATTAACCTCTCTGCTGTCCTTCCACCCAGCTGTTCCTGAGTTAGGTGAAGCTGCTCTTCCCCTTTCCTCTAGCCCCTAGTCCCTATCCCTGGATCCCGTTAGGCCTCCTTTACCTGTGACCATCTCTGCCAAGCCTGTCTCATTGTCCTCTTGTCTCTACTCCTACACTCCAGCCTCATTTCCGGTCCCAGGCTTGCACAAGACACAACCTCCACCCACCTTCCCCACCCAGACTCAGGTCTCCCCTGGCAACTGGGTTGTCCCTTCCGCAGACACCTTGTGCAAAATGTCAGACTCATGGATCTTCTTTAATCTGCTTAAGGCTGTACATCATTTTCCCACTGGCTGAATTGGATGCTAGCAGTAATCACAGGCAAAGCAAAGTCAGTGTGCCCCCTTGTGGCTCACCTGGGAGCTGCCCATCTGAGCCTTGAGTCTCCCTGCCACAGGCATTGGCTGGCATGGGGTGGTTAGGAACCATGCAGGTGCTTCCAGCTGGGAGGACAAAGAGCTCATCCCCAGCGGGACTGACCCACATGCCCACTAACCTGCGTATGTTGGGCGGAGTTAGGTGCTAAGAAGGGACAAGAAAGCAAGACAAAGTAGCTCAGGACGGATCACTTTGGCCCCATCCTCAGAGCTACTTAGAGGCAACTATACCCAAACACACATGTGTGTAAGTGTGTATGTCTCTGTGGTCTTCACTTTTAGCTTGCTTCCCAAGACTACAGGATATTAGCAAACTGCACACAAACCAGTGCCCACATGCCACCTACCTCTCCAATGTCCTTCCACCCAACTGTTGCTGTGTTAGGTGAAGCTGCTGTTCCCCTTTCTTCTAGCCTAGTCCCTACCCCTGGATCCCGTTAGACCTCCTTTACCTGTGAGTCTCTCTGCCAAGCCTGCCTCATTGTCCTCATGTCTCCTTACTCCTACACTCCAGCCTCATTTCTGGTCCCAGGCTTGCACAAGACACAACCTCCACCCACCTTCCCCACCCAGACTCAGGTCTCCCCTGGCAACTGGGTTGTCCCTGCCCCACCTTCCCTCAGCTTCACCATTCACCCTACACTTCTTCATTGAATCTAGCCCTCAGATCCTCCCATGCCTTAGGAGGTGCTGCCTTGGGACTGGCTTCTTTTCATCCCCTGAGACACTTATCTCTTCTGGGCCCACATCTTCTATTTGTTTGACTCCTCAGGTTGGCCCCAGGCCTCTGAGCTTCTCATCACTCTGATCCCAGCCCCCTGTGACTCCCACTTGCTAGGATGGCACCTTGGCTTCGCCCATCTTCCGCAAACACCTTGTGCAAAAGGTCAGACTCATGGATCTTCTTTATTGAAAAATGTGGCTAAAACTATGTGAACAGGGCTGGGGAAATGGCTCAGTGGCAAGCGCAAGGGCCTGAGTTCAATCCCCGGTTCAAAAAAAAAAAAAAAAAAAAAAAAAAAAAAAAAAAAAAAAACTATGTGAACAGAGATTCCAGCTTGTAGGAATACACTAGCTGGATGAAACTGGACTTACCATTCCATCCTGCAGAGGGTGCACCTTGGACCTGAGCAGGGCTCAAGACAGGGAGGGACAGTAACTGTGAGGCAAGCTCTTTCCCATCTTGCAAGATGGCAGGTGAAAAAACTGAGAAGCCAGACACTAAAGAGAAGAAACCCGAAACCAAGAAGACTTCTGTCAGTGGTACTGGTAAAAAGGTTGAGGCAAAGACAAAAAAAAGTCCAAGAAGGGGCAGCCCCACTGCATCCAAAGTCCTGTCCTGGTTAGAGGAATTGGTAGATACTCCCTATCTGCTATGTATTCCAAAAGGCTTGGTACAAGAGAAAATATACAGCTGCTAAATCAAAGGTTGAGAAGAAAAAGAAGGAGAAAGTTCTTGCTAAAGTCACAAAACCAGTCGGTGGGGACAAGAATGGAGGTACCCAGGTGGTTAACCTTCAACAAATGCCCAGATACTACCCTTCTGAAGGTGTTCCCTGAAAGCTCTTAAGTCATGGCAAGAAACCCTTCAGTCAGCACGTGAGGAAACTTGGAGCTAGCATCACTCCCGGCACCATCTTGATCATCCTCACCTGGTGTCACAGAGGCAAGAGAGTGATCTTCCTGAAGCAGTTGGCCAGTGGCTTACTACTTGTGACTGGGCCTCTTAGCCTTAATCATGTTCCTCTACGAAGAACACACCAGAAATTTGTCATTGCCATCTCTACAAAAATTGTTATTAGCAAAGTGAAAATCCCCAAACACCTCACTAATGCTTACTTCACGAAGAAGCAGCTGCAGAAACCCAGACACCAGGAGGGCGAGATCTTCAACACCTAGAAAGAGAGATACCTGATTTCAGAGCAGCGTAAGGTGGATCAGAAAGCGGTGGACTCACAGATTTTAGCAAAAATCAAAGCTGTTCCTCAGCTCCGGGGCTACTTGCAACCTGTTTTTGCTCTGACAAATGGAATTTATCCTCATAAATTAGTGACCCAAATCTCTTACCAAGAACCTAATCAAATAACTGATACATTAAAAAAAAAAAAAAAACTATGAGGCAGGAGCTCCAGGGGCTCATGAGGAACTTGCAGGGCAGGCACCTGCAGCCACTATAAGTGACCACTAGTGTCCCTTCGAGATGTATGTGTGTTTTGTTTTCTTCTCTTCTTCTTTCAGGTGAAGTCCTCTAGAGAAAAATCACAAGTAACTGGTTTAAACCAGCTAAAGCTGCCCAGCCCCTCTTGTAGGTTACCTTGAGTTAAACACTGTTCATTATAATCTCACTACAATGCTAAATTCTCCACCCCCTCCAGATTTGGTCCCATCCACCCCTTTTGAGGGATGTATGAAGAAATGTGTTCTCAACCTGAACACACTCAGGACTGTGTCTGCCTCTGCCACAAGTCACTCCAGTATAAATACACGTGTCTCTCCAGTAAAGTCCCTCTCCCTCTTGTTCAGGTAGAGACTGCCTTGGGGTCACCCCAGAGCTCTTTCTCCATTCATTCCTCTTCTGGTTGTATGTATCAGCTGTGTACTCACTAAGGGGTGACCCCACTATGCTTAGTTAGAGATGAGCTTGCTAGAGGTTTTAGGTGGGTAGAGACTTGGGGCAGGTTGGAGAAAGGAGAGCTGAGGGCTGGCGAGATAGCTCAGCAGACTAAGCGCATGCCTGGGCAAGTGCAGGAACCAGGATTCGATCCCTGGTACTGTGTGCCATGCCAGTCTCACCCTCAGGTGCACTGAGCTGGTGACCAAGTCCAGGTGTGGTGGCTCAAACCATCACTGGGGAGGCTGAAAACAGGAGACCCTTTTTAAAAAATTTTGAGATAGAGTCTTCTTAGGCTGTCTTCAAACTTGTGAACCTCCTCAGTAGCTGGGATTACAGGTGTGCGTACCATGCCTGATTGTAGTCCCAACATGCCTCATGGCTGAGCAAGCTGTTTAGAGCCTGACAGGCTAGTGATGGAGAGGGGACCACCAGTACTGAGCGCTTGGAAGATATCCTTATCTGTATTCAACCGTGATAACCAAGGGAGTCTGTTTTCATCACCTGTGGTCTAGTCCGACACTGATGCTCTGTTTACCAGGAGAATATAAGGACCCTCTCTAAAGAGCGAGACCAGCTCCTGGGTGACCCCACTCCCTTTTCCTGCTCAGACACTTGAATAAGAAGTGGCAAGAGGTGTCCTCCGGAGTCCCTGCCCACATCCTAGACATTGCCACTGTCTGCTCTCAACTGTGCATCAAAGGTGAAAAAAGAAGGGAGAGGAACAGTCACTTGAAAATAACCACAGTGAGGCTGGTAGGGACATGGGAAAATGGGGATAGTGGCATCCAGGGCTTTAACAAAGGGAAAACCCAGTGCTCAGGGAGGTCCTGGCCTGTCTCAGAGGGCTTCTCCTTCCCTCTCCTTGCCAGGTCTCTGCTGCTGTTGGGCCTGACTCTCCCTCCTGTGAAGAGGAGGCACCACTCTCCTCCCCTCTCCCCTACCTTTCTCCATCATTTCTGACCCCTCTCTCTGCCACAAGACTGCCAGTCCCTGAAAACCACTTCAATGTCAGCCCAGGCCTCAGGTGGGGACACACAGAGCCACCCTCACTGCCAGAGGCCACCATGAAGGGACTGGGCATGCCACGCCCTCCGCCACGTGGCTACCCCATAGCTCACTGGAGAACTATCCAGTCAGTGAGTGCAACTGGCCAGAGGTGGACATGTCTACCAGGAAAAGCATTTCCCTTGACGCATTCATGGAACTGAAAAAGTACTTAAAATTAAAACAAAGTAACTTTGGCTTTTATCCTGAAGACAAATGCATGTCGTGGAGCACATCTGCTACTATAACTATCTAAGATGGACTAATGTATAAACAACAGAAATGATTTTCTCATAGTGTGAGAGGCTAGAAGTCCAAGATCAAATATCAGCCGGTTTGTTTCTCTGGTGAAGGCTACATCCTCCCGGGCAGAAGGCGGAGAGCAGAAGAAAACTCTCCTCCAGCCCCTTGATAAGGCGCTGGATCCTGCTCACAAGGATGGCCCCTCAATGAACCAAAACGCATGGTGATGTGTACGCAGGTCAGCTTCACCAGAAGAAGCAGGTGCGCGCTCGAGAGCATAAACTGCGCATGCGCAGACACCTTCTGCTGGGGCCCGGGCTGGGGTTCCTCCCACCAGTGCCTAGTGTGTGCAGTCCATTCCCCGGAGGCCTCAGGGATTGTGGCTTATCTGCACTGGATGACTTCTGTTTGCTCCTTCAACATGACACAGCTCCTCCCTCTTCCCCAAATTTTCTTACCTAGATCTCTAATCTGACTAAAGAGAAAAATACAAGGCAAGATGTTATCACTACTAAATGCTCCTGGAGAGGCCTCCACAGCTTAGAACTAGGAATGGTGCTGTTCCATCACTATTAAATCAAAACTGTCAGACTTTCAAACATCACAAAGTGATTATAGCCAGGCATAGTGGCACATGCCTATCATCCCAGCTACTTGGAAGCTGAGCTATCAGGGTCCTAAATTCAAGGCCAGCCTAGACAATATAGCAAGCCCCTGTCTCAAAGTAAAAAATTCAAAAGACCTGGGGATGTAGATCAATGGTAAAATGCTCCTGGAGTCAACCTCTAGTACTCCCCCGCCACAAAAAAAAATCTAAAACTCTATTACAGTTCATTTTACACTGAATTAGGGTGGTGAAAACACATGGTTTTGTTTCTCAATTTCTGCCTAACACACATCACTGGTTTGTGTGATAATTGTGGGTTTCCGCATTACAGACACACAGAATGAGATCGCGTGCATTTTCAACTCTGTCACAGGGGCTGCCATCTGACAGCGCCCGGGCTGAGCTCCTTCACACACTGCAGAAGGAGGAGTATTCCGAGGCGCTTCGGCAAAACAATCAAAATTGCAAAATTATGTAGAGCGGACTGTGTGCATCTGAGTGCATGGGATTACTATGAAATCCAAACTTAATCCTGCTCACGCAAATATGACACAGTCGTCGGGCTTATACTGAAATAGCCTTGCTGACAATAGCTTGAATATTCAGATAAAGCAGCCTATCCATAAGGAGTGTCATTGTGTGAATCCCTTAACATTTCAAATCAGGTTATGAGCCAATATGGTGAATTTCTTCAAAACTATCTAGTGAATAATAGTTTCATTACATAGAAATGAATGCTATCAAAACACAACTTAAAATAATCTTTTTTTTTACAGATGTGATGTTTTTAAATTCCTCTTTATCAGATAGTGTGAATCCTTTAAAGAGTATCGTTTTCCTTCTAAACTAAACAGAACCTTATGACTTCTGTATAAATGCTATTGAGAAGCCTAGTGAGCATTCTATTCAAGTGTGATTTGAATGTAATAATTTAACAAATCTTAACAGATTAGTAATAGTACTCTTTTTATTAGAGTTTAAAGTTCTACTCAACATGTTAAAGCAACTCATAATTTTTATATTAACAAAATTTAATTGATATATTTTAATAATTATTTCATAGCCTAGTAATAATGAAACCAGCACAGATGACATGATAATGAAAGTTTAATTTATATATAGACTTCACATATGCATAATTCAACATTAATAGTTTCCTTAATTACTGTACCATTACCACTTCGATGATATATCATCATTTAAAGTTACTCCTCTAGTTTAATAATACATGTTTTAGTACTTGTCAGTATTGAGATCCTCCAGTTCTTTAGAATTCCAGATGTGATGACAGTCAAACTGTTATCGAATCCACCTGCTCTAAAATCTAAGCACTCTCTTCGCCTAGGTGCTGCTAGAAGAAATGTAACTTGATTTTTACCACTATTATATTTTATTTCAAGTGTCTTGACTAAAAGAAGTTTTTGTTTGATTTTCTGAATCTTGCTATGTTGCCCAGGCAGGTCTCAAATTCCTAGGCTCAAACAGCCCTCCTGCCTCAGCTTCTAGAAAAGAATTTTTAATGTGAAAATTTCTAAAAATAGTAACTTCACATCTGAAATACAATAAAAATAGCTATGGGTAAGTGTTTCTCTTCTCGCTCAATTCGGGAATCTTCTCAGCAGAGACCCGTGTGAACATAGTCAGGGGTCATCAGAATCACCCTCCCAGGGAAGCTGAGGTCAGCTGTCACAGAGACCTCAGGTCAAACGTGGCCTTAGCAGAAACCGAGGACACCAAACATAAGCAGCTAGCACCAGCCTCGTGTGCTAGGCCTTCCCAGTTCCTTTCCTGGCTGCACCATCATGCTCCCTCTGCTGTCGCAGCCATCATAGCCAACACTTCATCTTCTGTTTCTGGGGGCCAGCCTGGTGTCTCCCGGTTTCACATCTCCTAAAGCATATAATGAGAGGGAGAAGGATTTTGCCAATAATACTAACACTAAAAACTTGATGGGTGTGGGAGTTTGGTTGTATGAAATAATGGCATTGTATTAAGGCTTCATGAATAAAAGCACAAGAAAAGAAGGGTATTGAAAGCTGATTTCAGTTTTCCACACCAGCATCTTGGAGGGGATGGATTGTGCCAGCAGGCGGCAAGATGCCCAAAGCAGCGTATTCAATGCAGCTAGACTGTAGCAAAGTCTCGGCTATATTTTAAATGCAAAGGGAAACATCTCAAGTAAACAACATACAGTTCAGGTTTTATATCTTACTTATCAATATTTTGTGGTTATTTTCTTCTCACAAAAACACGGCCCACCTTTTTTGAAGCCTGAAATTTCCAAAATATTCTCAATTGGAATGGATGCTCTATGCAATTTATTAAGTGTAAAGTGGCTTTCTTTCTAATTGTGATTTTTTTTTCCTTCATCATTCTTGAATCTGAAGAAGTGAGAAGCAATTCTGGGACTGAATGCAAATGTCTGCGAAAGTCAGACTCCAGAGCTTATTTTAGAGAATGGAATGGAAACAGGGTGGACGTGATGGATGTACATGTATGTATCAAAATATCATCAAAGTACGTGCATGTCTGAAAATGTTGCAATGGAACCCAACAAATATATATTTCTAAGAAATAAAGATGATACAAGTTGATGCAGTTATTCTAGTTTACAAAAAGGCTCCATTTGTGGATTTTTAAAGACACTTGTGGGCCGGGGAGATGGCTCAGTAGAATAAGCACTTCCCTGGCAAGCGCAAGGGTCTGAGTTCAATCCCCGGTTCCGGAAAAAAAAAAAAAAAACCTATAATTTGGGGCCGAGGAGATGGCTCAGTGGAATAAGCGATTCCCTGGCAAGCACAAGAGCCTGAGTTCAATCCCCAGTTCTGCATAAATAAATAAATAAAGACATTTGTAAGTCACACTGAGTCAGTCTGTCAAAGATGGGAGTCTGAGCTTGTTACCTTCACTGCAGGCCTTCCCTAGCCCAGTCTTGCAACACAGCTGGGCTGAATTCCCATGATATGAAAATCTATAAGTGATGTCCTACTAAGTAAAATGAAGTGAAACTTGAATTCATGGAGAAGGTATGACACTTACCAGGTATGCTAAGAAATATGATGAATGTTTAAAAATTATTAAAACGTATCACAGCAGATGATATATTGCCTTTAATCCCTCTCAAAAATACTCAAAATATTCCACTTCCAATGGATTTGTCCCATCATTCTTGGCAACATGTCTTTTACCATAATAATTTTTTTTAATGTAAACCTTCACTGTATTTTTCAATCACCCCTGGTACTGCAAGCGAACAGAAAGATCCCAATGTGCACAGTGCCCAGAAAAGTGTACCAGGAATAAGGCCTTCGGTGGGAGGTCGGCTGCCCAGGTACCTGTGAGCATTGCTCCAGATCCCATCTGTTCACCCTGAATGCTCAACACGGAGGGCTGCTGCCGACGTGTGAGGATTTGGCCATGTGTGTAGAAGGGCTCTACGTCAGGGTGCCACACAGACCCGATCACACCTAGCAGGTCTGCGCAGGGCAGGCTGTAGCAGAGAGATTGTGGGACCGGCACAGCCAGCATCAGCCGTGCAGGAAACACATCAGCTGATGGTGGTGTCTTCACTGTCGACCCATCTGATGATGGCCAGGCAATATAGTTCAACATGATCCAGGAAGGAACTCAGCAATGTGTCTAATACAAATATCACAAGTTCAACTAAAATCATAGCCTTTTGGCTTTTGGGCAACTTTGTCTGGTATATTGTCCCCACACACAAGATGGCTCAGTGGAATAAGCGCCTCCCTGAGAAAGATGAGGAAAGCCTAACTTTCATTTTTCCCTTTGCAGGCTGGAGGAGGGGGACTTGGCTTGGCCAGTAGCTGTTGCTTCCCTTGCCCTCACTTCCTTCTGCCCCATCTGGAATGAACCGGGAAAGTTTGCTTCAGTGTGTATCTGACAGTGTCCCTCCCAGAAGAATCTAGCAGTGCTCTCCTTGGCTATCAAACTTGCACTCTCCACTCAAACGTGAGAGCAGCCAGATGGTCTGAACGGTGCCTCTCTGCTCTGGCCTCTTCAGACGCCACTGCTGACTTTCTGAAGAAGATAGGGAACACTCCAGTTTGGCTAAGAACAAGAAGGGAGGCATCTGGGCCCTTATTTGCATACCCAACACTTCACAGGAAGCCTTCTAGAAGATTCTCTCATTTCAGCCCTGTCCTTCACTAACAGGCTTATAGCTGCTACACAAGAAGCACCCCCAGCCACTTCTTGGGTTTAGTCTAGAAGGGTTCCCCTCTATATATTTGACTTCCTGTGCTGCAACACAGGCCCTGTTAAACTAAAAGTTATCTTTGGTGTTCCTATAAACCTGCTTGTGATTTATTTCTCTGGTAGCATGGGTTCCCAAAGTCCTAAAATACACTCAGAGGTTCTATCCTGAGTAGTTTGGAGAGAGTGATTATTTCAAAAGAAAGAGCAATAAACACTCAGAGTTGTTATCCCTGTGAAGAGACCAGCTCCAGAGACCAGCAGCCCACGAAGGTCAGCACCTGGCAGAGTGCAGTCACAGCAGCTGGCTGTGGCAGCTGTTGACATCCAGTGTTCTTTGCCAACTCATGATTTCTACCTGAATCAAGCACAAGAACCCTAGGCTGATTGGAAATGAATAAACTGATAAAAGAGAAACTTCCAAATATCCAGCATAGGATTGTTTTGGTTCTGAATTCAGATAATTGTGGCTAAAATGCCTCCTCCTGGCTCTGGCTGAAGGCCAGGTTCGCTAGCTCCAGGCTGTCCAGGGCTCTGGATACTGCAACTAGAGGGCTCTGAGCAGATCTTGAGGGAGACTCCCAAGCAGCTTTCTGTCTGAGTTGAACATCTACAACTTATTCCAGAAAGAATTCTACATGTATTTAACACCTTTCTTCAAGAAGTTCAAGGACTGACACACGTCTGGTAGAGACATTTTCCTAGGGATGAAGTTGTCCCTTCTCCCCTGAGAGGCTCTGACAGTGTGTGACTGCTGCATAAGGCGCTAGACTACCGGGTGGTGGCTTTCATGGGTCATCATTGAGCTGTGTGACAGGGATGACCATAGAGGACAGTTGTAAATGTACCACATGAGACTGGAGAGTGTCTTTTTAGAACAGTTAAAGAAATCTTGTCATAACCGGAAATAGTGTGTATAGGAAAGTGGGTAGATAAAACTCAGCTGGTGTCTTCAGGTGTTCCTAGCACTATGCTGTGGTTTGAATGGAGTTTTTCTCTACCATATTGAGGCTTGGTCCCCAGTGTAATGCTGCGGAGAAGTTATGCAGCCCTTAACAGGCATTTTAGGACATGGGGCACCACCTCAAGAAAGAATTAATGACCTTCGGGGGGCCTGGCCTTAGCTCAGTTGTTTAAGTGGCTGCTTCCACAAAGCTGTCAGCCTCAGGTTGCTGTAGTTCGATCCCCACAGCACTCCAGCCAGCCAAACCACCC
>NW_004524698.1:8902826-8911830 GCF_000260255.1 Octodon degus | reverse complement strand
AAAAAAAAGAATTAATGACCTTCTTACATGAGTGGTTCAGGTCTCTTGGGATTAGATTAGTTACCTCAAAAGCAGGTTATTATCAAGCAAGGTGACCACATGTGTTTGGTCTCTTTCACATGTGATCAGTGCCCCTTCTGTTCCTTGCAGAACATTGTGCAGCCAGGAGGGCCCTCGACACACACCAGTATCTTGATATTTGGACTTTCCTACCACCAGAGCACAAGCCAAATAGACCCTTTTCCTTTATAAATCATGCTGCATCAGGTATTTTGTTGTGGCAACATAGAAGATGCCAAGACACAAAAAGAAGATGTAAACTGGGTCTTCAAGGAGGAGACAAGCCTCCTTTCGGTTTAGGCCATGGAATGAGACCACTCAGATTCTCTCTCATCCACTTGACCCTTTGAGTTGGCAACCTTAGCACCAGTGGAGCTTCCTACCTCCTGCAGTCATAGGCCTCTGTCTTAGTTACTTTTTACTCATTGCTGGAACAAATACCTGACACTCAAAATGAAGGAAGGAAAGGTTTATTAGCTCACAGTTACTGGAGGGTTCAGTCCATAATCCACTGGCTCCAAAGCAAACAACAGCAGTTCATGCAGAAGAAAACAATGAGAGCGGAGGAGGAGCAGCATCTGCAGTGGCGTCCATCAAGCCTCTCTCTTCCTTCTGTGCTGACTGCGAAGACCAGCTCCACAGTGAAGATTGGAGCTCCTCCAAAGTGGCTGCCAAGATCAAGCTCCTCCAAAGACTGGGACTTCTCCACAGAAGCAGGGTGGGGCAGCAGGAAACCAGGCAGGGTGGCTTCCTGCCTTTCTCAATTCCTGTGCCCTGCCCACCTGCAGGGCGAGGGCCCCATGCTGCCAGAGCTGATTCAGCCAAGTTGACACAATGTATCAACTAACACATCCTCCTCCGTGTGGCACACACTGAAATGCCTGCCGGAAGCCACCTCATGCCAGCTTGTTGTCATGGACCCGTGCAAAGCTCTTGGCTTTATTGCTGTCTGGGGATAACACCTGGCAAGCAGTATTGGGAGCTATTTTCCTTTAAAATACTTTCATGGCTTTTTCTTTGCACACAGTATGACTAGATTAGGTTTTTCTTTTTTCTTAATTAATTAATTAATTGATACAGGTTCAGACTCATAGTGATCTTCCTGTCTCAGTCTCCCCAGCACTGGGATTATAGTTGTGTACCACCATGCTTGGTTTCCGTGGCAGGCACAGCATGTCCAGGGCTCTGGGTCTAGCATGGCACGTGGTACCAGGGATCAAACCTGAGTCCTTGCACTTGTCAGGCAGGTGCTTAGACGTCCAAGCTATGTCCGCAGACCTAGATTAGGTTTTTCATATGATCATTCCCAACAAAGGAGCAAATCAAAATTTGTACCAGAAGCTAGACATAGCAGTACATGCCTATAATTCCAGCATGCTGAGAGGCTGAGGTAGGAATATCACAAATTCAAGCACAACCTAGGAAATTTAGCAACTTAGCAAGATCTCTCAATTTTTTTTTCAAAATAAATAAATAAAAAGGCTGGAGATGTTGCTTTATAGCATTCCCAATGCTGAAAAAAGATTTTTTTTTAATCCAGTAAAAGAAACCCAAACTACAAGCTGAGGGGCAGTGGGGACAGATATGGATAGAAAATACTTTAGTCTGTTTTGGGATGCCATAACAAAATACCTGAGGCAACGGGTTTTATAAATAAATGAGGTTTATGTTGCTCACTAGCCTAGAAGCTAAATCAGGTTGTGTGATGACCTTTCCTGTGTTACAAAAACTTAGAAGCAAAAAGGAAATGGCCACATACCAAAGGAGCCCATGAGCAAGGAAGCAAGCAGGAAGCCAGGGATGGACCAGGTCACTCTTTCATAGCAACCTGCTCTGGGTGCACTAAACCACCCCAGGATCCCAGTATTGGTCCCTTCCAAGGTGTGCTCTATGACTTCATCATCTCCTAAAGCCCCTGCCACATCTGCATCATTACATGATGGGCCAAACTTCCAACTCATGAAACTTAGAGGGATGAAAATTCTCTCTAAAACATAGCGGAAAGCACCTATGAATGACATGAGACAGAGAGGAGCCCAGTGGAAGCCCATCTGAGAACTGCCCTGCCTTGGCCAGGGCAGGAGACTCGGCATGCAAATTCTGACTCACTGCAAAGCTCAAAAATCATGGTGTATGTTTATTTTATTTTATTTTTTTTATGGTGCATGTTTAGACCAAGACTGGACATACTCTTTCTTCTAGAGTTTAAACCAGTGGCTTCGTCTGCATCCTTCTTTTTTGACAGAAGAAACTGCACGGAGAAGTGTAGTAATGTCCCCAGGCCCCAGTGCTAAATGTGCTGCAGGAGCAACCCTGGAGGAAGGTCTTCTTGCAATGATCTTTTCATTCCAGAAAACCACAAATCCCACACACACACACCATGTCCAAAGAGGAGAGAAGAAATAAATGCAACATGATTGCTTTTAACAATCCCTAGGGAGGATTTAATGCAACCATAGCAAGGTTCCCCACTTCAAAGGCTTTGGGACTCAACATGGGACCTACAGGAGAGGAGCGTGGAGTGATCAAATCACATTCCTATCTTAGGGAGAATTTGCATCTGGTCCGGGCAGACGGTGGCTTTGATGACTAGAGTAGATGAGGTGTGAGTTATTTTCACTTAACTTTGAGAGATGTGTACACAGCCTGCTCTAATACGTCATGTGGTCACCACTGAGCACAGCATGTTACCGTGAACAATTTTCTGAAAATAAAAGTTGGCAGTTGAATTTCCCAAGTAGCAAACCACTACACTCCCTGACCTCAATGACTAAACCCTTAGATGAGGCCATCATAGATGAACTATAGAGCAATTCCCATGAGAACAGGCTGTTTCTAAAGCCATTCAGGGTCACTAGGAAGGACAACCAGTTCTCATTTTACTCCATGGAACTGTGAGAGAGATGGTTATTTGTCAACTGTTAGAGCAGTTTACGTTCCAATGAACGCAGTGCTTATGGCGATATGTATATTCATCTCTCATACCCCACAGAAGTATCCGGTGAAGCACAAAATGAGATAAATATCCAAAACAGAACCACAGGAAAACCATGCCTGACAGTTGAAATAATATCAAGAAATCTACTCAGAGAAACACTTTCCCATAGCTGTGAAGACAGTCTCGATCCTTAAGAAGTTTCTACGAAAATGGGAGTAAAATAACCATGAAGCTCAAAGGGAATCAGAGACACTGAGCAGCCTTTAGAGGATGCGGAACAGGAAACGGAGGGTCCCAATAAGTACCCAGCAGTCCATCACCAGAGTGCCTGGTCTTAAAGGGAGGACGCAGATGGATGACATCAAACATGGGAGCCTGTATTTCACTTGGTTCGATTATTCACTGATACACATTTTATTTTTTCTAACAAATTTTACTGTCTTCATTCAGAAGAATTAGTTTAGGGAATATGCAAATGGATGTGTCAATCTAAACAGAAATCACAGATATATTCTCTAAAGAATAATGATATTGACTGGGCAATAACAGAGCATTATAACAGGAATACATATGCCATAATAAACCGTGAGTAAGGGCTGGGGAGATCACTCAGTGCGTAAGTGCCGGCCTGGAAAGCATAAGGTCCTGAGTTTGATCCCTGGTACAAAAAGAAAAGAAGAAAAAGAAAGAAAAAACAGACCCTATGGGTGTATTCAAAGAGGTTGAAGGGAGAGTATTTTTGCTAACATTGTTTTGTTTTGTTTGCTTTTTCTTTTTTATCAGTACTAGCATTTGACCCAGGACCTTTCACAGAGAACTACATCACCATCCTTTTTTATTTTGAGGCAGAGTTTGGGAATCTGAGGCAGGAGAATTACAAGTTCAAGCCGAGCCTTGGCAACTTAACTTAGTGAAGAATCTATCTTTCAATCAGTTAAGAAGCTTGGATTAGCTTGGTGTGAAGGACCTGGGTTCAATTCCCAGTACAAAAAAAATCACAGGATGAAATTGAACCTGGGGATGGAACCCAACGCCTGACACATGCCAGCACTCTGCCATTGAGCCATACCCAAAGTTCTACAGATTCCTTCTAGTCAGATGTGCCTAGTACTTTTGAATTAATAAGCATTGCTTTGCTGTTTAAAGCATTCCCAAGAACAACCAGCTTTGTCTATTCATTTTCACCTGCATCATCCATGGAAAGCCCATTCCTCCTTTCAGTTGGAGATGGTTTCCATAAAGTAACCAATGAAGGGCAAAACTTAATACAGTATGACTAGATTCATGAAAGAGGAATAGACAGAACAGAGAAAACAAAACAGGCTGAGTATCTGTTCTTTGCTGTTGTGAACGGAAATAAAATGAAATGCAATCGTGGTTCCTTAACAGGAACATGAGCTGAGAAATTGTCCTCTGAACACCACGGAGTGTGTTTACACAAACAAAAACAGCTGCAGCATCACTAGGTGATATAATCTTAAGGGACCATCATCAGATGTGAGGTCGACCATTGATGGAGACATCATTATGTGGGACAATGACTGTAGTAAAGACTGCCAGTAAAACTGGGAAGGGGGAAAGGAGAAAAGAAGGAAGGGGAATATGTATATGTACAGGGTCTTACTACACTGCTCGGACTCATAGTGATCCTCCTGTTTCAGCCTCCCAGCACTGGGCTTACAGGCATGCACCACCACACTCAGACTCGGTGGCCAGCTCAGCATGCCCAGGGCAGGGCCAGCACAGCTCCTGGTGCCAGGGATCAAACCTACATCCTTGCTTTCACCTAGGCAGGAATTTAGACCTCTGCACTATCTCCATAGTTCACTTCAAAGAACAGTTAGTGCTTAAATTGTTGATAATTCACCATGCTTATATCTGGTAATCTGAGCAAGTACTTTGAAGATAACAGTATGCGATATAATAACCATTGTTAATTTCCTATCACCTTGTTTTGAAATTCTGTATCATTTTTATTGGTTTTTTTTTCTCTTTAACATAACAAAATTGCAAGTAAAATCCAAAGCTTCTTATGATTAATGACAGTCATTAAAAGAATAACAGCAGGGGCTGAGGTTGCAGCTCAGTGGTTGTGCTTGCCTAGTATGCTCAAGGCCCTGGATTCACCCCCAGCACCACACAAAAATAAAAATAAACATAAACATGATCTTCAACTTGTGACTCTCACAAGGATCTTGGAAAATATGAGGCAACAGTAAAAGTAAACCCTGGTACCAAAAGACCTCCCGGGAACAGTGGACTCCAGGCCTAGGGCTGTGAGCTCGTCACTCCCCTCCCCCTTGACCCTTCCTTGCCTCCCTCTACCTCCCAGGAGAGTACTGTACCCGCAGCATGAGATCAGCACAGGACAGACACAGTGGTCAAGTAACCTGAATGACAAGGGAGCAGAGTCAGACTGCAGCCCCTGAGGCAGACCCCAGGCCCCCTACTAGAGTCTTTAATCCGTTGCTTCTAGGTAGTCACACTTCCCTCTTTTAATTCCTTTATAGGTTTAATTATGTAAATTATGTTTGTTAATAAAAAATATTCAATCTTCATTGTTTTTATACGACACTCAGCATATTAATGTTACATTTCCAATTTGTTGCTCTTACAGAAAATTGAGAAGAACCTCATTGTTTTGAAATCTTTGTGAATAAGTCCAATAATTCTTTTTTTTTTTTTCTTTTTTTTTTTTTTGTATTTTAGTAAGGATCTACAGGGTGTACAGGGTCTCACTACATAGATTGGATTCACAGTGATTCTCCTGTGTTCAGCCTCCCAAGAGCTGAGATTACAGACGTGCGCCACCACGCCCAGTCTCAGTCATGTCTCAGCACACCTCGGGGGCAGGGCCGGCACAGTAGGCCGAGGATCAAAACCCGGCCACTGCGTCTGCCTAAGCAGGCGCTTTAATCCACTGAGCTATTTGGCCAGCCCTAAGTCCAATAATTCTTTTGGACAAATTAAAAGTAATAGATTGGTTCACATGTGATATAGCTGTCTGGGCTTTTTTGCTTCTAGACGTATTTATTATCATAGTGTGAATGCTATACTTCTATATTAACTACCAGGATATTTAATTTTTGATATGCATATTAACTATAAAATGTGGAAAGAATGTAGAGAATCAGTAATAAAATTCCACCCCTGCACTCTGGCTTTTATTTCAAGAAATAATCATTGGCAAAGTTACCATGAAATTTTTCTGAAAAATTCTAAGTAAATAGAAGATCTCATGTGCATAGTTGATCTATGGACACAATTTCATCCTCAGTTCTTTCCTTTGTTCCTTAAAGTGACTCTTCTGTTGTTGTTGTTGTTGTTGTTGTTGTTTTCCTGTATTTAGGGCAGAGTCTACAGGGTGTTCAGGGTCTCACTACATGGATCAGACTCTAGTGAGTCTCCCGTTTTCAGCCTTACAAGCACTGGAATTACAGGAGTGCGTCACCAGGCCCAATCTCAATCGCAATCTCAGCATGCCCCGGGGGTGGGGCTGGCATGGCACACCATGGATCAAACCCTGGCCACTGTGCTCTGCCTAAGCAGGTGCTTTAGTCTGCTGAGCTATCAGGCAGGCCCTCGAAAGCGATTCATTCTTAATGTTAATGTTTCCAAGGAATAAGCTTGGGTATTGCGATAGCTATGTGCCTTTCTGCAGACAATCTGCTGTACTGAGAGCATCTCTAGGAGCGCCATACTCCTGCCATGAGCTTCCTGTACCCCACCTGTTCCTCATAGGATTGTGCTATAGTCTCAGAGGCAGCTAGCTGGTCACATGAGACCTGGATGGTGGCAGTAGTGCCACACAAGGACTGCTACCAGACTGCCCACACCTGGCCGTCCAGCCGGCTAGCCTCAGACTGGTCAGACTCCTCACAGGAGGGCTCAGAACCCCCAAGAGAGCCCCCTGAGAGACAAGCAGGGCTGGGTGCCAGCACGTGAAGTCTTGGGCCAGAAATGAGCAGATGGAGTTTCCACCTTCTCCTATGGGGTGAAGCTGGCATCCTGGAAGGTCATGACCCCCCAACCTCTCAGAAAAAGATATACACAGTGAGACGAGGCCCCAGTTCACCCAGGGTCCCATGAAGTTAACCCAGGTCCCCCTGGCCCACACATGTCTCCAGTTTGCCACCAGCTGCTCCATGACCGAGGTAACACCTAAATGGCCAAGCATTTGTGTCTCAGACACAGGCTCAGGCACAGTTACCCCAGTGCTCGCTGTGGTTCCCATGGCCACCAAGTCCCAGGATGAGGTCTATCACCCCGGACTTAGGGCCACACGTGTGTGGCTGTAGATGGGCAGTGGGGACCTCACTGCCTCTCCTCAGCTCTCCCAGGCTTGTTCAGGTTCTAAAGAGAGGAGTTTATAGATCATCTCACAATCCTGAGTGACTTTTGTCTCTGCCTCCATGTAGCCAAACTCAGGATTTCTAGTTTCCACCCCTCCCCTAACATGCCCTGCCCCTGAGCTGTGTGTATGCAAAGACAGTGAGAGGGCCCATTTTTTACTCTTTCTATTCTATTTTTCTGTCAATTGTAAGACTTTTTAAAACATTAGCTAAATGAACCTTTTGTTTATAGGGTACAAGTATTGTCTTTCAATTTCTTACCTGTCTTTTGACTTTATTGAGAGTGGGTACTGGCAATGTAAAAAGTTTTTATTTAACATCTACCTATTATTCATTCACTTGTTCTTTGAGGATATCAGAATTTTTGAAGCACAATCAGACAAGACTTCTCCACACCAAGACTTTCACGGAATCACCTGCATTTGCTTCAAGTTTGTCTGTGGTCTCACTTTCCACCTTTAAATCTTTTATAAATTTGGAGTCTGTTTGTGAGCCCATTTCATCCTTGGAGGCTTCTCGTTTTCCCAGCAGCAGTTACTTAAGCACCTATCTTCCCCACAATGATTTAAATGACAACTTTATCGCATACTAAATTTCTGTATATTGTTGGGACTATTTCCAGACTTTTCGTTCCTCTCCATGGGCCTGTTGGCCTATTGCGAAAGATAGTTCCTTATATTTTATAGACAGCATAAAAATATCAGTTTAGCTGCCCTCGGCCCACTTGCTTTTATTTTTCAGGGTTTTCCTAATTCCACTAGAAGAAGGGAATTTAATTTGTCCTTATGTTCCGATTTACTCTAAGCACCCTGCCTGAACCTTTGTGCCTAGCAGTAGCAAGGCTTTATTTGTACCTTCTGGAATCTGAAAAATGTGTTTATATTTCTTATTTTTGTATATTTAGCCAAAGAGCCATTCTGGTGTACTGTTTTAGTCAGTGTGATCTTTAAAAGGTCCATGTGCTACAGGCCTGGAAACCCCTAGAGCAAGGGAATTGGAGGCTGTACTTAATTGGAATTCACCTTTCTTTTCATTTCTGTGTTAGAAAGAGCCAAACATGGATCTATGATATCAAAACCTGTGAGTGGGCCATCAGATTCGATTGTAACACCTCACCTGTAGAAGACTGCCTGGAGAAGATAATCTTTTCCAGCACTGGGGATTGAACCCATGGCTTTGTATTGAGCTACATCCTCAACTGCATTTTAATATTTCACTTTGAGAAAAGATCTGAGTGAGTCATATCGTTGCCTGGTCTGGGTTGCATCTTGTAACTCTCCTGCCTCAGCCTCCCAAAGTGCTGCAGTTACAGGTGCATCCCACCACACCTGGGCTGCAGAATTATTGGCTAAGGAACTAGATGGATGCTCTAATGACACATTGAATGATGTGCATCAAAACAGCAGGAGCCACAGGGGAGATGCAGCCACCTCCTGGGCAGCAGGGTCTCGTGAAAGGAGTGCAGTTCTGCCAGCACCATGTTCCTGTGACCAGCACAAGGTCTCTGCATCTCTGCAGAGACTGTGTGTGGCACATACAAGTGAGCTAGGGCCTGGATGGCTGTCCACTCCTTTCAGAATCTTATGGTCCCTGCACTAAATACAAAGAAAAAAGAAGAAGAAGAAGGAGGAGGAGGAGGAGGAGGAGGAGGAGG
>NW_004524698.1:8859022-8902476 GCF_000260255.1 Octodon degus | reverse complement strand
AGAAGAAGAAGAAGAAGAAGAAGAAGAAGAAGAAGAAGAAGAAGAAGAAGAAGAAGAAGAAGAAGAAGAAGAAGAATCCTACAACTGCGTGCTCACACCCAGGAAACACATGCTCCCTGCATTTCTGGGGCCTGGCATTCCAGGCTGAAGGTGCCAGCAGATTTTCAGGCTGGTGTCTTTTGCACCCTGTTTCCTAGTTCACAAACAGGACCTTCTCACCATGTCCTTACACGACAGAAGGGGCAAGCTGCTCTTCTGGGGGACATTTTTAGGAGAGCACTAGTCTCATTCATGAGAGCTCTACCCTCACAACCGCTCACCTCTTAAAGCCCTACCTCCTACCACCATCACCTCAGATGCTGGGATAGCAGCATATGAATTTTGCTGCATGGAAAGAGCCCAGCAGTGGACCAGCCTCGGGTCTTCTCAAGGAGGGGTCTGAAAGGTCGGGGACCATCTACTGCACTGCACATCAGGCCCCATGTGTGAGCCCTTTGCTCTGCTCCATCAGGGTTTAGCTTCCATGAAGAGGCTGAGCAGAGAGATGGGAAGGAAGGGGCCCAGGACCCAGCTCCCTGCCTGTGAGCCCCTCTTCTGAGGATGCTTCTGACAGCTTCTTTGTGAACTGACATCCCAAGCTCCCACAAGGGACTTCCCAGAGGGGACTGGGACCCAGGTAAGGATGGGACGGCAGGGTTATCCTCCAGGGCTCTATTTTGTGCCCTCCCCAACTGTGTTGTTAGCACCAGACAAGAAAATGAGAATTTGGGAGCCATGGCTTCTCTCCTCTCCAAGCAGCCAGCCATTCATTATTAAT
Source organism: Octodon degus (assembly GCF_000260255.1). NCBI lineage: Eukaryota > Metazoa > Chordata > Mammalia > Rodentia > Octodontidae > Octodon > Octodon degus. The sequence goes on along the minus strand of NW_004524698.1, from coordinate 8,901,659 downwards.
CATGTGATTAATAATTAGTCAGCACTGTGTGTCTGTGGGTTCCACATCCAAGGATTAAAACCAACTAAAGATCAGAAAAATCTGGGGGGGAAGTTACGTCTGATCTGTAACAGACAGTTTCTTGTTACTCTTTCTTAATCAGTGCAGTGTAACAATTACTTATATAGCATGTACACGCTATTAGGTATCATAAGTCATCTAGAGATGATTTAAGCATATGGGTGGAGATGTGCATAGGTTGTAGCAAATACTACACACTTTATATAAGGGACTTGAGCTTCTATGAAAGTTGGTTCTTTGTGGGAAACAAATCCCTGGAAACAGCAAGGGACAGTATACATATAATTAATACTCCTATATCAATTTTATTAAGATATGTATGTTTTGAGTCATTATTTTATTTTACTTTATTTTAGCAGCCTCAGGGATTGAGCCTAGAGTCTTTACACTGAGCTACATCCCCAGTCTTGTTAAAATTTGTAAACTTTTGATTCAGGGTCTCAAGTGGCTCTGTTTCCCAGGCTGTGCTCCAACTTTCAATCCTCCTGCCTCAGCCTTCCAGATTGCTAGGGTTAAAGGTATGCCCTATCATGGCCAGCCCTGTCTTATTCATCTTTTAAGCTGATAAAAATATTTTCTTTTGGCCATACTCATCAACTCCAAATAAAGAATTCTTTTCTACATGGTTTTCTTTCAGGCACAGGATGTCAGATCTCAGGTATACACAGACTATAACTTAAGGACCCTGCTCCTGGGGACAGTTCCTAGGGTCCCTGCTCAGGGACCACGTTTTAGAGGCCACTTCTCTGTCCAGCTCAACTTTCGTGTGAGTGACATGGCCCACTCACATCTATGGAGGGAAAGTAGCTGAGCTTTCTTAATAGGCCAACCCACAAGCGTGAGCCAGGGTGTTAGGGTTTCTACTCCGGAATCCCGGACCTCACCAACATAAATGGTCCGTGAAATTTAGGTGCACACCCTCACCTTTGCTCTGCTTCTTGTCCTGCCCAACCTGTTCTAGATTGATTGTGTCTGAATCTCCTGGGAGTTTCCATCCCTGAGTCTCTCATTCCCAATCATAGTTTAGAAAATAGAGACTTAGGAAAGATGGGAGTCTACTTCTCTCCTGAGCCCCCTTGGGTTCTACTATCTGATTTGTGCCAGTGTTTTTTTCCAGACATAGGCAAATATGGACATGACTGAGTGCAGTGACCTGGCAGCAAGATCCTAGCTCTAGACAAATAAAACTGTGGGACAACCGGAACCAATGGAACCAGGCTCAGTAACATGCACAAAACGCCAGCCTTAACTCTTCACCACCTGAAGGTATAGCTGCCTCATGCGACTGAGCAGATATTCTGTGGACTAGAGGTCCAGGACCACAGCAGAGAGCTACAGGACAGTCCTGCAGGGTCTGGAGCAGGGGAGGTTGGGGGAGGAGGCAGGTGACCCCAAGAGCCCTTTCCCACCATCCTGCCCCACAGGCCTGCCCACCCTCATGGTCACTAGATACTCAGAAGTGATAGTCCCTGGGGAAAATGAAAATCAAAATCACGAGATAGCACTTGACACCTACCAGGATAACTATGGGATTTTTTTTTAATGGAAAATAACAAGTGTTGGCAAGCCTGTAGAGAAATTGGAACCCTTGTGCATTGCCGGTAGAAATATAAAATGGTGCAGCTGCTACGGGAAACATCATGGCAACTCCTCAAGAGTTAAACATAGAATTACCATATGTCCCTGCATTTCTACGCCTGAGCATGATCCCCAAAGAATTGAAAATAGGCACTCACACAAACACTTGCCTGCCAATGTGCACAGCCGCAGTGCTTGGAAGAGCCAAAAGGTGGAGACAGCTCAAGTCCAGCACCAAATGAATGAATATAAACAAAATGTGGCATCTACATGCCATGGGTTGTTACTCAGCCATAAAAGGGGAGACACGCTGATGCAAACTGGAGCATACATGAGTGCTGAGAGCAAGAGATAGAGCGACACAAGCCAATCACAAAAAGCCGCGTACTGGATCATTCCGCTTATATGAAATGCTCAGAAGAAGCACATTCCTCACTGTTGATGACACCAAACTTCTTTCTAAAGATGGTGAATGTTCCTACCTCCTGGTGTGGCCTCCTCCCCAGCATGGCCTTTGCTCCACGAAAGCTGTCAGGAGGTCTCTGCAGTAGCTCCCCCATCTATGAAGGTGCACCTAGATTTGAGGAATCCTGTAATTCATTTCGGTCCATCCAGTTAGTGCCTATTGCTCCCCGACACACAGTTGGTAAGTAACATTAACTGCATCCACAGAAATTGCCTTTTCCAGGACGTGGACCTAGTCGCAGGAGTGGCATCATGCCGTGTACCACCTGAGCTGAGGAGAGGAGACGGAGCAAGAGCCAAGGCTTGGCTCCACTGTCCTCCAAGCCCGTCCAATGCCTGTGGAGCTGGTTCTATGCCTGAATTCTGGAAATAATGGGGGGGATATATTTTTTTTTCCTTTCCTTTTTTAAATTCTCATTACATCCACACACAAGAAATGTGTTCTATAAAGAAAATGTATTTAGAATCCAGTTTTCTTATTTGGGGTATGGGGTGGGGTGGGGTGGGGTGTGTGTGTGTGTGTGTGTGTGTGTGTGTGTGTGTATTTTTCCAAGATAAAATTGCCTTGGGTATTTGGAAGTCTAAAACAAAATACAACATAAATTAATGCTGATGGACTTTGAGTTATAATTTATTTTATAAAATGATAAATTCCCCCTCTTAAGTCTGGTCAGTATTACACAATTTTTTTTTTAAATTTGTTTATTTATTTGTGTGTGTGTGGCCAGCTCAGCCCACCAGGGGGCGGGGCTGGCTGGCATGTGGTGCTGAGGGACTGAACTGTGGTCCCTGTGCTTTACTAAACTTGTTCTAAGTAGGTGCTTTAGACCACTGAGCCATCTCACCAGCCCCAAGTATCACACAATTTAATATTACATTTTATAACTTAATTATCATTTTTAACACTTACTGAACATTTAACATTTATTGAATATTTCAGTCCTTTGAATGAAAGCACAAAGACATATAAAGAGAATTTAGAAGGACTTGTTCCTATTTTAATGTTGGAAAACAGAACAAAATTAAATCCATATGTTAACCATGGCATGCATGTATTAGCTTCCCATGATTACTATAGGAAATTACAAGTGTGGTAGTTTGAAATGATACAGATTTATTCCCTCACGGTTCTTGAGGTCAGAGTACTCACTGAGTTTCAGTGGCTGCAATTAAGGTGTTGGTGGGCTGTCTTCCTGCAGGGAGCTCCAGCAGAGAATTCAGTTCTTGTCTCTTCCAGCTTCTAGTGATGGCTGCATTTCCTTGGCTTGTGTCCACAGCACTCACTCGCTTCCTCCTTAGTCACGAGGCCTCCTCCTCTTCTGCCCATGGTAAGATCTCCTCATGCCTTCCTCTTAGACAAACACCTGTGATTACGCTGAAACCACAAGGGAAATCCATCATAATCTCCTATCCCAAGACCCCTGACATAGTCACATCTGCCAAGTCCCTTTTCCATATGAGAGGCCCTTAGAGATTACAGAGATGAGGGTCTGGATATTTCTAGGAATATGAACACAACAGATGAACACAATACTTCTTCTCTGACCTCACTTGACTACCATGACAAAGATCATTTGTTTGTCATACATGTGTACTAGTATCTGCCATGTTTGCCATGTGTGGGGCACTTACTGAGCAAAAGTCATAGTCAAGAAAAGATAATACATTTTCTTTGACTGAGAGGACAAACTCTCTGTGCCACTGACCTCTCAGACCAACTGCTCTGGAATAGCCAGGGCCTGGCAGTACAGATGCATTCCACGAGGGCCAGAGCATTGCCACACTTCCTCTCAGGGTAGCGGCTTCCTCCATCGGAGCAGTGCTGGTGGAATACCTTGATGGCAAAAAGGTCATCAGTGAGTCACAAATGGAACTCAGGGAAGGAAGATAAACCTGGACTGAGTGTCCTTCTCCGTGAGAATATCTTCCCCTTCCACCCTGGAAGTGATATAATGCCATCATCTGCCATGGGGGGAGCCTGACCAGGCCTCTGGGGAATGGTGCCATATCAGGCATTTCCTTGGCTTACAGATGGCACCTCCTTCTTGTCTTCCTTTGGTCATCCCTCTGTGTGTACCTGTGTCCTATTCTCCTCATCTTATACGGACAGATTAGGGGCCCACTCAGATGTCCTCATTTCACCACTTTAACCACCATCTGAAAGGCTTCACCTCCAGACACAGTCATATCCTGATATACCAGGGGTTAGGACTTCACCATATGAACTTGGACAGGAATGTAGTTCAGCCCACAGCCTGAGGCCAAATGGCCTTATGCCTCTGCGGGCTTAGCCCAAGAAAAGCCAGAGGTGGAAAAGCCCTTTGTTACATGGAGGATTCAGATGAAAAGAAGAGGAAATGCAATTCAGAAGGTCAGGTTTAGGTTACAGCCTAATCCCAGGAGGTGCTCTGTGTCCTGGGGTCTGCAGCCTAGTATCCAACCCATGGCCTTGAACTCCTAGCCCCCTAACTCATGGCCTCCACAAGATGAGCCCTCAGGGGCTCCCATTTCCTGCACTCTCTCTTTGTCTGGCAGCACCTCTGGTCTCTGCGTCTTCTATACCACAGTTGACGTCACAATGCCTCACTCAGCCACGTTCATCAACACCCACTCATTTCCCTTTTATCAGCTCTTCCTTTTATCAGAATAGGGCGATCCCCAATTTCTGTTACTGCTATACCTGCCTCATAGTAAGGACGTGGGACCTATTGGATAAACTCCCACGAGACTGTACATTTTGCTACCATAAACTCATGGGCAACTTCAACCACTGGTCAGTTCCAACACAACAAGGAAATCATCACTTATCCCTTCCAAGCACACCTAACCCAGCCACTCCACCCATCTACCCACCCCTACCACATCCATTCAGCCATCCATGCACCCATCCCTCCATGCATTCATGACACATACAAAAAAGTAAATGACTGTCTTGTCAGCTAGAACACATCTGTATGAAAAAGAAATATAGTTGGCCGCTTCTCTGAGCTTACGTCAGAGGTGGCTAAACTTTTTCTATAAATGGTGAGATAGTAAATATTTTAGGCCTTGCAAGCCATGCGGTCTCTGCCACAAATATCAAATTCTGTCATCATTGTACAAAAGCAGCCATCGACGATTCGTGATCCAATCAGCGTGGCTCTGTTCCAAAGGACACAGACTTTTGAAACTTATGTCATTTCCATGCGCCATGGATGCTGCACTTCATTAAAGTGGGCTTCCTTTAACCCACAGAACTGTGGGGGCCAAGAGCAGGCCTCTGCCCTTGCTTCAGCAGGAAGACTTCTTTTCTCAGTTCCCTCGCTTAAAGAGAAACATGCTTGATCTGATTCTTGTGTGTCAGCCTATTACGACTTAATTTGGAATCTTGAAGCTAAGACTGTAATTTCAAACATTTACCTATATGTGAATACATTGTTTGGGGTGACAGTCTTATGTTTGTTTGTGAGACATTGATGAGGAGATCTGTAATTGCTGCCAGCAGCTGAGAGAAGTCTTGTTCCTGGCACTGCTAGCGAAGACCGCATCTGGCGAGACACAACAGGATCGCTTGCCTTCTACCCGCTATTCCCTTTGATCAGCAAATGTATTTCCATAAATGTAGAATTTGTAAATAATAAAGGGAGAAATTAGTAATTTCAGTTCAACAATCATCATTGTTGGTGTTTACTATTTCATCTGACCCACAAGACCTTCCATAGAAATAATTTGAAATGAATCTTGTTTTTTTTTTCACTTTGCTTTGATAGCTGTTCTATATTTTCTGCTGGAAGAAGATAGTTGGATGTCTGAGTGCCAGTAAAATTAAAAGATTTCCTTACCTTCTTCCTTAAGGACGCTGAAGCTAAACGATCGGAAGTTCAAGTTCAGCATAGGCAATTTAGCAAGACCAGTCTCAGAGTGGAAAGGATGGACCAGCTACATGGAATGTACAGAAACCAAGGAGCCAGAAGGCAAGGAGTTTAATACCATCTACAGAGTGAACCACATATTCCTGTAACTGGGAGTTTTCCGCCCCCTACTGGTACCAGCTGGAATCACTTGTTTAGATACAGTACAAAAAAGAAATGGCTCTGTAGAATTTTTATGTAAATTTCCTCTTAAATACAAGACAGACAAAAATAAAGTATGAATGAGTAAATGGTGTATACTTTTAGTCACAAAGTGAAAGAGTATAAAGTGTTTTGATCCCATATAAGATATGGCTCTTTGTGTTGTTGGAAGGTCACTAAAGCTGCAATGTTTTGCAGGCAATGTTAGATTCATAGTTGCAAATAGAGTTCAACAGTGGCTCCTGTGGGGAGTAATTTCCCTGACGCCGCTCTGGACTGAGCGCCTCCTCTGCAGGCCCTCAGAGGGAAATCCTTTGCTAAAGCAGAACCAGAGCAAACATACCACGCATCCAAATAGAAGCCAGGCTGAGAGTGACTTACTATTTCAAAAGCCTTTTATTTAATTTTGCTGAAACCGAGGAGTTTTCACTAGTTCGGTAAACTACTAAAAGAAACACATACAGAAAACACATACATGTGGGTAACCTGGAGGGACTTTGGGACTGCAAACCTACCCTTTCTGAGGATTCCTCATGGCTCGGCGTTATCTGTCATTCTTGATGATAAAATATTGCTCACTTGGAGGTTATCTTTTCCAGCCTCTTCCCTTTACTTCTCTCTGTTCTGCTCCCTTAGGATGGCTGTGGCTGTGGACACCAGCCACCACCCCACCCCCATCATCACAGCCCAGCAGCCCCACAGTGAAGGCACGGTCAGGCAGGGGACACACAGATAGAGCTGCCAAGGCCTGTGGCTCGGCCTCTGGGTTTTCAGTTTTTAAATGTACATTCCTGCTGCACACAGCTAAGGGGATCCGCAGCTCTTTCCCGGCCGATCTTCCCACACCATCAACAGAAGGTAGGGACTTGGTCACTTTAGCCAAGGGCTGACCAACAGCTGTTTGCAGCTGGAAGGGCCTCAGGTGAACAGTGGCCAACTGTCAGCTTTACCTAACTCAAGTGAAGTTCAATCTTTGAAAATAAATGATTCTTTAAGTGAGAAGTTGTCAGTAAAAAGAAAGTCATTTGTGCATTTTAACAAATTTTGTGAACATGAGCACTCAATCCGTATCCATCCATGAGGCACTGTTTTGCTGTCATCTTAACTCCTCTGTTTACACTCAGCTTTCAGGAAGTCTCTACTAACGGGTACCACTCTTTTCTGACTTTAGGGTGATCCAGAAGTAGAGTCCCGAGCACCTCACGGCCTAGAGACTCCTGGACAGGACCTTATATTCAGCACAGAAGGGGAACACAACCGAGCGTCACCCACCCTGCTCCCTAGATGATCCATTCAGGACAGATTCCCCACCCCCATACAGGGGATGAAACCCAGTGCCTTTGTGCTAAGATATATATATATATATATATATATATATATATATATTTTTTTTTTTTTTTTTTTTTTAAGACAGTCTCAGTAAGTGACTAAGTTGCCTAGGCTGGACACAAACTTGAGAACCACCTGCTTCAACCTCTCAGAGTGCTGAAATTACAAGCATGTGCCACCATGCCTGCCTTGGCAGTAACTTCATCAGCAGGCAGAGTCTAAAGTAAGTTTGGAGCCGGATATTGAATCTGAGCAGTCCTCTTTGGTACACATGCTGGCTCTAACTAGGAAATCAGTCAATGCCTGATAATAGATCTAAGAGTGCTGGGGAAAAATCAGGATGTGCTTTTTATTCATTCTTACACAAAGACACCTGTCCGCCTGCCTGCCAGTCCTCTCTGCCTCTCTGTGTTTCAGAAGCTATCCTACCCGCTATCGGTCCATTTATCTATATGTCTACCTTGCTATTTTTGTGTCTGCCTGCATTTTCACCTTTCTGTCATATTGGGCTATCTTTCTGACTTCATGTCTCAGTACAGTCCATTCATCTGTCTTCTGTCTGTATGAGTACCAACTGTCTCTGTCTTTCTGCATATGTACATATTGATCTGCTCAGTGATGTGCGGGTGAGGCACTTCAGCTCCTGTGTGCCCCCTACAGAGAAGGGTGTAGCAGCCAAAGGGCCAAGCTAAGGAGGACTCACCACTGCCTCGGCAGCCAGGTGACCAGCTGGTCTGCCAGAGAGTCACATTCACCCATACGTGCCCCATGTAATTATTATTAATCATGTCTCCTTTCATTTGGGAAGGGTGTTGGCTCAGACGATGATTTATTTAGTCACTCTCAGATTTCAGCCTTTTTTAATATGTCCCCAGTGAACCTGAGGTAGGTGGCCAGCATCCAGCCCCTGCTCTTTGGACTTCTTCCTAGGGAAGGGTTTGGCCATGGTTGATGGTCCTGGGCCCCATCCCCTCCCCCTCTGCAGCCCTTCAGCCAGGACACTGACCCCTTCACCCAAAGACATTGTCCTTCCAGTCCTTGGGGTGATCCAAAGATAGAGTCCCCAGCACCTTAGGTGTTCAGCAGAAGCCCTGAGAAGTTCCTTCTCCCAAACCAGATGCCACAAGCAGCAGATGATCCTGTGCATCAGGCCCCAGTGCTCCCTCCAGAGCCATGGCCCTGCCCTTTAAGTGCTCAGTGGCACCTGACTGTCCCTCCACTGTGGCCCTAGGTCCTCCTTCAGTGGATCCCTGAAACACCCCCCAGTCAGACCCAACTTAAAGAACAATACCAAGCCCGGGTGCAGATGTGGTCTCATGGCGGGAGCCCTAGGTACACACAGGCTGAGTTGGGGTTTGGGTCTGTGTGACATGTTTGGCTCCAGTGAGGACACAGTTTGACTCTGCTATGAATATTGGAAGGGTCAAGACTTAAAGGGCTGAAGTTTTTATGATCCTACTGTGTATCTAGGAGGCGAGCAAAGGTTGGAGTAGAAAAGTAGGGTTAGTGGTGTGCAGAGGAACTCAGAGGCTGCTGCTGAGACCTTGAGCTCAGCACCCCCAGCTTCCCACCTCCTCCAGAGCCATTCCCCAGCAGTTGTGCTGGGACATGGGTGCCCAGACTGCCTGTCACAGTCACAGTCCCTTTTGGGTCCTGCTGGGACTCTTGATGATGCCTGTAACACCTGATCATTCTGTTCCACCCACTCTGTGGCTCCCGAGTCTCCACTCCCAGACCTGATCCCTCTTCTGAAATATATGCCAGTGGCTTTACGTATAGGTTTTATTGGCTACTTCCCTTTCTTTTCCCTTTTAAATATAAAAGGTGTAGAGCCAGGCATGGTGGTACACACCTATCAAAGCTGAGGCAGGAAGATTGCTTCAAGTTCGAGGCCAGCCTGGGTTACACAGTGAGTTCAAGGCCAATCTAAACTACAGCATGAGACTGTCTCAAAAAATTAATTAATTAATTAATTAATTAAAATAAAAGATATACTTCACCTGTATTCATCCATTGTTGTGTATGGTCCTGAGTTTTGACATGATGCGTATATGTGACCATCATTGAAACCAAGAGGTGACACATTCCATCCACCCCCAAATCCCTTCACGCTCCTGCAATGCACCATTCCGTCCTTATCCTGTGTGTCCCCCACACCTCTGGCTTGGCCTTTTCCAGAACATCCTGTTGAGGTCATCAAGGGTTCTCCAAGCAGGAAGCCTGTTTGGTTTGGCCTTTTGCACTCAGTGCAGTACCTTAGAGGGCCTCCATGTGATACCCACCCCTGTTGCTGAGCAGGATTCCTTTGTGGGGATGGGCAAAGCTTGACTGCCCATGAAAAAGTTAAGGATGTGCCAATGTGAAATTCCCAGGCTTGACAGACTGACTGTACTGAGCTGAGGACACTAGAGCAGCTGTACCTGCAGAGGGCCATCCTGCCATGGAGACTCTTCCATCTTTATGGAGGAAGGGTGCCCTCCCCAAGCCACAGTGAGAGAAGTCTTTAGTGTCAGAGATGGGGAATCAGGCTGTGGTGGGCCTGAGTGATAAACCTCCTCCTCCACTAGCTGCCCTGGAATTTACCCCCCACCCCTCAGAACCCCTGTGTCCTGTTGGGTCTGCACACATTCATCATTCTTTGTCTAAAAGGGATGACTGCATCTTCCTCTGGCCATTTCATTGTCTCTTCACCCTCTTAACAGAGCCTCATTTTCAGGGGCTGGAATGTGGCTTGGTGGTAAAGCATTTGTCCCATTTGCATGCGAGGCCCTGGGAGCCATCCCCAGCACCACAAAAAAATAAATAAATAAAATTTAAAGGCCAGATGTCTCAACAGACTAAAGTGCCTGCTTATGCAGGCACAGGAACTGGGGTTCAATCCCTGGCATGCTGTGCTGGCCCCACTCCCAGGCTGCGCTGAGATGGCAACTGAGACTGGGTGTGGTGGCGTATGCCTATAATCCCAGCGCTCAGGAGGCTGAAAACAGGAGGATCACTGTGAGTCTGATCTGTATAGTGAAACCCTATAGACCCTGTACTAAATTCATAAATTCAAAAAAATTAAAACTTGGATGCTTTTCTCTTATTAATCTGTCCTGTATTCATTTGGTTCCCAGACCCAGCCAGCAAACCCATTTTGGTTTTCTCTTTCAGTACTGAGGATTGAGCCTGAGCCTCATGCATGCAAGGTGACTGCTCCACCACTAAGCTACACCCCAACCCAACAACCTCACCTTAGAGTGTCAACAGGTACAGGCCATGATTAGTGTCTGTTATATCCATTCCTCAGCCAAGGGACACTGGGCTTGCTTCCTGGTTTGGGTGAGTACAGATCAATCTCCTATAAACAATCACTTCCAAGTTTTTGTGTGAACATAAGTTGATACTTCTCTTCAGGTACACCTAGCTGTAGAATGGTTGTGGAAGTATATGTTTGACTTTATAAAGTAACTGCTGGCCAGAGGTGTAGCTCAGTAGTAGCACATATGGTTAGCATGTGCAAAGCCCTGGGTTCATTCCCAAACACAGAGAGAGGGACAGAGGGAGAGAGAGAGAGAAAGAGAGAGGGACAGGGACAGGGACAGGGACAGGGACAGGGATAGGGAGAAAGAAAGAAAAGAAAGAAAGAAAGAAAGAAAGAAGAAAGAAAGAAAGAAAGAAGGAAAGAAGGAAAGAAGGAAAGAAGGAAAGAAGGAAAGAAAGAAAGAAAGAAAGAAAGAAGAAAGAAAGAAAGAAGAAAGAAAGAAAGAAGAAAGAAAGAAAGAAAGAAAGAAAGAAAGAAAGAAAGAAAGAAAGAAAGAAAGAAAGAACCTGCCAAACGACTTCCATAGTACTGTGCCATTTTTTAGCATCTTAAACACCTAGAGCTGTTGGCCACACCTGGTTCTCCATCTCCCCAGCCTCTCATGCCCATGTCAGCAGGCAGCCTCCGCATCTTATGGTCCCTCAGACAGCCTAAATCCAGCTCCAGCCCCAGCCCTAGTCAGCCTTCCTCCAAGTCTGATGGCCCAGCCATACTAGTCTTCCACCTGCTCCTCAAACTTCCCAACCTCTGCCAGAGCTGCCCTGTCTGGCACGTTTAGCTCCCAGACACCTGCGATGACAGCTTACAGTTGGGTGGCCCCTCTGTGTTCAGGACATCTTACAAGCAACTTCACTATTTCTTCCTCATTTCTTCACATAGTAACTGTGTGGTTAACAGCATCATTTCATAGAGGAGAAGACTGAAGAATAGAGAATCTGGTTCACTGCACTGGAGCAAGAGCTGGGGAGGGTAGAGTCAGGCTCATACACAGTCTTTAGGCGCTTGGATGCACTCTGGTAGCTCTACGGCTGGTATGACCACTAGGGTCTCTCAGCATTTGTGGTTTCATCACTTCTGGGCAGCATGTGAGAAAAATGCCCCTAAATGACATGAAAGGACAGCCCTGCCCTCCTGTCTCTGCCTCCATGTAGCAGTTGGGGTTGAAGAGCACCTAGACTTTCCCAGTGCTCCATGGGGTCACCTGGCCAGGCAGGCAGAGGAGGTCACTTTTCCTCTGCCTCCTGGCATATGCCTCCATGGCCTAGGAGATTGTGGCAGGAGGACTGACTAGTGAGAGCCCAGCCGTGGCATGCACGTAGTGAGAGCCCAGCCGTGGCTTTGCCATTTAGTGGACCCTGCCTCAAAATAAAAGGGCTGGGGATGCAGCTCAGTCCAGAGGCCCTAGTTTCAATCCTCCATACCAACAAAGAGAAAAGAAAGAGAGAAAGAAAGAGGGAGAGGAAGGGAGAGAGGGAGGGAAAGGGAAGGAAGAAAGGAAGGAGAGAAAGAGGGGGCCTGTGTTCTCAGGGCCTGCCCAGAGACAACACCCAGCATCAACCTCGGTGCCTCCCAGTCCTCATGACTCAAATCTGTGAGTCGGTGAGGCTGGATTCCCCTCCTCACTGGACCCTGCCCACCCCACCTGCACCTGTGGGAAAACAGATTCTGAGCTGGACTTGCATCATCCCTGAGGGGGCAGGACACGCAGGCAAACAGGCCATCACCCGAGGATGAGCTAGAACTTCTTTCATGGTCATGCAGAATCATCTAAATGTGCAGAGTGAGGCCCTGTCCTAGGGCCGAAAGGGGAAGGCACTCCATTCCTGGAAGCAGTTTGGGCAAAAGGGGCTCTCTCCCAAAGGCCTTGACCATGGAGAGCACAGAGGCTGAGCCCTTGCATGCAAAGCCTAATTCAGCAAAAGTGTGCCATGGGCTTTTATTTGCTCTGCTCTCCTCCACTGCCAGCCATGCCCTGGCTTCACGGGGCCATCTGAGCAGAGGTGACACCAGATGCCCCCTGCCAGCTCCAGGCTGCAGGAGGATGACCTGAGGTCCCATTGCCTTCTTTTCTTACAGTGGGATCAGGACTGACCTTCTTGGGGCTGGCGTCCCTCATCTCAAGGAGCCCTGGGAGGACCTGCTGTTTGGGGCACATCCACGCATCTGGCAGAGGCAGGGAGCACAGGGCAGCTACAGGGGGCAGGGCCTACAAGGGGGCTGGGCTCTGATCTTCCCACTCCCACCCTGGAAATGGGCCCCCAGAAGCCCCATAGTCAGCACACAGGGCTTGGGAAGCAGTGGGTACCTAGCACGCGCTGTAGCCAGGCAGGAGATGGTCAGACACATATCTCAACACAGTGGCACTCAAAGAGATCAAAATGCATTTAATGTGGTCTAGTCTCATTGCCTACATCTTTAGATACCGCTATGTATTGAAAATAACATGAAAATTCTCCCGTTTTACCATTTAAAATAGATTTGACATTCTATGACCTCACACAGGGCAGACACCCCACACAGGGGCCTCCCGAAGGTGGCTACTTCCGCCCCACCCCCAGGCCCCTTGGGTGGGCAGGGACTGGGCGGCACAGCACCAGCAGAGGTTGGGGGGCAGCTGCCCATGCTCTGAGCAACACAGACACCACCCCACTGACACGTGCACACCCCCCAGACCATACATGCACACACACACGCGCACACACACACGTCCACACAGACAGACATCCCATGGCATCCAACAAGATCCAGGTGCAGATGCCGCCTTCAGTGACTCACACTAGCACTGACTGGATGATCAGGGTAGAGGACCGGGAGCTCTCAGGCTAGGCACTGCCGAAATCTGAGGTCAGTGCCCAATCTGGCCAGTGTGCACCCAGCCCTGGCCTGGTCAGTGTTTCCTTCCTTCTGGAAGGAAAGAGCAAACACACACACACACACACACACACACACCAGTGGGTAGACACACAACTGGACATATCACATATCCACATCATCCATTCAGTGTCACCTATGTGGGGAATCATGTGTGCACTTCTGCACACATACACACACATGCACACGCGTGTGCAACAGCCCTCCCCTCCCCACACTCGCCCCAGGGACCAAGTCTCCCTCACTCCTGCATGCACTCAAGGCTCCTCACAGCTGTCCTCACACATCAAGTGCACTAAAAGGGGAACTATTTTGGTCTGTAGCATAAGCAATAAATAAATAAATAAATAAATAAATACAGGGAAAGGAAAAAAAGAGGACAGAAGAATTTGAAAACGCAGCATGTGCCTGCCTTTGGCGAGAGCTGAAAAGCAGCTCAAGCTGCCTTCCCTTGAGCTCTTGGGCTGGATCATTCTGGTGGATGTGGGCATGGGAGTACAGGCCTGAGAGGCAAACGCACCAGGCCACTGATGTGGCAAGGATCTAGGGCCCTGGGTCTGCTCAAGAAGCAGAAAATAGAAGGCTTGCCCGTGCAGGCCTGGAGGGACAGAGGCACAGGCCACCAGCAGGTGCCCACCTGGCAGTCTGGACTGGATGGTGAGCACTAAGCACTGCCATGCTAATTCCATCCCCAGAACACCAAGAATAAGGCTGGGAAAGCCAGTCAGACTTTAGAGCCAGGGGCCAGACCCAGGATCCCAGGGGGAGCTGAGGTCCTGCTGGCAGATCCTGAGCGAAGAGAGCTGCCGAGGGCTAAATCTTCTGGAACAAAAATTCAGGCAGGGTCTGCTACTAGGGCAGATTGCCTGGAGTCTGGCCTAGCTCAGGATGAGAGGCTGAGCTATCTCTGGGCTCTATCCCAGGTACCTTTCAGAGAAATGACAGCTATGTCTGAACTGCCCATGGGCCCTGATCCTCAGGGAGGACAATCTAAGAGGCAGGAGCCCCACCCCAGCCCCAGACTCTCCTTAACTCCCTGCTCACTCACTGTGTAGCCTTGTACATCCCCTTTCCCCCTCTCAGCCTCAGTTTCCCCACTTGGGCTGTAGAGTCCCTAGTGCCTTCTTGTCCCTGAGCTTGGGGGCATGGGTCAAAGCAGCCTGGGAAAGCAGGCAAGAGTCATAGGCTTTCCCATTACTGCCTTTCTGAGGCGCTGGCCAGGGAAGACAGGTTTCCTCAGCAGCCCCAGGAAAGGCTGGGCTCCTCTTCAGCCTGGCCCCACAAGCCAGAAGAACAAGGCAGGGCCAAAGAGGTCACAAGGGACCTCATACCTCTTGTCAATCAGGGTCCCTGGAGTGAGGCCTGTCCCTAGGCAAGTGGACTGAGGTATCTCTAGGCCGTCACACTGCACCTTGCAGGGAAGTGATTGCACAACCTGAACTCTCTGTGGCTCCTGTCCTCAAGGAAAACACAGAGGAAAGAGGAAGGAACCACATCCTGGGACCCTGAAGCCTGAGCAGGAATTCTGTTCTATGGCCATTTTTTCAATTCATCTTTGAATGAATGTGACCTCAAGAAATGGAGGGAGTGACAATTCCTCTACTTCCCTAAATTCTTTTCACTGCCCCAAAATGGCTGGGACCCTCCTGGGCTAGGCTGCACTGCCTGAGGTATGTAGGGGAGGGGTGAGGCGGGGGTATGGCCATGTGCCAGGAGCTCGGTCCCTGCCACCTTCCTAGGGCAGACAGAGTAGGTAGGGAAGGGAGACAGGCAGGTCCAATGAAAACAGAAACAACTCAAGTCAGACAACCTGAAGTCTCTTAAGGCACAACTCTCCCTGCGGGCCCAGTGGGAAGGCTGTTCCACTTCCACTGGGTGAGGGAACCTGGCCTCCCTTCCCCTTCCTAACATGCCTCCCATGTTTCCCAGCTGCGCTTCATCTGAAGGGGTGTGGACCCTGGCAGAAGTGGAGAGAGAGGCAAAACATGGACATGGAGACAGGGAGACCCTGAAGGGCAGGTGCCACCCAGCCCTGAGACCACCTCTGAGGTACATCAAACTCAAAAAGAGCAAACTAGTTTCTTCCCCAACCCCATCCCAATAGCATCTGAAAGCTTTTATTATGATCATTAACAAGGTCTTGGTTCTTCTGTCACAAACAGAACCTAATTCATCCCTAAACACGATGAACTGTGGGGACTGAAGCACACATGGGGGAGAGGTCAGTCCAGCCTCAGGGAACCTTCTGGAACATCCATCCATCTAGCAGCTTGCACTGCAACAGACCAATGGGATTCTTACTGTCCTTCCCCCACAGCCCTATGAATTAAAAATTTTTTTTCAATTGCATGTTCTTATTTTTTTGTAAACAGTCTTACCCAAGCTAAGGTTGAGAAAGCTGAAATCTGGTGTTTCTCCCCAAGTTAAAAATCGAGGTGTCTGCAACCTGCTAGCCATAGCCACAGAGGTGGCCCCTGCAGGGTGACTGTGCAGGCTGCAGCTCTTTCTCCAGGCAGAAGCCACTGGCTTCTATGGCTGGATCCCTAGGAAGCCACTTCCCTGACATTGTGCCACCTTGGCTTCTGAGACCATGGGCTGCCCACTCTGGCCACCCGCTCTCCTGCCAACTTTCCAAGGCTATTGCGAAGAAACATAAAACGACTAAAATGCTACTGAGTCTGCAACCCGGGCCACCTGCCCATTCTGCTTAAGCCCAGTGCCCCTGCAGGACATGGGGCCACTCCCTGGTGTCACCCTGCACTTGGCCACCAGCGGCTCAGATCTCTGACTCTCGTCTGTAGGGCCGCTGTTCAAGTGCACCGCCACCAGCCTGCAGCCTGTCAAAGTCATGCCGTGGCTGGGGATTGAGACCATCCCGACTACAGCCATCCTGGTCTCCTTCCCCCTCGTCCTCCTCATCGCGGCTCAGGAAGGCCAGCTCATTCTCATAGCAGAAGGAGTTGGCACTGGGCAGGAGGAACTTGTTCTCCACCAGGTCCTTGGCGCTGCAGCGGGGTGTGGAGGGCACCTCATAGGTCTTGTGGAAGTGTGAGTAATCAATCTTGTACTGATTCTTCTCTTCAAAGAGCACTGGCTCAAAACGGTGGCCCCATAGGATTTCATTGGCCAGATAGGAGCTGCGGGCCTGTGTGGTCATGGCCGTGGCCTCCACCATGCCCTCGAGGATCACCACGATCTCAAAGTCGTCCGTCTCCAAGTCCTGACGGCTGATGCCAAATAGTGGGCTGGCCTCATCGATCTCGTGCAGGATGGTGATGGGCGACACCAGGAAGATGCGGTCCAGGCCCTTGTCGAAGCCCACATCAATGTCTATCTGGTCCAGTGGGATGTACTCGCCTTCCTCCGTGACCCGGGGCTTGATGAGCTGGGCTCGGACGTGGGCCTCCACGATGTGGCTCTTGCGCAGGTTACCCACACGCCACATGAGACAGAGCTTGCCGTCGCGCAGCGCCACCACAGCATTGTGGCTGAACAGCAGTGTCTGCGCCCGCTTCTTGGGCCGCGCCATCTTGGCCATGATGGCGCCAATCATGAAGGAGTCAATGATGCAGCCCACGATGGACTGAGCGACCACCATGAAGACAGCCACAGGGCACTCCTCAGTCACGCAGCGCAGCCCGTAGCCAATGGTGGTCTGCGTTTCGATGGAGAAGAGAAAGGCCGCCATGAAGCCGTGGACCTGCATCACGCAGGGGGTGCGGCCACGACTCTCAGCTGGCTCCAGGTCACCATGGGCCACAGCAATGACCCAGAAGATGATGCCAAACAGCAGCCAAGAGGCAAGGAAGGCCAGTGAAAAGATGAGTAGCATGTAGCGCCAGCGGATGTCCACGCAGGTGGTAAACATGTCAGCCAGGTAGCGCTGTGACTTCTCATCCATGTTGGCAAACTCGATATTGCACTGACCATTCTTCTTGACAAAGCGGTTGCGGCACCGGCGCCGAGTGTGCACCTTGCCATTGCCGAAGCCATTGGCACCCGACATGGTTACCAAGTGCAGCCCGTCCTCCTCTGATGACACAATGCTGTAGGGGTTGGCCCGACTGGCTGCAGTCATCCCGGGGCCCGGGGGACCCTGCCCTGGCCCCAGGCTGGCTCCAGGCAAGGAGGCTCCTGCAACAGAGAGAACAGGGTCTGCTAGGCAGAGCAGATGGTCCCTCCTCTATCCCCACCAGTGCCCATGGCCATGACCAGCAGGTCTTGGAACCCCTGTTCAGATGTCTTTCCTCTATCCCATGCCTTCTCATTTTGGAAAATGGCCTCCTAACAGCTCAAGTCAGAAACTCAATTCACCCCAGATCCTCTGATTTCCACACCTAGTGCTCTGTTTTCAAAATATACTTAGAATAAAACCCTCTCTCCCACCCTCATGGCCTGACTCCCCATTGCTATCCACCTGGACCAGGGGCCACCTTGCCAACCTCCCTGCATGCACACCAGCCCCTCAATCCCTGCAGTAGTCATAGGCTGAATCAGATCCTGTCCCTTCTCTGTTCAAAGCCAGAGGCCCTCTGGGACCTGCAGGACCTACATACACAAGACCCATGACCCCCCAGAACCACCTTGAGCCTCCTTGCTCTCCCTGCTGGATACCCTTTTACCTCATATCCTCCTGCCACCCTCAGACTGGCTCCAATGTGCTATCCCCAGAGGCCTCTCTGTGCCTGAGGGCTGCCCGTCCCATCCTACAGTCATCTTATGGCACTGAACCGCCACTGGAATAACAACAGGGACAGCTATGATACATGTGGGTTGCCTGGCCTGGGACCCCATGGTGACAGCCAGTCCTAAGAGCAGGCCTTTCTTCCTCTGTTCACTGTTATTGTCTTACCCCCACGGCAGAACAAAGCCTGCCAACCTGGTCCCCCATCACTGCAGACATACCAAGTGGGGTCCTACCCACACTCTACACTCCTGACATCCACACAGCTCACCTACTGTGCCTCCCTATGCACAACAGTCCATGCCTGTGACCTCCTTGTCACTAGAGATGGTGAGGGGTGGCTCTAGAGACCCAATCAAAGGTCACTTAGGGTTTCCTCAACATCACCCAGGGGTCTCTCCGATCCCTCCTTCTTTCATCTCTAAAAGAGAACCACAGAGTCACCGCCCCAGCACATGGGAGCTTGCAGAGTATCACCTGATCCCATAATTACCCTTGGCCTGCTGGAGTATGGGGTAACGTGGGTCAACACACTCATGCATACAATCCCCTCAGTGTACCACAGCCAACAGAACAAATGCTGCTCTCAGGCTTGGAACACCCAGTTGGGTCCCTTCCCCCACTGCCCTACAAGCTCCACTTGGGCCATTGGTGCCAGGCTCAGCTACGGGTCATGGGACTGCCTGGTCCTGTACCATCAGTACCTCAGCCTACCTGGGCTGGGCTAGGCTGGACTCCAGGGCACAGCAAGAGCTCCTTGGTAGGGACAGAACACTGAGGAGTTGGGCACATGCCTCCCTCCTGAGGACCCCAATTCCAATACCTCATACCACAAGGTCAGAGCCAAGAGTCTCAGGGTCCTGATCACCTGCCACCATATTACCAGAAAGATACTGCAGCCCTCAAGGAGAATTTCCCAGAGCTACTGAAAATCCCTTAGGCCCTCTAGGGAGAAGGAGAGACCTGCAATAAGGTCACCCCATATTGTAGACTCAGCAACTGGAAGAGATTTGCCTGAGGCCCCGGGCAGGAGGTGGCAAGATCCAGATTCAGCTCCATCTATACTGCTACATTCCTGGCCAAGTCCACGGAAGCCAGGGTCTTAGAGAGGACGTGGTCTCTGACCTCTGCTCCTAACTCCAGATGAGAGTGAGATCACATGACTGGCCAGACAAGAGGGCCCTTCGTTGTGCTGTGAATCCACAGCCTGGAAGATACACGTGCTTCCCGCTATAGAGGCCTGGGAGCCACAGGAAGAGCCAGGCATAGCCACCGCCCTCAGGTCAACCTCTAGCAACCCACAACTATCATCACTTCTACTCTTTGAATGAGGTTCAGAGAAGTTAGAGGCCCTCCTCTGCCACCAAGCCACACAGCCAAAAACAGCAGGAGATCCAAACCACCTACATCCAATGCAAAGTTTCCTTCCAGGGAGCTCCCCAGGGACACCTGTCCCTACTCTGCTGCAGTCCCCCCACAGATGCTCCAGCTGACCACCTCACCATGAGTCTGAGGAGCTGAGGCCCGATGCCGTAAAGGTGGCTGCTGCTGCTGCTGCTGCTGCTGCCTGGGCCAGGAGGCAGACAGCTGGTAAGGCTGGGGAACCTGGGGACTGTGCTTGGAATGTAGCACAGCCCCAGACTGTGGAGGCCTCTGGGGGCAGGCAGCCAGGGTCGGCGCACTCAGGCACCGGCGGGAGGCTGCCACATCCCGGGCGGTGGGTTTGCGTGGCCTAGAGGGCTGGAGGGTCATCCAGCGGGTCATGGCTGCTCCAGCTTGTGCTCTCAGCAGCTCAAAGCCTGCAGAGAACAGAACCGTGAGAATCAAAGGCCAGACAGCCCAGCCGGTGGCCTGTTCCTACAGCCCGATGGCCTTGTCTCTGGCCAGCCACCAGTGGGGAGGGTGCTGCAATGGCTCCTGGCATCTCCACCAGGGCTGGGCATGTGGGACCCACCTAGACAGTGACAGACGGGCCTGGAACTCCTACTTCTGTTGACGTTCCTCCTAAAACCACACAGAGAAAATCAACAAGGTCAAGTTCACACCTGTTCCTCCATTTTCCAGAGCTGAACACACCCAGAAACTGAGTACCAGAGACAGAGACACGGTTGCAACCAGAGCATCAGTCCTTGGCCCCTTACAGCCCCCCTCTATTGCGTAGGCATGTGTGCACGTGTGTGTGTGTGTGTGTGTAAGTGTGCGTGCATGCACGTGTGACAGACAGATCACAAGTATGGGAAGTCCCCTCACTGGGCACCAGTTAAATGAACACAGCCACAAAGAAGACCCAAAAGCGACTCATGAGCAGAAACCCAGCACCACAAGCCAAGCTTGCCCAAGGTTCCAGGGACACTCCCACACAACACAAGCATGGCAACAAGGTTACACAACGGTGCGGTCTTCAAGAGCTCACTTTAAGAAATGTAGGTCAGTCCCCTCTGCCAGAGATGTGCAGGTTTCTGGCTCTTGGCTCGATAGGATGCAAATGGTGAAATCAGATAAGAAAGGGAATCAGAAGACTTGTTTTGATGCAAGAAGTCTTCAGCAAGCAAGGAGGCCAGCTCTGCATTTTATAGATGTGAAAGCCAAAGCCAAGAGAAAGAGGGACTTGTCCCAGATTAAGACAGGTTAAGACCCCTCTGGGAAGGCCTAGGTGGCCAGTGGGGCACACAGGCCTCACCAGAAGAGGAAAGAGAGGGATGCCAGGCACTACCTGAGCTGGACAAAGCAGTTCCACACTGGGGAGACCCAAAACCCGTCAGAAGGCAGAGCTCAGGGCTGAAGGGTCAGACCCAACCAGCAGTGAAGTCACCCTCATGCTGCAGCCTTGTCACCTGCTTCTTGCTAGTCACAGTGCCGCAAACACAGTCTCCTATCGTCCGGCGTGCTGGGAATATTAGCTGGGATTTGGGCTGGAGCTTATAGAGAGGACACCACACCGCAGCTGCCACCCGACCCAAGGGTGGGGCCTGAGAGTCACCGGGAGGGGCCTCCGGATGTAGCAGGACACCCCATGCCCAGTCCCTGAGGCTCTGGGCAACTCAGGTTTCTGTAACATCCGGGAGGAGCCAAGACAGGGCCTGGGTCCACATTCCCAGGGCCAGGGAAGCACTGATAGGAGGAACAGGCTTGGGGCTTCTCAGAGCTCTGATCAGCAGACCCTCCATCAGAGTACCTGGCTGCCTGGACCTGCCATGCTATGAGCACAGTGGCCAAAACGTACAGCCCACTTACCCGCTCCCAGGTGCTCTTGTAAAAGTTCGAATAAACTCACTCACTTAATCGCTATAATAACATTGTGACTAAGTATTATCTCTATTTCCTAGTGAGGAAACTGAAACTCACAGAGGTCACCTTGGAAGAGCAGCGTTTCCAATCTAGGGGTGGGGATGAAACACCATCCCAGCACCGCAGTCCCTGGTGTGGCACTGTATTCATCTCAGTCCTGTAGACCCTGCACTTCCATCTGGGGACAAGACATACAAACAGCTCCAGGTTCATACCCATAACCAGAACCCTCATCAGCTTTAGGGACCCCCATCAGCCGTGACTCATGGCTACCTGCCCTGGTTCGGAACTTCCAGAGGTAGGACACTTATTACCTCATGAAGATTCCTTAAAAATACTTCATGCAGCAAAGGGCAGTGGGTAGCCTACATGCACTAGCACCCCCTCCCCTGGAACCACAGTGGAGGCAGAGCAGCGATGTGGGACAGTGAGGAAGGGTATTCCTGGTGTGGGCATGTCCAGATCCAGGAAGTAGAGGGCCAGCAAGGGGACTGAGGCTGTCCAGTGAGAGCCTAGCATGGCGTGGAGGGGAATGAAGAGCTGGTAGGGAGCTGATACTTCCAGGGGAAGATGATCTCTCATGCCTAACCACCAGTCCAGGAGTGACTTGCTGACAGAGGCTCTGGCAGCCTTGGCCCTGTGCTTACCCAGAGCCTGCAGACAGTGAATGTATAGTGAGTTACAGGCCTTCTGTGTTCAAGCCCATGAGACCCAGGACAGGAGGTCACCATAAGACAGAATGTACTATGGCAAGGGGGTGGACAGGATGGTTCTTCTATCCCTGAGCCCTCACCACCTCAGGACCACTTTCCCAACTCCATCATCTTCTTACCTGAATATCCCCTCTGGCCCCTGGAGTGCATTCTACATGGGCACAGGGCAGCTGAGGCCACCAGGAGCAGAAGCAATGCTCCAAATTTCTGACCATGGATTGCAGGCCTCTGCCTCTCTTCCTAGTTGGATGGAATCCCAGTTGGTTGCCCCTGCAGTAACTGCTGAAAGTCAATAACACTCCTCTGATTGGCTCCTTATCTTCCTTGTCTCACTCTCTCACTGCCTTCTGGAACACCCAGAGTTTACTTCCCACTAAACTGCTTGCACTAGGACCTTTGTCTTCTGGGGCCTTCAGAGGCTTCTACCCCTCAAAGCTCCAAACCAGGCTCCCCTCCTAGCACCCACAGCACCACAGAGCCAATATGGTACCTCCTCTAAGCCCTTTTCCTCCTCTTTATTCATCATGAATTCTTTCTGAAATTCTCTAGTCCTAGGATTCTTCTGCTAGGGCCAAAAGCCACTTTCCACTTTGCACTCTTGCATAAGAGTGATCTGCCTGGTCCCATTTCTGATAGACCTCAGAAGCCAGAGAGGCCGGTACAGGCCCGGCATAGAGGAGGCCCAGGAAATGCTCCTAGCCCAAAGGAAAAGGACAAGGCATGAGCAGTGAATAGGGGAATGGATGAGGAGGTGAGAGAATCATGAATGAGGAGACATATGCACACAGGTGGGTGGTCAAGCAGATGGACAGATAAATCAGGCTGATAGGTAGGTGGGTAGATAGATAGGGCTGACCAAACAGATACATGGGTTAGGTGGGCGGAGAGGTGGGTGGGCCGGTGGTTGAGCAGATGAATGTGTTGGGGAAATGAGTAATGAATGGATGGGGTGGGTGGGTACATGGATTGTGAGTGGATGAATAGGTAGGGAGGTCAGTGGGTGGATGAATAGATGGGCGGGTGGGCAGGCAGGTGAAAGGGTGGGTGGATGAATGGGTAGGTGGATGATGGGTAGATGGATAGCAGATGGAACTACTGGATGGATGGATGAAAGGTGAGTGAGGGGTCAGATAGGTAGTTGGTTGGGCAGAAGAAGAGATGAATAAATGGGTGGGTGGAGGCACCAACAGTGTCTGAAAGATGGACCCTGAGCAGCACAGGTGCAATCAGGAACTGGAATCTTACCTCTTGAATCCTATCTTCTAAGTTATGGTGCTCAGTGGGCAAGCAACCATTTTCAGGGCTGAATTAGCTGCAGCTGCCATTTTTCAGGTCCCCGCAGAGAAGGATCCAGTCACCTGTAGATCCTAAAGGACAGAGCAAAGCCAAGTTACTGCACACACTTCTGCTCTCCTCAGGGGGCTCCGAGCTTTCTACATGAGCTCACAGTGCTGCTCACTTCCTCCAAAGTCCCATGGGAGGAGAGGTGGCCTCCAGCCTCCAGCTCCGATGTCACCACACTTTCACATTACTCAAGTCCTGTCCAAGGCAATGATCTAGAAGCAGACCAGGGAACAATAAGATGGGTCCTCAGAGAAAATATCGTAGTGTTTTATCATCTCCTGCAATCCCCAGAAGCCCACAAGGTTGGAACTATTGCTATTCCCTTCCAGTGAAGCAGGTAATGGGATTCTCCTAGACTAGTGGTAGCGAACCTTTTAGAGCTTTCAGATATAACGAACAGCCTGCTGCAGCACATGTGCCATAGGTTTGCATCACATCACTGTCCTGGAGTCAGTCGCAAGAGAACTCTAGACCCAGACTGTCTGTGCTCAGAGCTACTACCTGCCAAGCTTTCCCAATGCCACCCCTGGGTCAGGTGGTTGGATAAGTGTGTGTGGACAGATGGGGAGCTGGAGAACAGAGAGGTGGGGGAATGGGTGAGGGATGAATGGATGAATAGATAGATGGACAGATGGACAGACAGGAGGGTGGATGTGTGGGTGAATGGATAGATGGGAATATAGATAGATGGACAGATTGGTGGATGAAAGATGGATAGAAAATGGATGGATGGATGGATGGATGGATGGGTGATAGATGGATGGATGGACAAATGGATGAATGTTTAGATGGATGAATGAGTGGATGAATTTGTGGATAAATGGGTGGATGGATGGATAAGTGGATGGGTGGAGAGGGCATTTGGGAAGATGGGATAGATGAATAAGCAGAGGAATGAATGGGTAAACTGATTATTATACAGGTGGGTAGACCATAGTAACTTCCAGGGACTTGCATGGCCACATACACACTCATATTGGGTCTGCAGTCCCCCAACATCAACTTCCTGTCAAAAGGCCCCTGCCTTTCCTGCTGTGAGGCTCATGGGAGAGAATGGTGGGAAGAGGCTCTGAATTTCCAGAGGTCAGCCATCCGAGACGGTCCCCACCTCCCAGGTACTGGGTCCATGGGGCCCTGCCCTTTCCAAGGGCACAGGGAGTCTAGTTTGTTACACCATCACACTGGCTTTTCTGGTTGGGATTAAGGGAATGGTTAGTGAGTCACCTCTGCATCATAAACATCTGGAGCAGGTTATAGTGCTAGATTTAGAGGCACACAGACATGGGTTCAAACCCTAGTTCTGCCCCTCACAAGGTCTATGACTTCAGGTGAGTCACTTCCCCTCAGTAAGCCTCTCCATTCTCAGTCTCTGCTTTCCAATCCCCCATCAGTCCTTGAGTATCTGTCATGCCCACTGTTTGTCTCTCAGCTCTTCCATTCTCAGAACTGGTGAGAAAGCTAAGTCCTGGGAAAGCTACCTCACAGACCGATGTCACACACCTGATGATCGAAATGAAGGTTGAAAGAGGTTGGTCACCTAGAGTTGGCAAGGAAGAGCCAAAGAAGTCTCAGAAGAAAAAGCACGGGTGGGAAGAGTTCTCTCCCTACTTCCCATTGGGCCATTGGTCTGTCATATATGCTCTCAACCTCATTCCTGGCTTCTGATCTTGCTGGCAGACTTCCCCCAACCTACAAATCTAGCCCTATTTGTCCTCACCTATGCTTACCTTTATTCAACAGAGACTTGGAGCAGAAAAGTGACTTGGCCAACGTCACAGAGTTGGTGAGTGCTGGCATGGAGATAAGAACCTAGGTCTGTAGGCGCCACGTCCAGGCTCCTCTTCCCAGATGTACAGTGTGAGCCAATCCTAGCTCACCAAACACTTTCCTGGGTTGTGGTCACCATCCTAGGTCAGGGAGGCTGGCTGTGTCCAGTGCTTCCACTGGACAGAGATCAGGCAAGCCTGATTAGCCCACAGTAAGGGCAGAGCTGAACTCTCACAGTGCCAAACCATGCCAACAAGGCCAAGGTTGAAACTACCCCAGGAGACAGGGCAGGGCACTTCCCCTTCCTGAGGCTCAGCTTCCTCCTCCAGAAAATGGGGGTGACAATGACAGCTTCTCTGGCCTCCCAGCGGATGTGCCTAGGAAACTGAAGGAGATGATAGGTGGTATGGCCAGGCACAGGGCCAGGGACAGGCCCTGGCACCAGCAGGGCTCTGGATGCAGCATCAACAGCCAGCCCTCTAGGGGACCTGTCTACCCTGGCTCACGGTGGTCCATCCTTAGACTCTGGACCCCATGGGACAACATGAGGGACCCCATATGCCTCAGGGCTTTTAAGGGGGCAAACCAAGCACATAGCAGATACACACTAAGTGTAGGCCCTCCTATTGCCATTGTGGGACTTGACACCCTCTCAGGCACCTAGAGCAGAAGTGCAAGTCCACCAGTGAAGAGCTAGTGTGCACCTAACCACCCTCAGAAGATACCCCTGGGCAGGCACCCGGCTCACCTTGGTGTCTAGGACATGCCCAGGTGATCCCTGCTTCCTGGAGCCTGATGGAGGGGTGGACAATTGACCTCAGTGTCAGGCCACACCACACAGCCAGGAGGGGTAGCTAGCCACCCTCTGAGCCCTGAGGTGAGGGCAGGGCAAGAGGCTCTGACTCCACCAGTTTGGAAGACAGTTACACCAGACACCAGGGAATGCTCTGGTAGTATTTTTATCTTGAGAACATCCTTTACAGGGAGACAGAAAGGGGATAGGATGTCTTTGGCGCCAGGCCCATGGAAGCAGCAAGGAATGGAGGCCCCTGGTGCCATTAGGATGGCAATGCCCCATCCCTAGGCTTTGTGGTGACACAGGAGCAGGTGGCACTTGGGGGTTTATGGGGCTCCGGGTTCTGCTTCAACATGCTGTGGCCTGGTGCTCTGGCCCTCTCTGGGACGTCCTCTTGCAGTTTGTCTTTCTGGAGGGTTTTCTCAGTGTCAAATTGAGCACTGGGCACTATGGACTGGCAGAGAAACCAGAAGGCACCTGCCTTCATGGGGATGCCCTGCCTTGACAGGCAGACGGCAAGGAAGCCAGCAATCACAGCGCAACCACAACCACATCAAAGTCCTTGGGAACCTGGCAGGAGGTGGGTGAGAGGCGGCTAGGGAAGCTCCCAGGGGGTTTCAGTGAGCTCAGGAGGGGAACAAGGGAATGGAGAGGGCTCAGCCTGGTTTGGATCACAGCACCCGGGAGGAGCCAGAACACACACTTCCGATCACCCCAGGGTTTCATGAAGAAGGCCCTGGGAGCCCTGCAGACCTGAGAGCAGACCCCAGCTCTGTTCCTCACCACTGGGCCTGGAGAGGGTGCTCCCCGCCTCCGAATTTCACTGCTCTTGTGTGCACACCAGCGGGAGGGGAGCAGTGGCACACAGCACCCTTCCAACCAGGCACCCTCATGTATCAGGAGGTCTGGGGCTGGGGGTGAGTGAAGAGAAGCCAGGGTACTTGTCACCTAAGCACAGAGAAGGTGATCATGTACAAAGTGCCCAGCTGGAGACCAAGACGCTTCACTGGCCAAAGAGAGAAACTGAGGTCTGAGGAATCTCAGATGTTATCTTCCCCCCTCCAACCGGGTCAGATGTTATCCTAACAAGTTTGGGCTTGATCCTAGGAGCTATGGGTTCTCAAGGGCCACAGCAGAGTCTGGAAAAACAAGTGCTCTGGGGCATTATGCCCTGAATTCAAATTCTGTCTCTGTCCCCTCCTCTGTGGCCCTGGGGCAACTCACAGAACCTTCTTGTGTGTGTGTGTGTGTGTGTGTGTGTGTGTGTGTGTGTGTGTGTGGTGTGTGCATGTGTGTGTGTGTGTGGTGTGTGTGTGTGTCCAAAACATAAACTAAAAACTTTTTAATTATCTATTCAGTTAAGTTGTATAGAAAATACAAATGAGTTCTACATCATTGTTCCATATCAACATTTATAATTGCCTGTATATTTGCTTTTAATGAGATTTTTATTTCCTCATAAGACTGAAATTACTAAATAGTGTCCTTTAAAGAACCTTCTTGCATTCTGTTTTTCTCAACCGTAAGATACACCTAACAACAATTCTCATCACGAGGCTGAGTTAGCACACGGCTGTTGCCCAGTTGGGAACTTCCTGCCCACTATATCTTGAGGCTCCTACTTCACTCCAGAGGGAGCGCAGAGCCCACCAGGGCCTCGGCTGGACTTGTCAGGTGAGCAAATGCCCAGGGGAGGGACCTCTGTGGGCAGAGGCAATACAGCTTGTTTCTCCCACAGCTGTTTGTCCAGGCTCCAGCTGGATCCAAGTCTCGGGCATCTCCTGGGCATCTGGCAAGTACACAGGAGAGTGAGAACTTGAATGACAGAAACAGGAAGCAGCCTGGGACCCGAAGGCCCATCAAAGAAGACTGGGCAATGGCCAACATAAGAACATTTATGGCATTGCTTACCCAAACCCATCAAAAATAAAATGTTAATCATAGGTATCTGTTATAAAAAGGATTCTTGTGCCAGTGAGATAGCTCAGCGGACCAGGCACCTGCATAGGTAAATGCAGGGACCAGGGTTCGATCTCCAGCACCACATGCAGTGCCGGTTCCACTCACAGGCACACTGAGCTGGTGAGCGAGTCCGGACATGGTGGTGCACACCTGTAATCCCAGTGTTGGGGAGACTGAAAACAGGAGGATCACTATGAGTCTGAGCCGCATAGTGAGACCCTGTACTAAATACATAAATTAAACTAAATAAATAATAAATAAGGATTCATGTATTCATATATTCAATAGATAAAGAGTTCTTATAAATCAACAAGAAGGCAGGATGCAGGAAGAATGAGCAGAAGGCTAAGGCTGGGCTCCCCACTGAGGGTCACATGACCCTCAACAGCTCAACGATACCCACCCGAGTGTGAGCTGGCCCCTCACCGTGGCTTGGGGGGGATGCCTTGCTCTGCCTTTCAGGACTCAGTGCACGCTCTAAGCTCAAAGGACACCTCCTCCATGATGCTTCCAAGGTTTCTCCAGCTCCTCTGCTGCTTTTCCCCAAGCAGTGCTTCTTGGGCCCCTGGAATGAAGTGTCTGGCTTCTGCTCACTGCATCAAAGAAGTTCCAAGTGGAATGGCCTCCACCGCTGATGGAGGAGGAAACCCTGGCAGGTCAGGGTCTCAGGCCCACAGGTGGCCCAGCTACTCTGTGCTAGAAAACACTGTGATGGTTGTTTTTTTCACTTCCTTTCTTCCTTGCCCATTTTCTATGTCTGGCTTTATTCTCAGAACAAATTCCTATGAGGGTCTGGAAGATCTCCAAGAGGCTGGGGGTTTACCCTGGCCTGGGCAGAGACTGAGTTTGTCAAGGTAGAGTCCAGGGGGAGAGGGCCTTGCCAAGGGCTGTCACCACATCCCAGGGCCACTCCACAGCCAGGACCTGAGTGCGCAGCCAGGCCCACTCCACATGCAGCCCAAGAGCTCTCAGCACCCACCCAGCTGGCCAGCGGCACTTACACAGCCTCTGCTGTGTCCAGACTTCGAGCTGGAGCCTTTGCTCCAGTGGGCATGACAGACAAAGCACTGCTTGGGGAGGACAAGGACCTGCATACTTTCAGAGACCATTGGAAAACTTCCCAGAGGTCAGAGGACATCTCTGAGGAGATGTCTCTCAAGACCTGAATGAGGGCAGTGCATGGGGACAACAGACGAAGGCCCCAAGGCTGGCTAGTAACTTGCCCAAGGAAGGCAGAGGGCCTGGACTTGGGCTTGCTAGGGTAAGAGGACACAGCAGAGACCACACGGATGGATGGCAGGATGAGAAGATGGCAGGTCAGGAAGAGAGCAGGCTGGCTGGACACACCCAGCCAGCTGGGCACGTGGCAATGCCTGGAGGTAACTGCAGGAAGGGCACTTCAAAGAACTACTTCCTATGCCTTCTGTTGCCACATGCCAGAACCCCTACCCAATGCCCTTTCTTCCCCTCTCTCCCTCAAGCTCCTCCACAGGCTTCAGTACCCAATTCCAGTGCCCCATGCTTTGTGCTTCCAAGCATGAGGTCTGGATCTAACTGCCCTCACTGAGGGACCCTGACCTGGGGCCTGCTTCTGAGGAGGGCAGAGGAGAGGCTGAGGAATCAAGATCCCACCCCTGTGCCCCCAGCAATGTCCTTGAGACCTGCGGCCCCAGAAGGCACATAGGGCTGCTGCCTGCTTGAGAACCATTCCCTGCCCCTTGCTCACTCCGGCCTCAGTTTGCCACTGTCAACTGAGAGATCCCTTGGGGTCCTGGTTACCTTGTCACAGGAAGAAGGTGGTGGCAGTCTCTCACCACCCTCTTCTATTAACTGTTCACAGCGGGGAGCCCCAACAGGGAAGGGGAGGACTATCATCCTCAAACCCCAGTCTCTGGGCCAGGAAATATCAGCTGCGCGCGCTTGGCCAGCAGGGGGCTCTAGGCCAAGCCTGGGGGCAACTGGGGTCCTCCTGGCCCTCTGAGCCTAACTGGGAGACTTAGAAGACCTGGCTTGGGCATTTCTCCCACAGTTAGCCAGGAGGGTGGCCCTGGGTGCAGCTGTTGCAACCCCACCAAGGTTGGAAAACTAATGACAGAGCCTAGGATGTAGCTCTTAATCTCTAGGCCACAGAAGGGTTGTCCAAGGAGACAGGGCTGAACAGAAGCCAGGCAGGACTGGACCAGGCTCCGGTGGGTGCCACAGCTGGACCTAAGGAAGGAACCAAGGTGTTAAGTAAATATGACAAGAGGACATTGCTAGGGGGAAAGAGTCGTTTCTGAGACAGGGTCTCACTGTGTAATTCAGGCTGGCCATTTTTTTTTTTTTTTTTTTTTTCTGTATTTAGGGAAGGTCCTACAGGGTGTTCAGGGTCTCACTACATACATCGGACTCCTAGTGATCCTCCTGTTTACAGCCTCCCAAGTGCTGGGATTATAGGCGTGCACCAACACACCCAGTCCCAATCACCATCTCAGCAAGCCCCTGGGGCGGAGCCGGCACAGCAGGCCGGGGGATTGAACCCCCAGCCCCTGCCTGTGCCTCTGCGTAAGCAAGCACTTTAATCCGCTGAGTTATTTGGCCAGCCCCAGGCTGGCCTTAAACCTACTATGTAGCCTAAACAGGCCTCAAATTCATGTTGATTCTCCTGCCTCAGCCTCCTGAGTACTGGGACTCCATGTGAGCATCAGCACACCCGGTAAGAGTACATTGTTTTGGAGTAAGCTCCTTCACTGGCCTCCACAGATAAGATTAAAGATCAAAATGGAGTCACTCATGCCATGCCGAAGTTCCAGGCCACCAAGCTAAAACTGAGCTTTTTATCTGCCCTTCCAATAAACCAGGAGAAATCAGAGGTCACAGAAAATTTCCCAAATGGGCCACTTTCAATCAGTATAATGATGAAGTTTCCTTTGCCTTTATCCCGCTACAAAAATTATAACCTGATTAATCTGATGTTAACTATTCATTGGTTTTTCTATTGTCTGTCTTCCTGTCCCTGCCCTATAAGAAAAGTCACTGTGAAATGACCAATCCAGTTTTTGCTTGTTTCTGCTTTCTTAAGTATTTTCCTGCCTATAAAACCAACCTCCTCTTTCCTGGCTCGCAGAGTACTTATTCTATTTTACAAAATGAAATATTTAATTTGAAGATAACATTATGCAATACAACAACACTGTCCAATTTCTATTACTTTATTTAATGAAATTTTGTATGGTTTCTAATTTTTTTAACATTTTGTATTCTTTAAAAAAAATAAAATTAAGGGCTGGTGAGATAGCTCAGTGGTCTAAAGCGCCTGCCTGCTTAGGCAGGCATGCAGGGACCTCGGTTCGATCCCCAGCACCACATGCCATGCCAGCCCTGCCCACAGGGTGGGCTGAGCTGACCATAAAAAAAAAGAAATAAAGGAAACATTTAATAAATAAATAAATAAATATAAAAATAAAATAAAATTTAAAAAAGAATGAAATATTGCCTGATGCTAGAGTGAAAAAGAAAGCCAGCTAAGATCTACAAAGTAAATGATTGCAGTTCTGTCCTTTGATGGAAATAGTGATCAATGAAATCAATGAACACTGCTGGTAAGTCCCAAGACCCCTGAGCGCTCGCTCAGGAGAGGAACTGCTGCCTCTGCTGGCTGCCCAGCCTTCTGCGGGGAGCCCAGGGGCTGCCGGGCAGTCTATGACCTTAAGTGAAGAGATAATAACTGGAACTTTCCCTGCCATTCTGCAAACCAGGTGCTGTACAGGTCCCTCTACAATGCAGAGGGACCACAGCAGCTCCCTGCTGGGCACACAGCATGCAGGGGACCATGCGGCATCCAGGGCGGCACCTGCTCCCTCCAGCCTAGAGCACAGCTGGTGTTAGAGCCTCTGGCAGGTCCCACAGGCTGAGGCGCCATCAGGCAACAGATGCTAATTACGAATCAGGGCACTGAGAGAGGCCTTAGCTGATAGTGTCTGGAACCTGTGTGGTCCTAGGTGGGTTCTCTCCTGCATACAGAAATGTCCCAAGAAAGAGGAGGTCAAAAGCATCCACAGCCCAGCAACAAAGGCAAGGGCTGGGCCTCAACGGGGTCCCATCAAGGGCCACACCCAAAGAATGGCAGGGCAGCCTGCCTGCTCCTGCATTCATTTGCCCATTCATTCTTCAGACCTGTCCTTTCTGAGCACTGGCTGTGTGCACGGTGTGGCATGCACGGTGGAAGGTTGTGCTCCTGGTGTCCTAACAGATAAAGACACAAATCCCAGAAGACACAGGATGTAAGAGATGTGGCCTGGTCACCAGGATGGTGAGATTCCAGGCCAGCCAGGAGACAGCCAGGCAGGAAACAGGGCTCCAGGCAGAGGTAGCAAGTGCAAAGGCCCTGAGGCTAGGGCAAGTAGCAGAGCCTAAGGAGAGGAAGGGGAGCACTGAGAAGATGGGGCAGGAAGGCACCTGAGAGGTCTGGGCAGGGCCACCACATACCCCTTCCCCACCCCCAAGGGGCTTCTGCAGTTCAGCCACTTCCTCCCAAGTCAAACCTCAGGTGTTGGAGCGTAGAAGACCCACCTGAGCCAGAGATACAGGTCCAGAACTTGAAGTTGAGGATGTTTCCAGATGGTATGGACAGCATCAGCCTGCTAGGCATTCTCTCATCTAATCCCCAGTAAACTGCAGCTCTATGGCCCCCACTACTAGGAGCTGGGACACCCTGAAGCTACAGGGCACCCAACAGATCCCCTGAGGCTATTCTGACCCCCATAGCCAAGGCACTGACCTCTTAAGGCCTCACAGGCTTTTCTGACCCTACAGCCTGGTTCTGCACACATGCTATCATCAGGAATAGCCAGCACCATGACACCCACCCCACTTCTACTCCTGCTATTGCTGCTTATTACAGGGGCAAGAAAATGGGACTGAGAGAAGCCAAACACCATGTCCAGGGCCACACAGCTGATCCATGGCAGAGTAGGGACAGGAACCCAAGACTTCCAGGACTGTAGGAACAGAGACCCAAGACCTACTGCCAACCCTGCTGTCTCTGGCAGAAGTGAGAGCTGCCTCATACAGGTGTCAGCTGAGCACCACCTCCTACAGGCAGCCTTCCCTGACCACACAGCTTGCCTGCTCTCGGATAGCAGTCAGTTGGCACTGTAAGGAGCACAGCTCAGGAACCCACAGCAGGTGGAGCCTGTGAGGTCAGAAGCACAGCGTGACTGTGGGCTGCTGCTCCTCACTGAGCCCAGCCCTAGGAGGACAAGGTCTGTTCAGAGGAGCATGGGTGTGACCAGCAGACCTCCAAGCTGCTGAGAGCTTCAGGAAAAGCCTGCTCCTGTCTGTCAAGAAGGAAGAGCTTTTGTTCCATGCCTGCGGTGTACACCTCTCTACAACTTTATGAGATGCCAGCAGAGACTATCCTTGCCCCAAGAGGAAGAAACAGGCTCCGAAAAGGATTCCAATGCCCCCGGTGGCATGGCAAACACTGCCAGAGAAGGTCTGCCAGCTGTAAAGGTGGTGGGCTACCCCCTCCATACTCAAGCTGGTGCCCACAGGGCAGACAGAGGCTGTCTGGGGCCCTGGAGGCTCCTATGTCCGCTTGCCTATGTCCACCGCTGGGCACACATTTCTGCGGTTAATCCCCACCCAGGTTTCCACATCTTTATAATGGGCCTACGGGCTACACTAAATGCCTGGCATGAGTCCAGCACTGAGGTTCCTGCTCTTAGCGCTGTGTAAGGCCTCTGCTAGTGACACACCCATGCCTGCATGCATACATGTCCCAGGGAGTATGTGTGCTTTTAGACCTTCCTGACAAACAGGCCTTGAGAAAAGGATTTGGGAGCAGGAAGTTTATCTCAGGAGGTGACCTTGGGAAAGACTGGCACAGGACCTGAGACAAGAGGAAAGCACCCTAACACATGGACTGGGCATGGGACTCCACATAGGTACCCAGACTTCTGCTCCTGAGCACAGAATATGCCGCCACAGAGCTCTCCCCCTCAGGAGAGAGCTATGGAGGGACCCCTGTGCTATAGGGTGGCAGGGGCGGAAGTCTGGCCTGGTGGGGTTGGTAGGTTCTTTCCCACAGCTGCTGTGCAGGTGGTTCTGGAGCCAGAGAAGGCACCTGGCAGGACCTCAGGACCTAGGACACGTGTCTGTGTGCATGGCCGCTTGTGAGCACGTGGGAAGCCCACCGGGTGTGTCAGCAGGTCTGTGTACACACTGATGCATCTCCACATGTCTATCCTTGTACACATGTGTACACAGCATGTACACACATGCACCCATGTCCATACACCCGCATCCAGGGCTACACACATATGTGTGCACCACAGTCCCTCACCCAAGCCTGGCAATGGCCGCAGGGTGGCGAAGATGGTCTGGTCACCTTGGCAACAGGACAGGAGCAGGTTAGTCTGGGATAGCCTTACTTCAAAGAAAATAAAAAGCCAACCACTGAACACAAAAAGGCTGGATGGAGAAAGGGAGGTGGGAGGGGCCAACACTCAACCCCCATTTCTGCACAACAGCCCCTGACCCCACCTAGCATACAGCCCTGCCCCAGCTGAGGGCCACCAGAGTCAGAGTGTAGATCTCAATTTGCGTGAGCCAGGCTGGCTGTGTCCCCACGTGCCATGTCCCTTCAGAGGCCCAGGAAAGCCACTCAGGGGACAGTGGTCAAGGAGGATGCCCATGGCAAGGGTGGAGGCAACACTGCTGGAGGTGATCCAAATCACCAAGACCCCGAAATGGGCACCCCAGACAGCAGGCACATAGCAAACCTAGGGACGCTGAGCCACACCCACACAAAAGTCACCCTTTCTGGACAATTAATGCACTAACTGCACACAGTGCCTGTGGCCAGTACATTAGCTCGGGTCACATGATGATTTATTCACAAGCTCTTGTCTCCCTCTGGTCCCCAGGCCAGCTCATCGGCCTCCGCTCCCTTTGCTGGGTGGAGAGGGAGGGCCCAGCCCGACCCACAGACGCTTTCCTATCCATGCTCGAAAACATCGCCTGCTATTTATATTCCATCAGACAAGAGTGCTCAGGATGAAACCGCCGGTGATCCGCTCCCCGCAGGCAGCCGTGAGCTGCAACCCCCACTTGGACAGGGCTAGGCCAAAGACTTGCTCCTAAGCTTGAGAACCTGAGGTTTCCTGCATCCTTTGGGGTGACCCTTACTGAGCAGCTGGTGCAGGAACTTTGATCACAGTTCCAGGGACTTTACCTGGGCCGCCTCGCTGTCAGCTGGGAAGAGGCAGCTGCTACCCTCATTTGACAGATGAGGAAAATAATGGCCAGGAAGGCCAAATGCCTTACCATGGCCACACAGCCTGTGAGAGGCAGAGCCTGTGGAGCGCCTGCCACAGCATGTGGCCTCCCTAACTGCATCCTAGAGCAGCCCTATGGGGAGATGTCAGCATGGCTCCTGCTTCACAATGACAAAACGGAGGCTGAGAGACAGAGACTTGCTCAGGGTCACGTGGCCCAGAATGGACACGAGACCCTGAGAGACAATGTACTCCCATATGGGGCCTGGGTGACTCCCAAATTATGACCTGGAGTCAGGCCTCCCAAACACCTGCACTCAAGGCTCCAGGGACAGCTTGGGGCTATGAGAATGGCCAGGACAGTCACCCCCTCCTACTGCCTGAGGCCCTACGCCCACCAGGGACATCTGCTATGGCACCCACCCCTTTCAGGTGCCACATGGAGGCCCAGCTTGGCCAGCACAAGGATTCCAGGGCCAAGTGGTCAGGACAATGACAAGTGTGTGAGGCCTCTGATCACAGCACCAACGTCTGGTTGTCATTCTCAGAGAAGGAGCCAGCCCCTCACCCTGGGCAGGACAGGCCCTCCACATTAGCCCTGATTTAGAGGCCTCTGGGAAGCCCTTGTCTACCCCTGGGGATCCCAAAACCAAAGGCTTCTCCTGAATCCAGTGAGGACAGGTGCTAGAAGGCTGGCCTCAGCCTGGGCAAGTCTCCTGGGGCCCCAGTGTCTTCATCTGTAAGGTGGGTCCTAATGCCCCTGCGAGGGCTGAGGGTCCCTCAAGAAGCCAAGCCCAGGGCAGGACCTGCAGAGGCACCACCCAGCTGTAGCCACCAAGACCAATACACACTGAAGACCAAGAAACAAGGCATGTGATAAGCTCTACAGCAGCTGCCTGTGTGATGCCCTGGCAGGTGGTACCTACAGAGAGCCCTTGCCCCTGCCCACCCCCCAGCAAACCACAGCAGCCACATGCCAGGCCTAGCAGGGACCCATGTACACCTGAGAAGTCGAGAGACAGCAGGACTGGATTCAGAGACCTACTCAGGGCACTACCCAGCAGGACAGGGAGGGTCACACAGGCAATTGCCTGGGCCACCAACTGGAGAGGCTCCAAGGTGAACCCAGCATACCCTGGCCAGGGCTCAACCTCTGCCCAAGCTCTGCTGCTGAGTCACAGCAAAACCCCACGCAGGTCACTTCCGCTCTTCTGCCTCGCTTTCCCCATCGGTAACATGGGGCAGTAAGACAAGATTATTGTGAGAATTGGTGAGCTTAGAGCCACAGCTGGCACAGAGAAATACTAATTGTCATTCCAGGGGCAACCATGCCTGACAGAGGAGAACACCAATCATCATCCCAGGGGCACCACAGGGATAAGCTGCCCATCCAGCACTGATGGCACATGTGGTCATGGCCGGTGACCAGGCCACTAGCCTCAAGAGTCCTGTGGCACAACCCTGCCGTGGGCCCAACAATGCCACAGAGAGTTTCTGGAAAGGAAACAAATTAGTATTTTCTGACAGTTTACCTGCTGGCCACACTAAACTCCCCAAAGCTACCACCTCCCAGCCTCCGCCCAAGCTGTGCTCCTAGCAGGGAACACAGGGCCCGGGGCTTTGTGTCACAGCCTGGCCACACTGGGTATTCACTATCTTCACCTCCTTTCCCCTCAGCTCAAGTTAAGACGCTGTCCTTCCTTCTCTGGAACCCCACATCACTCAGCACAGGGCAGGCACAGGGCGCGGGCATCATACCTGTGTGCACAACAGCAGTAACACACAGTGGGAGCTTACCTTTGTGGAGCACTTACTGTGTCTACTGCCCCTAAGTACTGTACCTTGTTTCTTTCCTTTAAACCTCATGAGAGCTCTACAAGCCAAATATTATCATTTTCCAGGTAAGGAAACCGAGGCATGAACGTGATCTTCATACACTAAAGACTACAGACAGACGACAGCCGAACTCCACCCCCCTTCTATGCTCTAATATATCCTCTCGGGCCGGAGAGATGGCCCAGTGGAATAAGTGCTTCCCTGGCAAGCGCAGGGCCTGAGTTCAATCCCCAGTTCCATTAAAAAAAAAAAAAAGTGTTAATATATGGATTCTGGACTCTGTTAATATATGAACTCTTTCCTCAGTTCAGCTGATGGTACAGGAAAAGCCACCACTAGTGACCTACAGTACCCTGCAGTATCCATCTATTCCCATGCTTGGAGAAGCCATGTTCTGTGGATCGTGGGCCCAAATGATTGGCCCTGGGAAGATGTTTCCCGGCTCAGGCCATGCCCTAGCACTTGCTCCACCACTTGCCCCACCACTCTGATGGAGCAGGCAGCAGAAGACTAGGGGGCAAAGGGGCAAGCATCAGTCCTGTGGAGTTGCACCCCAGGCCCTGTAGCCTTGTCTGCTAAATGGGCACAGAGGAGAATGAGTGGGACAAGTCAACGTCTGACACAGAATGGTGCTTGGTTGCTCTTGGAACAAGGAATTGCAGTGGCCCTCACTGCACAGAGCCTGCCCAGCCCCAGCCCATGGGGGCAGCACAGCGCCCACGGCAGTGGATGGTCCTGGGCCTGAGGAAGGCAATGGGGCAGAGAAGGGACCTCAGCACCAGCAAGGAGCTGTGGAGGCTGTGTGCATGGTGAGGCTGCGCAGAGGGGCGATACATACAGAGGGTGAGGTTGTGCCCAGGGTGAAGCTTGCAATGGGATGAGGCTGCATAGGGTGACACTGTCTCAGCCATGAAGTTCTGAATGGCAGTGCCAAGGTGAACCAGGCCAGCCATGGGTGCAGAGCCAGGTAGGGGGACAGACTGCTTGAGGGCCTTAAATTGACCTTCTGAAGGCTGGATTATATAATCTAAGCTCAGGGGAGTTTCTGGTACCCTGGGAAGTTTCCTTAAACCTCTCTGCACATCACTGTTCTCATCCACACTAAGGGGACACGAGTGTCCCACAGCTTCTGGGACTATTGCATGACAGTGATGCTCAACAGCATGAACTTCTAAGCATGCGACTCCTGCGGCACATGCTCCCAGGCCCCAGCAGGGGTACTCCCCTGCAGCCGATGGGACAGGGAACTGGAAGAGCAGGTACAGGGAGGTCCCAGTCCCAGGAGACTAAGGGATATTTGGCCTTCAGATTCCAGCCAGGGCCTCAAACAGCAGTGACTACATGAGAGGAGGTGGAAGTTACTAAGGGTCAGAACAAAGCCCAGGGGAGGGGCCAACCAGGACCCTCATATGCCTACACTCATGCAGAATGTCCATGTCCTTCCACGCTGGCCACTTCACATACAGACATTAGAGTGAAGGTATCTAAGCAGCATTCCTCCCACTCTGCCAATGAGGTCCACACATCAACGCTCCCTGTGGGACCAACCTCCATGGGGTCCCAGCACACATGCAGCCAAGGGTGGCCCTCTGTGCTGTCCCCCTCCCCACCAAGCTCTTCCCATCTCCACAATGTACATCTGTCCACACTGCCACAAACATCTACACTGTCTGTCTGCCATGGAGACAGCCTGGCTCTGTCTACACAGCTGGCCCTGGGCTCTACTGAATCCACTTGTGCAGGCTCTATTTCTGAGGATGCAGGGTTGGAAGGAGAGGAGGGTCCACAAAGCCCACACTCCCACAGCAGCTCCGCAGGCTGAGGGGCAGGTGGCTTGGAGCCTCTCCAATGCATCCTCTGGGCATAGCTCGGATGGGGTGTGTGCTCCTGCCACTCCTCAGCTTTGACAGGTTGATTAGGGGGTCGGGGATCAGCTGGGCCTGGAGCCCTATATGGAGCAGCTGCAGCTGGGGTGGAGCCCAGAGAAAGAAGCCAGTTAGGGGCATCTGTGATCCGTCATCTGTCTGTCTTGGCATCCCATTACAGCAGCCCGAGGACCGGGCACCACCAGGCACACAACACACCTGTGGCCATGGTCTGCAATTGAGCACACCCTGAGCACTGATTGTAGCCAGGCCTGCAGGGACCCTGGACGCACACCACTCAAACCTCATGTGAGCAGTTTATTACTCCTGCTTCCATCTGGGACACTGAGGCAAAGGAGAGCTTGGTGGCATGTGCTGGGGGAGTCACTGCAGCCCCAGGACCCAGCAGGCCACACTTACAGAACTGGGCACAAGTCATCCTGGGTCAACACAGCCACAGGCCAAGGAGGGAGATTGCTATTCCTAAGATCTCTTTTCAGGTGGAAAGCCCAGGTCCCCAGAAGTGCAACCAACAACGCCCACAGCCAGGAGCTGCCCAGCCCATGATGGGCTCCCTCCAGGCTCAGCCTTCCCACCCAGGGGCCAGAAGGCACCTGCTGGGAGGAAACTGTGAGTCTCTCAGGAACTCTTCTCCTCAAGCAGTGGCCCCAGCTCCCAGCTCTGCCCTGGCCAATTACATTGGGGGGCTCAGACACCAGCCAGAGCTTGGGAAGGGGCAGTGCAGGACACAGGACTGACCAAGGCACAGGGAAAGGAGTGAAGAGGAGAGGCTTGAGCCCCAGAAAGAAGGAGGTAGTGGGGGGCAGGAGCTGGGTGCTGGGTGGGCACATACCCACCATGGCGCTTCCAGTGTTGTGCGGGGTTGGTGCATGGAGCAAAGGAGGAGGTGACTGTGAAGGACATCATGACCCTGTTCTGGACATTTTCAGAGACAGCTAAAGGTAAAGAGAAACCGAGAGAAGCAAAGGACTCTGCGAGAAGAGATGTGGGCACTGGAGCCGACCGAGGAGGGGGTGAGGCTGGAGGTCAGGACTGTGCTCGTTAGAGCTGGGAGACAGCTTTTAAAGGTGACAGATCCTCAAAAGCAGATCACTGTTTGCCACCTACCCCTGCCATCATACTTCTGGGTACAGCAGGCAACTGCAGACAGGTGTTCAGACAATGCCATGCCCAGGAATGTTCCCAGTGGCTCTGGTCCCGCAGCCAAAGGAGAAGACAGCCTCGGTGTCTGACAGTGGATGAATGGACAAAACCATGTGGTGCAGCCACACAGTAGGACAGTGCCCACCACAGAGAAAGGGGGGGTGCCCACACAGGCCCCTGAAGCGAGCACACTGTGACGAACCCAAGCACCCAGGGCTATGCGCTGCAGGATTTCACTCTATGAAACATCCAGATTAGGAAATCCACAGAGAGAAAAGCCTGTTGGCTTCAGGTCTAGGGTGGGGAGTAAGCAGGAAGTGACTGCCCATTAGGCCAGGTTTCCTTCTGGAGAGATGACTTGGGGCTAGGTAGAGGGGGCATTTGCATAGCACTGTGCGTGTCCTCAAAGGCCCTGAATTGTCCACTTTTAGTGGCTCATTTTATATAGGCTGTGAATTTCACCTCAAAAAAAAAAAAAAATGTTGAGAGCTGAGTGTGGTGGCCTACACCTGTCATCCTGGCACTCCAAGAGGCTGCGGCAGAAGGACAGCAAGGTCAAGGCCGGTATGAGCAATTTAGGGAGACCTCGTGTCAAAGTAAACAACAAAAATGGGCTGGAGATCTAGCTCAGTGCAAAAGTTCAATCCCCAGTACTGCAATCAATCAATCAGCATTCATTCCAGCTGGAGAGGAGACATAGGGAGCAGATCTGAACCCAGGCACAGCCTGACAGATCTAAGTCCAACAGCTCCAAGCTGCTCAGCAGAGCCACAGCCACCCCACAGACCACCCCACAGCATGGGAAGGAACTTTCATTACTGTATGAAATAAATACTGCCAGAAGAGCTGCTGTGGCCTCCTGGCACCACAGAATTGCTCCCTACCCGGTCTCTGTGCACCCTGACTGGCCCAGCCCAACCATTAGGCCTCTCCTCTGCCTCCCTCCCTGGTGCCTTCCTGACTCCACATGGATCTCCCCCTGGACGGTCTACAGTCAGTCTGCGCCATAAGGCAGGACTCTGTAGTGACCCCTGGAGGGTCTTGGGGCCACGGGGAGCAGTGCCAGTCCCAGTGGGTTCTCGATGGTGAACTCCAGATGGTATCATTCCGACCAGAGTCTAGGGAAGAATCCAGTGGTGTGAAGTAGCCTGGGTATAGCTATGGCCTCAGGGAGAGAGTACATGTGGACATGAGGGTGACAGGCCACCTACAGGAAGGGAAGGGCCAGTGTTGGGCAGCAGGCAGCCATGGCAGGAATCAGTGGAAATCCTCTTCTCTGATCTTTCACAGTGAACAAAAGTCCAGGTGGATGGGGAGAGCTGGGCCTCAGGATCTAAGGTGCAGGCATGGGGTGTAGGTCAAGAAGAGCAGATTCAGGATAGGCCAGGAAGAAGAGGGTCTAGATGAGAATCCCAAGCTCAGGTTCAGGGCCAGTGGTGACAGAGGCTCTATGAGGCATACAGATGGGCCACCTCAGCAACAGAGACAGCAACTGTGCTTGGGGCTTTTCGCCCCTTAACTCCTGCTCCCCAAGTTCAGAGGTTCTGGGGAGGCAGGCAGCGAAGAACCTTTCTGCCAGGGGCCCTGGAGATGGCCTTGAAGGCGTAGACACTCCTCCTGAGGGACACAGGCCCCACAGTAGCCATCTGCAGGGCCAGCATCCATCCCACCTCCTGCCTGCCAAAATTTGTCAATTCAGTGCCAGCCCTCTGCTTGGGGATCTTGGGGATCTGATCCTCAAAGTTAAATGGATGAATAACTTAGCGACCAACAACTTGGTGGTCCCCACAAGAAGCAAGGTAATCCCATGGCTCCCCAGAGATCTACCTCCCCAGAGCCTGAGGCTCACCTAGGGTGCAGGGCAGATGGAGAGACCAGCCCCAGTTCTATTTAGGAAAGAGGCACAGAGCATGTTGCCCACCCTGAGAGCTTTCAAAGGACCTTGGCAAAGCTTCCCCTGCATGAGTCTCACAGTCTGAGTCTGCTTAGAAGAACTAAGCAGGGTCTGCCAGTTCCCAGCCTGGTCGGTGGCAAGAATGAGGACACCTGGGCCAATCCATGTTGGACATGGAGCTCACAGGGAGAAGAAAGCTTGATCACTCGTGCTTCTCATCAGCTCTGCTCCGCCAGGCCTTTCTTTTCTTTTTTTTTTTTTCTTTTTAAATAATTAAGGAATTTATTCTTAAATATGTTTCAGGGCCATATAAATTTCTGGTGAGTTATTTTAAACTTTTAAGAAAAAGCTTATTTTTATGCTGAAAAAAATCATGGAAAAAAAACCCTAATTTTTTATTTTTTTT
>NW_004524698.1:8855174-8858891 GCF_000260255.1 Octodon degus | reverse complement strand
TATAAAGTGGATGGGACTAGGGAACCCTCTGCCTTTTAGAATTCCCAGATAGTCCTAGTGCCTGGCCTGGTACATGTCCAGCACAGTCACAGTCTAAAAGAAGGGAGATTTATCCCCATTTCTCAGAGTAGAGAAGTGTCATAGTTTCAGAGTTTTGCAGGGGAAACAATATAACACAAGACATATTCTATAAGATTTTTATTCTGAATCACCCGAAGAATCATATACAAAGAGTGCAAGAAATCTGTCCATATACTAAGGACCAAAGAATCCAGCTGAGGGCCTGGATTCTAATATCCTGCATGCATCCAGCTGAAAGCCTAGAGCCCATAATAATGCCTCTCATGAGTCCACCTGGAGGTCTAGAGCCCACAACACTTCTCACGCAGGCCATATTACAGATCTGCACTTGGAAGACCCAAAGGTCAGTGGTGAAAGCGACAAAGTCCATGCCAGTGGGATGAAGGATCGGTGCTAGCAGGCTGAGGGATCTGAATTGGAGGCAGGAAGCAATGTTCAAGGTAAGAACCCGAGCTACCCCCAAAATTACCACAGCCATCCTCAGCAACAGTGAGGCCCCAAGCTCCTCCTCTGATGAGGAAAAAAGCTGGGTTCCCATCAGGAAAGCTAACTCAACAAGCTTGTCCAGGAGGCTGAGCAGTGCACCATCTTGCCCTTGGGGCCAGGAAGTGAAGTTCGAGTGCTAGAGCTCCCCCAAAGTGAACTGTAGACATTCTCAGCAATAACAAGGTCCTGAGCTTGTCCTTAGACAAGAACAGCCAAGTTCATCAGGAAAGCCAGCAGGACAAGGTTCCACCGGCAGAACAGCCCTAGAGAACCAACAGCTCCAAGAGGTCCCCAACAGCATCCCTCACAGACTCTCAACAGCTTCTCCGGTTTTGACTCTTATGCTGCTGGTAACAGTCCTTAGGTGGGCCTCCCACACCTAGCACTGTGCCAGTTCAGATCATCTGGGTGTAACAAGTTGCCACCAGTTGGCAATCCAGCACAGGAAGTGAGGTTCAGTAAATGGGGTGAGCAGCCTCATGTAAATGCAGGCCACCTGGCTCATAACTAGCCCTGCCACTCCACACCAGAAATGCCCCTGAACAAGACATCTTAGGCCTAGGGCATCTACTGTCATCCCTCAGGGGAAACCTGGCATTCTTCACTGAGCTGCAGCCTCTCCTTGGGGCTTCTGGAGCTGGGTGGAAAGCTTACTTAGCCATCTGCCGGTGGCCTCCTCTCACAAAAGCTGCACTTCTTGTCCAGCTGGGACATTTTAAGAATTAAATGAGATAATGTTCGGGAAAGCTCTGAGCACAGCTCCTGGCACCAGCAGACCCAGGGTAAACAGTCATTCTCATTATTATATTTGGGTGCCAAGTTTCAGGGAGACGTCATGCCACTTCCTGAGAAACAAAGGCACCCGGTGACACCACCAGACTATGTGCTCCACT
The DNA here is from genome assembly GCF_000260255.1 of Octodon degus. NCBI lineage: Eukaryota > Metazoa > Chordata > Mammalia > Rodentia > Octodontidae > Octodon > Octodon degus. The sequence goes on along the minus strand of NW_004524698.1, from coordinate 8,857,431 downwards.
GGACCCCCAAAATATCCTGACAGTGGCCATGTGCCAAAAGAGGGCCTGAAGATGCCCAGCATCAGGCCAGTCACTCAAGTCACGAGCTATCTCCAAGGGGACGTGGCTGGCTGGCGGCCCAGAGATGGGTCTGGGTAGGAGACTGACAGGAGCAAAATCCAGCTTATCCTTCTGATGACAGTGAGCTGCTGGGGAAACCCAGATGTCCGCGCAGCCCACCTTCAGTCCCTAGGCACAGCAGGGATGCCGGGAGATAGGCTGGGCTGTCCTCTCTGCTCTGTTTGGCATCTATGAGATGTGGCAGCCACTTCTGTCCCTGGGTCAGCTGTGAAGATCCAGTAGCATAAGAAAAGACCCCCATGAGGCAGGACCATCCCACCCCACTCCCTGAGGGTTCAATCTAAGAAGGGGGATGAGGGTCTGAAAATACCCTCCATGTGGCAACCAGCAGCTATCAGAAAGGGTTCGACAAGATGACATATTAATATGGCAAGATGGTCCCCCTCTAAACCAAGAGAAATGCAGATCATCACTACAAAAGCCAGCGGTGTTGGCAACATGGGTGGCAGAGGGTGGGGGTTAAGACATGCACTAATTTTGCTGAGGTGGCCTTGAACCAGTATGATTCTGTGGAGGGCTCTCAAAGTCACAAAGGTATGGCCCCTCCAACCTGGCAGGGCCATTTCCAGAAAATTCTCTTTGGGTAGCCCAGGCAGGAGCACCTAAGGACTCCATATCACAGCAGCACTATGTAAATGGCAGCAGAGGGCTGGCAGTTTGAGTACATCAACTCAAACTCCACCTCTCTATGATGCCTCTATGATGCCATAGGTGGAAAATTCCCTATCACAAAAATTTCGTGCACAAAATTATTGAAGATATTATATAAAGAAGATGGGGAAATGCCAGAAAATGTTAAACCCAGTCTGCTGATTGCTAGAATCATAAAAGGTGTCTCCCATCTTCCTTCCTGTGGACTCTAATTGCCCATAATTCTCTTCTGGACAAAGAATCACTACTATGTCTATTCCTTAGATAAGGAATCAAAGACACAGGTCACCTGCCCAAGAATACACAGACAGTAAAAAGCACAGACCAAAGAATACAAACCCCCAATGCTGTGTGTTTCCAAAGTACACTGCTCCTCAAAAAGTATACATATATATATATATATATATATATATATATATTTTTTTTTTTTTTTTTTCTAATGTTTTTTTTTTTCCTTTGTCATTTCAGGGGATGAGAGCCAAGGCTTCTCATATGCTAGGCAAGGGTTCTACCACTGAGCTACATTTCTATATGTACAATTTTCTTAAAGAAGAAAAAGTCAAGAGACAGAGCAGTGGCCAAGAATACAGCTTAGTGGCACAGCACCTGTCTGGCAAGCATGGGGTCCTGAGTTTGATTTCTGATACTCCCCATCAGGAAAAAAAAAAAAAAGATACAGAGCAGCATTTCCAGGCGGACCCTGCAATACGTTCACCTGGAAGTTGTGAGTATGACCTTATTTGGGTAAAAGGCCTTTGTAAATAGAATTAAGGCTCTGGAGATAAGATCTTTTTTTTTTTTTTTTCCAGTACCAGGAATTGAACTCAGGGCCTTGCACTTGCCAGGCAAGTGCTTATTCTATTGAGCTATCTCCCCAGCCCAGGAGATAAGATCTTGCTGCGTTAGCACAGGCCCTAAGTGCAAAGACAAGCACTAGGCAAGAGGGAAAGACCACAAGGAGCAGGACATGTGAAGTTGGAGGTAGAGACCACAGAGGGGCATCTCCAAGCCAAGGGATGCCAAGGCTGCCAGAAGCCAGAAGGGGAGGCGCAGCCTGCTCCCCCAGCCCCTCCACTGGGAGCCAGCCCTGCTGAAACCCTCACCCCAGACATCTGGGCTCAGAACTAGGAGACAATAATTCTAAACAAGTTGAGCATTCCTAATCTCACACTCTCAAATCTAAAATGCTCCCAACTCCACAGCCTTTTAAGCACTGACATGATGATGCCATAGGTGGAAAATTCCCTATCACAAAAATTTTGTGCACAAAATTATTGAAGATATTATATAAACTTACCTTTGGGCTCTATGTTTAAGGTAAAGAGGAAACATAAATAGGTTTTATGCTCAGATGTGGGTTATACCCACTAATATTATAGACTGCTAGACTGTGTTAGATTGTTTAGTTGAATTCAAACACCTATAGTATTTAGATGCCAATAGAATATTCACCTCTAACAGGACAAAAAAAAATTAAAATAAAAAT
>NW_004524698.1:8833711-8854722 GCF_000260255.1 Octodon degus | reverse complement strand
TTTTTTTTTTTTTTTTTTTTTTTGGTATTTTAGCGAAGGGTCTACAGTGTTCAGGGTCTCACTACTAGATTGGACTCACAGTGATCTGCCTGTTTACAGCCTCCCAAGAGCTGAGAATATAGGTATGCGCTGCCAGACCCAGTCTTAACTGCCATCTCAGCGTGCCCCAGGGGTGGGGCCAGCACAGCAGACCTGGGTATTGACCCGTACCTGCTTGCAGGTGCTTTAATCTGCTGAACTTCTTGATCAGCCCTAAATTCTGAAATCTGAAACATGTCTGCTCCCATATTTTAGACAATGGATGCTCAGCTGTTCTGTCTTACATCCCCAAGGGCTAGTCTTGTGATAGCCCCGTGGGCCATGGTATATGGATTCATTCAGTTCATTTCTGCCAATGTTCCCATTTCATAGGCCAGCACACTGGGGCAGAGGCTCAAGCCACATCTCCCAGAGCTCCTTCTCCCCATCCCTCCCCTGTCCACAGAATCTCCTCTATGTATACCTGTGTTTGATCCTGGGTGTCCTCAGACACAGCAGCTGGGTCAAGACAGACCCAGAACCTGGTCACGAAGCCCTGGTACTATAGGGCTAGGGCATCTGCTATGGGTCAGGGCCAGGACCCCTGAGCAGTTGAACTGGGCTGGCCAGAACCAGGCCTGTTCATACTCTCACACCTAAGGAAAGAAAGGAAGAGGGGAATTGGGTGTCCTCCATCAAGTAGCCCCCTGGATGTGCCAGGGCCACCCTGGGAGCACTCATTCTGGTGGCCCTAAGTCTCTCAGTGCGCTAGGAAGGACCTGGCTGCTCTGACAAGGCAGGTGCTGCTGACAGCTTGAGGCCCAGCAGGCAGAGACAATGGCAAGGCTGAGCCTCCGGCCGCATAGCAGAAGGAGAACAGGAGGAGAGGAAGCTGCGCTGCTCTGCCCTGCCCTGCTCTGCCCTGCCCTGTGCTACCCTGCCCTGTGCTGCCCTGCTCTGCCCTGCCCTGCCCTGCCCTGCCCTGCCCTGCCCTGCCCTACCCTGACTGTAGAACCAAAGTACAGAGGGCAGGAGAGAATGGATGCCCAGACATGGGAGTGGATCTAATGCTCACTTCATAAACGGGGAAACTGAGACTTAGAGGAGGACACTGAGGTCATTATCACTCTGCCAGAATCAGGGTATCACATCCTATCATCTAAGGAGGGGCCTGATAATTCTCAAGCCCCATTACAGGAATGAAAGAGTGATCACGCAGGCAGTGGCCACTGGGATGCAGAACTTGCAAAAGAACAAGTCTGATCCTCCCTGGTGGGGGCCTGCCCTTAGCTAAGGACGGCAAAGGAGCCAGTGAGCCTGTCTCAGGAAGGCCAACAGAATGGGCATTAGAGACTCAACTCAAGGACCTGTCCAGAGAACTGCTGGGCACCTCCCTTTCCACGCCCAAGCAAGACCTGCTCTGCCCTGAGTGGGAGCCAGACTTGCCTCAAGGAGATGGGACCTGTCCTGGAGTTGGGGCTGCAGCAGGACAGCCTCCTTGCTAAAAGGGCTGGGCTATTAGTAGAGATTAAAACCCAAAGACTGCCAGGTTTACCCCAGAGCCTCTGAACCAGAAGTTGGGATGGAGCCAGGACTCTGGATCATCTAAACTACCAGAGAAATCCCAAGAAGGAAGGACCAGCAAGGACACAGCAGCTCTCCTGGTGCTGAAATGCTCCAATTCTGCAGTTCCAGGTTCTCTGTCTCAAAGCGGCTGAGACTTTACAAAGAACCCATGACGTGTGAACATCAGTGGTTCTGCACATTCAAAGCCTCCACAACTACGATTTTATGATCCCGAGACTTGGTGACACAGCCCTCAATCTATGTCCAAAGGAGACGGGACGAGAGTCCTGAGTCCTGCAGGCACTTAGACGCCTCATGGCCAGGCTCCTGGTGCAGGGGAAACCATGGCATGCACAGAGTGGTCCCACAGGAGGAAAGATGGCAGGGAGGGAGGAAAGAAGGAAGGAAGCTATGGATGTCCGCAAGCTAGAACAGCTACCTTCACGTATTAATGTTAGCTCCGAATATCTAAGGATTCTCCAACAGCCACCTCAAAAACATAAAACCTTTTGGGTGGAAGGACAACAAGCTGAGAATGAAGGATGTACTTCCAATTATTTAATTCTTTATCATGAGTAAAGTATTAAGAATTAAAATTTGTCCTTAGAACTGTTTAATATTCCACCAGGAGTAGGCAAACAACTTGGAATTAACAAGGAATGGGACCGGGGCTATGGTTCCCCCTGCGTCTGTGTACTTGTCTTTCCTCTCCCACCCACTGAGGTGTCAACCCCATGAGGTAAAGCTTTGTGCACTGCTGTGTCCCCAGCCTCCTGGCTCAGGTGGAGCACATGGACATGCTTGTCAGCTATTTGCTGAAAGCACGAGTGATGTTAAATTAGACAGCCTCAGGCCTGTGTCACCAACACTCAACAAGTCAAGACCTCTAGGATTCCCTAAGAAGGGAAAGGAGAGGCCTGAGAGAACAGAGAAGCCAGGGCTGGAACTGAAGGAGGTATATAAGAGAGGTGCAGGTGTGTTTGTCCCTCTGAGTTTGCACCAGCCCTGCCCAGATCTGTTTCCACAAGGCTAAGGCCTGGACCTCTAGGAAGATCTGCTTTTTTTTTTTTTTTTTTTTTTTTTAACCTGATACAGGGTTTCACTAAGTACCTAAAGGTGTTCTGAAACTTGTGATCCTCTTGCCTTAGCTTCCTGTGGGATTACAGGTTTGTGCTCCCACATCTAGCTTAGAAGTCCCAGTCCTGAGCGCCCCACCTGGCTTGAGCCTCACACTGTCGTAGTCCCAGGTCCCCACTGGCCTCTGCCCTCCATGTGACCCACTCAGTCCCCACCACTTGCTGGACCATGCCAAGCTCCCATGCCCTCCACCACCCACCCAACCCCATCAACCTCAGTGTCTGGCTTTGGCCTGGTACCAGAAGCCCCAAGGCAGAGGGTCGGACCGGGGGATGGCGCGGCTGCTGCCACCCAGAACACCAGCTGCTGGCAGTGATTTATTTTTGCTTTAAGTGCCGGAGAATTGCAGGGCTGGAGCCAGCACTTGAGGGGCTCAGGCTGCAGCTGGAGAAAGGGGGAGGTGGGCAGGGGTGAGGGCTCACCTCACCAAGCCCCATGGCTCCTCCTTGACCGCCCTCACCCTGTCCTCTCAGCCTCCATCATACACAGCCCAACAGCTCTGTCTCCTTGTGCTCCCTCCTCCTGCCCCCTCAAGTCTCCAGACAGCTGCAAGTAGGTTTCAGAGCACAGAGCTGCCCTGCCTCCCTGTGCTGCTCCCCACACCGTGCTTCTAATGAGCTGCCGGACCTGGGGGCAGGGCTTTGCCCTGCCCTCCTGTCAGGGTCCCCACTCCCACAGTGTGTCACAGTGTCTACTCACACCCCAATGTACCCCTCCTTTTGGGAACAGAGCAACTACAAAGGGCTCCGGGTCTCCTGGTACCTGGTTCCTCTTCTGCCTCTGGTGACCTCAGAAGTGAAGGCCCTATGCCTGCCCACGTGGATAGCCAAACTGAGAGGCCCAGCCCCAACCCTGTCTGCTCAGGCGCGGACCAAAGCAGGCTAACCAGAAAGCACCGGCTCTCTTGACAACTAGGGAACTGCTAAAAGTGATCATAACAAAATTTTTAAAGTTAAATATAACTTGGGTGTGCCAGGAGATTAGAAAGGGAAAGGGGAATAACACTGACATAAAACACAAGCAGCCAGAGGAGTCTGAAAATGCTTACCTGAGCAAAAACTAAAGAATCCCCCACCACACCACCTCCAAAGGCCACTGCCCTATAAGCTTCCATCAAAGGAAGAAAGGTGATGAGAGTCTTCAATTTAAAGGAGTCAGTGGAGCTCAACTCCCTGGGTCTCCATTTGCTCAGCTCTACAAGGAACCAGCTTTCAGCACTTGCAGTTGGAGGTTGGAGTAGAGACCCCCAGAGCTGGGACACTACTAGGCTCAGAGCTTGCAGCAGGTGAGGGCTACATAAAGAGCTCAATACAGCAGAGAGACCTGACATAAATTCCAACTCCTTTCCCCTCAGCCAGACAGATGGCTGGCCAAAGGCTCAGCAGAAACATCTGAATCCCAGCTCCGCCGCCAACAAGCTCCACAATTCTGGAACAATGACATCAGCCTTCTGAAGCTCAGTATTCCCATCTTCAGAATGGCTAGAAATGTCCATGGCTATGACTGCTGCTGTTCACATGCTCTGAGCAGGCACCACGCACAGCCAAAGCAATCCATCCATGCCCCAACTATACACTGCCTAGTGCTGTAGGCCCAGAGGATACAGCTGTGGGGGGACAGGACCAAAATTCTGCAAATACAAAGGAACTTATATTTCAAGGGCAAAGAGACAATAAACAAACAGCACACTCTTTGGTAGAGACACAAGTTTACGGAAAACTCAAGCAGGAGATGTTGAACGTCCTGCAAGAGTGGATAGAGTGTTTTGCAGGAGTCAAAAAGACCTCCGCAAGGAGGTGGCTTCTAGGCAAGATCTGACAGTGGTGAGGGAGAGGCTGTGTAGGGATCCTGGAAAGAGCAGCCTGAGCAAGAGTAGTAGTACATGCCAAGGTCCTGAGGCAGAAGCAGGCCTGGTCTAAGGAGACATAAACAAGGAGGGCAGGTGAGGGGCCAGAGAGGACAGTGTGAGATGGGAGGGAGGCCAGCCTGAAGCTGGAGGAGGGCCCTCACACAGCAGGTGGGACACACAGTAGGGACTCAAGCAACAGTGCCCTGAGGGAAGCCTGTTGCTCCCAAAGCTTTCCTGTTGGTTCCTTGGCTTCTCTCCAAGCCTGTCCTTCGAAGAGGCTCGGGCTACAGGTGAGAGGTAGAGGGGAGACTTCAGCTGCCAAAGGTCTGAAGGAAAGGCTAGGGGGTCCCAGACAGGTTCCGGGAAGCTGCGCTCACTGATTAAGAGCAGCACTAATGCCCAGCTGGGACAGAAAAGACTCCCAGCATGGCTGGCGGCACTGCAGGACTGCAGGCTCATGAGGGGCTGGGCTGGGGTCCCTAGCATCCCTACAGCCTCACACTGCCTCTGCAGCTGCCACTCAGCAGCCAAGGAGGACAGCCTGAGCTGGTGGCATCAGAGAAGATGGCAGAGGGAGCAGGGGGTAGAGAGGGAGGACACACTGCGACACAGGCCACAATTGAGACTACGTCTGCTACAGCCAATTGCTTCCCGTCTCCAGGCCTGTTTTCCCCCATGACCAAGGGAAGGCCAGGCTGGAGTGACAGACTTCCCAAGGCACTGACACCAGGACTATTCATATGCCTCCTTTCCAGGGCCCCCTTCGCATACCTGAAGACCCCTTTTGCATGCCCCCGGAAACACATCACAAGGTTGACATATCCATTTCCCCCATCCTGGGGTTTCAGTCCCACTTCACAGACAAGAAACCGAGGCTAGCAGTGACTGTCCTGCTGGCACCACCACCTCCCTGGCACTGCTTGTCTGCCCTCAGGCCTCCTCCCACACAGTGACATCCATTGATTCAAAGGCCATTCATTCAGCACTTCTGTAAGCAGGACACTTCAAAGTGGACTGCCAGGGTCTCCATCCTCAGCACCCACACCCATCACAGCTAGCACCCTCATGGAGCATCTACTGAGCACCTACTGCATGCCAGGTCTTCACTAGGTCCTAAGGATGCAGCTCCCTGGGAGCTAGAATGCAGGGAGACACAGGGAGTCCAAGCAACCTGGCACACATATACCTAGGTCAGAGTGTCTGTGGTCCAAGCGAAGGTGTGATCTGTCCCAAGGAAAGCTCCAAGGTTCTGAGTTGGAAGTACTCAGGCTGTGGCCCCTCCAGAGCCTGCCCCACCTCCAGTCCCTGTCTGTATGATGGAGCTAATGCCGCCCTCCGCTCTGGCAGGCCATTAGGAAATTAAATAAGCTGGCAGAGCACTGGGCCCTCGGCCAGTGCCCAGCCAGGGCTCTGGTCCTGCCCTAGACCCAGCTCCTCTGGAAAACCCACCTGCCCCTGCTGAGCACCCTGCCCCACACCCACAACTCCTGTGAAGCCTCAGGCACCCTGCCTGTGGCCCAGTTTTGGGCAGCTCACTTTCATCTGCAGCCTTTCCCTGCTGCTGCCAGCTCCCCAAAGCACAGCCCTTTCCCAAGCAGCCTCCTTCATGGTGCTAAGCCCACACCCACCACTCCTTCCGCGTGGCTGGCCCAGCCTTCACCCCTCCTGCTACCCATCAGCTGCCCTTCCTGGCCTTTCCTTGATGCCAGCCTATGGCAGAGTTCCAATGGCAGGCCTCAGGGGCGGGGCAGGTGTGTCCATGTGTCCGTCACATTAAAGCCCTGGCTAAGGCCCAGCCACAGCACTGACTGCACCTGTCAAAGGGACAGCCCAAGCCACAGCTAGGCTAGGAGCAGGGGTTGAGGGTGACTACTGCACAGAATCAGGGAGTGAGGACTGGGGGTAGGTGAGAACCATAGAGGTTTCTGGGAGTGACAACATAGTCACTTCCACCCCAGCTGTGTGCCAAGCCCTCCAGTGCCACCTTGGTGTTGGCAACACGAACCAAGACTCTGAAGGAATGGCTAGGCCAGAGGAAACTGCCCACTGTCTGCACTGACCCCAGTACTGGCCCACTGGTCCCAGTTTCTACACTGCACAAACACAGGGCAGTACCGTTACTGGTACTGTTACTACTATTACTGCTGTTGTCATTATTATTTCAATCCACCCAGTGTTCCTTGTTCCCTTTGCTGCAGACCTACAGAAAAGGATACAGTAACCCTGGGTTTACAGAGTGCCTACTGTATGTGTTCCAGCAGTGCTCCAGGGGAGAAGAGGGTCTGGCCCTGCTATGCAGCACACTGGCCTCCCTCTGTCCCAAGGGTGCTCAGGGGCTTCCCCTTTCAGACCTGCCCTATGTCAGACTTGATGCCACCTGACACTGCCCTCCTAAGGGCCCCTCCTGGAGCAGCCAACCTTGGATCCCAAAGATGGTTGGAGGGGCCACCAGAAAACCGAGGGACAGACTTGCTGGAAGTCTCTTTGGCCACCCCTGGGAGACAGTGAAGTGAGAGGGGCTCTTTTTAGAACACAGGAGGGAAAGCTCCTCAGAAAGACTCAGAGCCTCTGGGGCTGTGCTATACCTCTCCTCCCCAGTCCTCTCCTGCCACATGGCGGCAGTCCAGGGTGGAGCTTTGAGAGGAGGGGCTTTGGTCTCAGCTTAGCGCAGGTGAGGCTGGGGTCCAGTCCAGGGAGGACAGCAGCCAAGGGCTAGCCTCCACTGGCATCTCAAGGAGGGGGTGAAGGGTAGGCCGGAGGCTAACGCCTTCTGGGTTGGCACCTTCAAGGAGGCGGCTGCCGATTTCAGCGGCGTGTGGGCGCCTCAGCGCTCCCAGGAGACAGAGTCTGGGAACCAGGTTCTGGGAGGCAGACTCAGGGGGCAGGAGGTCCCCAGAGCTTTGATGCAGGGCTCAGGCCTAGGCACGCCGGGGAATGAAGAAGAAACTAGAAATGGCCACAGGCATAGCAAAACTACAGGATGGGTACGCCCCCTGAGAATTGGGGGCCCTGCTCCCTGCGCATCCAGACTGTAGGGGGGCAGGACCTCCCAGAACTAGAGACCACCGCCAAACAACGCTATCAGATGACTCTCATTCCAAACATTGCTTTTAAGACATGCACATGACATGTGAACAAGACAGACAGGCATGGGCCTCCACTCCCATCTGGAGCAACCCCCACCCCACCCCACCCCAGGAGTTCCCCACCCCAGCCACCACTTCCAAGAGCCCTGATCGCCTTCCAGCTCTTCCCCCACACACACCTCCTGCAGGACACTCAAAGCAGACTTGTGAGTACTTGAGGGCCCACCAGCCCTGAGCCCCTGCGGGCTTCCAAGGCCACTTTTAAAAAGCAAAAAGAAGCCGCTGGACTTGTCGGCTGAATCGCTGACCGAGAACCATTTCCAGAATATTTTTACTCCACCAGAAAACAGGAGATGGAAAAGAGAAACAACCCCAAAGACCCGCAGCTCTCGGACCAGGGTCTTCTTCGGGGCCTCTCTTAAAGCCTAAACGTCCCTTAGTACCCGCAGCTTGATGGAGGGGTCTCGGAGAAGGTCACACCTCGGACCCATGCCGTGCGCAAAGTGGCTCTCGCCGGCTCCCTCCCGAGGCCCCTCATGCAAACCGAGCAGAGGGGGACCTAGGGCTTCTCAAAGTTTCCCAAAGCACCCCCCGACAAAGGCTAGCCTGGAGCAAAGTTCCCTGGTGGCAGTAGCCGGAGACATGGCAGCGGAAGAAAAGCTCGCAGTCAGCATTTCCTCGGATGGTTCACCAAGGGGGAAATACGCGAGCAAGAAAAAGCCCTCCGGCCCCACCTTCCCTTCCCTGTTGCTGCACCACCTCTTGCTCACTGAGGGCCGGAGAGACTGCCTGAGGGTAGCTGGGGCCCGGCCCGCGGGGTTCGTGCGCCGGCAGCTGCGCTCTTACCTTGGTAGCTGGCAGGGGCGCGGCGCGCTCCGCGTCCTCCGAGCTCCGGGCGGCGGATTCTGGCCCCGGCAGCCGCTGCACTGACTGCATCGCAGCCGCCGCCGCCGCCGCCTCAGGACAGCCCCCGGGGGCGCTCCATGCCCGGGGACGCGTCGGCCCAGGCGCGGATCGCCCCGGTCCAGCCACGGGTCGGGGGCGCGCCTGGACGGCGCCCCCGGCCGCGGGGCGCTCGCTCTGGCTGTGCGGCTGGCGCGGGTCCCTTAGTCCCGCTGTGAGCACAGCCGGCCCAACCCCTCCCCCGCCGGCTGTTATCTGATCCCGGCCAGGGCCGGGAGCGCTCCCCCACGCCTGGGTCCCGGGCACCTCCCAGCGGGTTTCCGCCGCGCCAGACCCCTTCCCCCGGCTACGGTTCCCAGGGAGGCGGTGCGGCGGCGGTGTGGCCGGGGGAAAACAGAGAGCGAGGAATGGAGGGCGAGGAGGCGGCGGAAGGCAGAAGCTCGGCGCGCACCCAGCTCCGCGCCCCGCTGCCACCGTTGGCCAGCTCCGCAACTCCTCTAACTCTCCGCCGAGAGCATGCCCGCCCCGCGCCGCCACTGCCCCCGCCCACCGCGGCCCTGACCTGGCCCGGCGCCCCCTTCTAGCCCCAAGCCACCCCCCTCCCACACGCACACACACTGCCAACCACTTGCGCACTGGGGCGTGCACATACATACACACATACACACACACACACTCACGCACAAGCACATCCTCCCAGAGACACGCGCGCTCACAGGTGCATGGCAAGCATACACACAGGCAAGGAAATCTTGGACATGCATGCACATAGTTGGCTACACAGTCTCAGCATCTCATCCACACGTGCCTAATACATGCTGTAATATGCAGGGTGGCTGCAGGTGCACAGGCTCACACGTGCACATGCACAGTGGTATCTGTACTTGTGCATAGATGCACATATCTGAGCTTGTGCATTCCCTCAGAATAATTTCCTCATGCACAGTAAGCACACACACACACTCGCATGGGTGCACGTGCACACACACACACACACACACACACACACACATGCGGGCCTTAATGGCACTTCTCTTCTCCCCATCTTGTGCTCTGGCTTCTCCCATCTCCTGCTTTCTCCCCTGCTCCTCTCTCATCCCCTCTCTGCTAACTTGAGCCCCATGTGACCCCCTGCTTTTGCCCAACCCTGACTAAGGCTCAGGCTCTCTCCCCAGCCTGTCCCCAAGTGCCCTGCTCTTCCAGGCTCCTGAGGTGTATTGTCTGAGCCTCACATTCTCTGCTTCCCACAGGGCTCAGGCCTTTCATCCTGGCAGACAGATGAACGCAGCCCAGCCCTGGCCCAGGGAAACCCCATTTTATCACTGACCTGAACCCCAGTTCAGCCCTAGGACCACAGGACTGGACTGATGAGGCAGGTTCATGCCCAGAGCACGAGCCTTAAAGGGCTCCCTGGCCCTCTTGGCCTCTGCTTCCCCTTTAATGTGAAATATAATTATGTGTCTGCACAGCAGGGAGACTGGCTGCAGGATTCTAACCAAGGAGGACAGCTCTGGCCACCGCCCAGATCACTGGCAGCTTAGCACAGAGCCCTCTGCAGGCTCTGCCAGCCTGGGTTCCAGGCCCCAGGCTGTTGCCCCAGGCTCCAGGGTCACCCAGGACACTCCACCACCTCAGCTGGGGAGAAAGCAGGAGATGGGAGAAGCCAGAGCACAAGATGGGGAGAAGAGAAGTGCCATTAAGGCGCACATGTGTGTGTGTGTGTGTGTGTGTGTGTGTGTGTGTGTGTGTGCACGTGCACCCATACTGAGTTTGAAAATCCCATCTCCTCTCCTGAGCAACTGTGGAGACAAGTCACCACCCAATGCCTCAGTTTCCCTGCGGTCAAAGAGTGTGGATTCCTACTTCACATGCTAAGCTGTGTGCTAAGGACCTGGCTCAATCAACTGGCTGTCACTATGACCCTCTGGAATGAATGCCCCATTGCCCCATTCTACAAATAAACAAGGCACAGAGAATGGTAGTCACTTGCCTAGTCACAGAGCTTCAAGTCAGAACCAGGTGTGTCCCTAGGATGAGAATTCTGCCTTCCTGCCTGGTGGCTGCTTAAAACTACAGTAAAAAGAAAAAAACATCAAGGAAAGCCACCCCAGTCCCCCATGCCTACCTGTGTGAGCACACAACGTCCTGGTTCCCCCACCCTCCTCCTCGGAGACCAGCCTCTCAGGAAACCAAAAACTCTCCACAAAAAATTTCCTCATTTTCCTCCGGGTGACCAAGATGAGAAATGACTCAGTTTCCTACCTTCTGCTGCCCCTATGCCCAGAAGAGAGAAGCCAGAAACAGGAATGAAGAAGCAGCCCTCAAGTCCTCTTCTCCATCCTAAGAGACTTCTCAGGCACCCCAGTAGGAACAGGCCTGAGTTGGGCCCCTAGTCAGACCCACCCTGGGTACCCAAAGGAGTCTTTTGGCATCCCCTCAGCTGGGTAACAAGAGAATTAACAGCAATACCACAGAACTCTGGATCCAGGATTCTGATGGCTCAGAAGAAGAGGGTGAATGTAGGGCAGTGGTGGTGAGCCTACTGCATGCATGCTTCAGCCAGCTGTTTGCTATCATTGAAAACTCTGAAAGGTTTGTCATCACCAATCTAGTGCATCTGGAAGCCTGGAGTACCCACATGCACATAGCACCCACCCGTTGCCTACCAGGACCATTTGTATGAGTCCAACAGGTCTCCCTGGGCCTTATGATCAGACCCACTCCACAGAATGATATTACACAGCCAGAAACATTTCAGCGAAGAAGTAAGCCTGGCCCTCCACTGTAGGCGTCACATCCCCCTTCCCAGTAGGCTTCTGGAGTCTGATGTTTTGTTTTGTTTTGTTTTGTTTTGTTTTGTTTTGTTTTGTTTTGTTTTGTTTTGTTGTGCTGGGGATCAACTCAGAGACCTTGAAAAGCTACTCACCCTATCACAGAGCTACACCTCCAGCTACCAGGATTCAATTCATAATCATAGTCATGTCTCTTTTGAGGCTGTCCTGGGTCCTCAATAGATGGTTCTTTGCCAGGCACAGGAGTGCCCGCTTCCCTGTGGGAACACACCCATGCTCCAAATGCAGGGACTGAGAACCAGGGGGTCAGACAGATGGGCAAGTCCCTCTGACCAGTTTATATACCTACCCAGAATCCCTGTGCTCACACAAGGGGCTCATACTCTCCCTGCTCCCAGAGGAAAGAGGTGTCCTGCCTCCCCCCACTGTTGAGAGTGTTCAGAAGTGGTCCAGTGAACCACTCTTGTGTAACTCACACCCCAAGATTGCAGCTCCCTAGCAGAGGGCCCTTGGGTGCCTTCCTTACTGAGGTCCATTTCCTCCCCTGGAAAATGGGAATAATAATGTTTCTGGAGTAAAACACACCTTACTCTTTGGTGACCGTGGGAAAAGCCAGAGACCAGCCTAAGCCAGGTGTCCCATAGCACAGAGACATTCCCAGCACCCTTGTATGGCCCTGCACTCAGCTGTCTCCTAACCTGCATTTCTCTTCCTTCTCTGGGACAAGAGTGTGGCTGAGGCTCAACTGGAGCCCTGTTCCTTCAAGCTCTGGGCTGGGCACATGATTGAGAACCATCCACAAGCCTGAGCATCCTCAGAACCACAGGCCAGAGAGGCCAGTGTGGGGCAGGGTGGGAGGCTTGATCCACCCAGAATCCTTCTTTCACTTTGAGGACAGGGAGGCCCCCTTATATAACAGGAAGGTTGTCCTGTAGACTGTGGTTTGCTGTTCCTATGGGCAGCAGACTCAAAACTTCCAATTCTCTATGCAGCAGCTACCCACTTTTGTGGCAATCGCATCTTAAATACAATGTCCTGTACTTGGCATAAATCAATCATCAACATTTAGGTATTAAATCAATCAACAGTCCCTCCCTGATGTCTTTGCCTGGCAGGCAGCTACACTTGATGCTCCCCAGGAACACCTCTGCAGAGCTGCCAGGATTTCTCCTGCTCACCTTAGACCTTGGGGCAGTCTCAGTCCTCAGGGCCTCTCCAGGTCAAACCCAAAGCAGGAGCTCATCCAAATGCAAAATGCATGAGAGAAGCAAACCCATCAGACTTCTCAGATACCCAGCTCCCTAGGCCTACTCCTTCCAGGCCCTCTGGCTCTTAACACAAGTGTGCCAGAAGATTGACCCTGCTGCCACCCCATTGGTCAGGGATGGTGTCTCCTCCAGTGCTCTTTCTTTAGGGAGAGGCTTGCCCATTGCACGACTCACCATCCTTCCTCTATTTTGTTGTGGTTGTTATCATTCGTTTGTTTTTCTTAACACTGAAGATTGAATTCAGGGCCTTTTGCATTGAGTTACAACCCTAGACCTTTTTAACATTTTTTTATTTTGACACAAAGTCTTGCTAAATTGTCCAGGAAGGACTCAAACTTGTAATCCTCCTGTTGAACGGCTGCTAGAAGTATCTTAAATTAAAAATAGGGGCTGATGTATTGGCATACACCTATAATCCCAGCACTCTGAGAGGCTGAGGCAGAATGATAGCAAACCTGAGCAATTTAGTGATTTAGGGAGACCCTGTCTCAAAAAAAACACAAATCAAATGGGATTGGTTTGACTCACAATCATAAATCCAGGGTGAGTCTATGGGGCTCAAAAGACTTGTCTTGAAATTTGTTTCTCTCAATATCCTGGTTCTGCTTCCCTTGGGTGCTGGGCTCAATCCATATGGGGCAGAGGTGTCCCCAGTATGTCCCTCCTACCAGCCATGGGAAAGAGAGGAGTATCTTTTCTAGTGAATCAGTCAAAGTCTTAGGGCTGATTTTCATTGGTTAGCTTTGACCATAAGTCCATCTCTCCACCAATCACTGCAATGCTCATTTCTGGGTCTGGGGGCCACTTTCCATTTCTGGTCCCTGGGGTTGGTAGCCCAGATACAAAGGAAACCCTTGGTGGAAGGTATGGGAGTGGGTAAAGCTCCCTCCTCACCCCCCTTGCAAGAATCAGGCTCTAGCAGTGGGGCAGGAACATCAGGACTTGGACCAGTGATATCACTGAAGTTTGCACAGCCTGGATAGAAAACTGGAACCTGGAACCTGGCTGCTTGATGTTCAGGAGATGCAGATGGAACTCCGCAGGAAGCTGGGCCTTCAGCCTGGCCCACACTGCCCTCCTGCCCACAGCAGTGCAGTGCGTCCTCCTCACAGCTGCAGTTCCAGGGGAACCTGGAGGAGAGGTGTGGAATGTCGGAGCCTTGCACAACGAAAATCAGTCAGCCCGGCTCCCAGTGCGCTGATCAATGCCTGCTTCCTGAAGGATGTCGGGAGGGGTGAAGGGCACCCATAGTCCTGCTCCCACGGCAGCCATCGGTCCTCTAGTTCAGCAAGCCTCGGATCAATGCTTCAGGGTCAGGTGGAGGCCTATAGGCTGCAGGCATTGGCTGAAAAGTGAGTGTGTATGTCACTGCCTACCACAGCCAGCCATCCGTCCCCCCACAGCACTGCTGGAGACAGGCTCCTCTCCCTGCTGATCACCACTGCCACCTATCTAGGCATCTTTCCTTCTACTTGTGGTGTGGTTTTGACCTGACTATCACCTGTGCACAGCTGGCCCCGCCTGCTCTCACCATCACTGCTACTGCTATCATCATCGAAGACAAGTGGTGCTGAGTGAAGAGGCCAGGCTGAGGGCGATGCTTCTGGGCCTGACCTCTGCTCTGACCCGAGCTGGCTGGGCAGTGGGCTCAGGTAGAGCACAGCTCTGCACCTCTGGCCTTCCTGCTGGCTCTGCAGTGGGGCAGGTGCAGCTTGGTGTGGCTGCAGGCACCATACAGAGCAGGAGGCTCCAGCCATCTCGTAGAAGCGCTCATGTTTGACCATGTTTCTCAGTATGCAGACCTTGCTCACTCTGAGCTCTGGGCTGCACCCCTTGTCCCTGTCCTTGAGGAAATGACATGTTGGTGCAAGAGGTATACATTAAGACACCACAGAGAATGGCCTGCTTGGGAAAAACCAAAGCAGGAAGCTGGGTAGGGTGATGAACACCCATAATTGCAGCACTATGGGAGGCTGCTGGTGGAGGCCACGGAGGTGTAAAACAAAAAGAACAGCAAAGGCTTCAAAAGGTCCCTTGTGCTTTCTGAACCTCTCTTTCCTCCTCTGAAATTGGGAACTGGTGCCCTGCTTGGGAGGGCGGGATATGGTGGGTGTTCGCTCCTCCCTCCCCTGTACTCACTCTTCCTCTAAGGGACAAGCTTCCAGGAAGGCGGACAAGGCCTTCAGGCCCCAGGAGGACAGGCAGAAAGGGCAATAAAGGGAGGGAGGGAAGTGGCTTCAGTCTCTCAGAGTTAAAAATAGCTTCCCCCAAGGAGGCCTCCCTGCTGGGATAATCCGGCCAATTACCCAGCCCCTCTCCACCCTGGTGGGCACTGCCTGCCTCCTCCCTGTGTCTCTATCACCACGCGGGGCCATCAGTCTTCAGACAGGGGCTTCTGCCTCTGCCCCAGCCCCTCAGCAGGAGGCAGGGCTGCCCCCTCTGACCTCAGGCCCTGGGGCGAGGAAGGCCTGATTCTGAAATGCTACACCAAGAGGTCCTGACCTTGGAGAGTGAATTGTCCAAAATATGCTGCCCTCTCTGAAAAAGGCATCAAGAGACAGATTAGGGACTGCTTGGTGACCCTGTTCAGAGTAAGCAAAACTAGGAGTATACTTGCTTTAGCAAATTGAAATACCAGGAAGTTTGAGGAGATAAAATTGTTGATGACTGTGTCCTCCTGGAGGGGACCTTTGGCTCACTCACTTGCGCTTCTAGACTCACCCTCAAGGGCTCTGCACTCAGACATACCTAGTGGGAGCCCCACTTCTCGCTGGGGTTCTCCTCTTCCGCCTCGCTTGGTTAACAGGCACGTTGACACACTGGACAGCTCCAGGCTGTCTCCTTTGAATTTGGTCCAGAAAGCATTTATTGCTTCAGCAACTTTCTAAAGTCAAGTTTATTCTGTAAATGAAATAAAGCCCGATGACTGGGCAGTGAACAAGGACAGGCTTCCTGGTGGCTGGGCTGGCGGGAAGCCAGCCTTGTGGAGCTGCCCTATGGCCCCTGCTGCCCACAGCCAGCTCTCCCAAGGCCTCTGCTCTCCCACCTGCTCAATGGAGGAGTGGGCTCAGAGCACCTTTAGCCATTTCCTGCGACACTGTCTCAGGCTTCACAAGGGATTTGCAGTCCTGGTATAGAGCAGAGACTAGCTGGCCGCTAGCTTGATCTTGCCTGCTCTGAGACAGAACAGCCCCTTACCCAGAGCAACCCGCTGGGCCTCATTCTTCAGGTCTGTGAAACAGACTTATGCTTCTGAGGGCTCCAGCCCCAGGAAGGCTCTGTGCCCTAGGCCCCAGTGTGCCAGAGTCTGGCCTTCCCAGGAAGGGAGAGGAGGTTCTCCTCCCCACACACACACCCATGCACTGGGGATCAGGCAAACCATCTTGTTCCCAGAGGCATGGAGTCACAAGGGCAGAGCTGGAAAGCTTGCCAGGCCAGAGTGGACGTCACTGCGATCTCCTTGCAAGATCCCAGCCATCCAGCCTCACGTCCCATGGGCCCAATCCCAGGAGGCAGTGAGGGCTGAAAGTTGTACTCTGCCAGAGCAGTTGCCAAGAGCTTGGGGGAAAGGAGGTCGTCTGGAATCTCTGCCTTTGTCTTCTATAAGACCACAGGCTCTTAACAAAAAAAGGGGATACAGATGAATGTCCATTTTGTATTTGTGTGTTCAAAGTGGTTAGGATAGATATATAGTTACATTCTCTTAATGAATAGAGTGATTTGTTCTAATGGTGTTTGTAAATAGGATATCAAGTCCGCATCTTGTACAGCAATTAACCACTAGGAAGAATGTATGCAATGTGTTAATTATTGAAACTGTCCTACCAATTTGGTTTGAAACTGTCTCATTGATATTTGTTTCTCAATAAAATTATGGAAATAAAAAAAATACCAAAGGCTCCTCAGCTGCACAGTGAGTGTGATGCCTTCCCTACCACCTGCCTCAGCCCCAGGTGCCTCATGTTTAGTGAGTGATGAGTGAATGTATGACACAAAGCTCCCAAGGGCTGACACCTAGCCCAGCATATAGCAGGACGTAGTGAGGAAGACTCCCCTGCCAGCCTCCCTAGAGGCCCATTCTACCAGCCAGGTCACGAGCCTCCTCCTCCTCCTCAGCACCCACAGCCTCCTGGGCTTCTTCATCCCAGCCCTCAGGGCTGTGATCCATCTCAGTTCTGTTTCCTTCTGATTGGAGGCTCCTCTGCCCTCCTGAAAATCCAAAGTTCCACATGTAGGATTTTATCCCATTGATGCACTGGCACACAAATACCAAGATGCACCTCACTTTGTACCAGGATACGCTGCACAGCCTCTGCAGGTGTGGTGGATTTCCAACTGGTGGTCAACTTGTTACACCCAGCTGATGTGAACTAGAAAACTAGGGTGGTGCTGGGTGTGGGAGGCCCACCTGAGGATTGTTGCCAGCAGCATCAGAGGTAGAACTGGATAAGCTGTAGGGAGCCTATTAGGGAAGCTGTTTGGAAGTTGTTGGAGCTGTTGGAAGCTGCTGGTTCTCTTGGGCTGTTCTGCTGGAGGGCCTTGTCATGCTGGCTTTCCTGGTAAAGTTGGTTGTTCTTGTCAGAGGAGGAGCTCGGGACCTTGTTGTTACTGAGAATGGCTACAGTTCATTTTCAGCTTGGTCTTCGCCTTGAGCATTGCTTTCCGGCTCTGCAGGAGAAGAAGTTGCACAGCTTGATCTTCCAGAGAAGCTTGTCACATTGGCTTTCCTGATGGGAACTCAGCCTTCAGAAAAGAAACTGAGGACCTCACTGTTGCTAAGGATGACTGTGGTACCTTTCAGGGGAGCTCTGGTTCTTACCTTGAGCATTGCTTCCTGGCTCTGGTTCAGATCCCTCAGCCTGCTAGCACAGGTGCTTCATCCTGCTATTGCAGACTTTCTAGCTTCCACCACTGACTGAGATAGGCCTGCATGAGAGTTGTCGTGGGCTCTAGGCCTCTGGTTGGGCTCATAGGAGGCATTGTTATGAGCTCTAGGTTTTCAGCTGGACTTGTGTAGGATATTAGGAACCAGGCCCTCAGCTGGAATCATTGGTCTTTAGGATGTGGACAGATTTCTTGCACGCTTGTATATGATTCTTTGGATGATCCTTATAAAATAATCTTATAAAATGGGTCCTGTATTGTATTATTCCCTTGCAAACCCCAAACCACAACACCAGGGAAGGGAACATGGCCTGCATCGGTACAGTGGCACAGCATGTGAGGAAGCAGGTACCAGCGGACCATGTGACAGCATTGCCTGGTGCTCACTAGGTGCTCAGTAAGCAAAGGTACGTTAAGACACAGTGAAAAGTATGCAGAAGAGAGACGGTTGGGTGTCACCACTGAGATATTCTTAAAAGCAGAATATGTACATTCATGCACACATGGAAGTGTTTGGTAGACTATTCTGGAGATGAAAGAAACTGGCTACTGGGAAGGGACCTGGGAGGTTAGAAGAAGAAAAGAGAGAACTACTCTCTAAAAGTCTTTTGTATCTTTAAACCACACTCAGTGATCCCAGGTGCCCTCCAAATAAGTATTTTTAAAAACAGCGAAGTTATTATGAGGGTATTTGACTGACCTTATCAGATACAAAAGTTATATTTCTTGTTATATAGGTCTTGCTCTTTCTTGGTCTTAACCATCCAGCAGAAAAGTATGAAAATGAAGTATAAAAAGTAAATTCATATTAATATGATGAGCTGTAAAATGCTCAAGTCAACAACTTCAGACACTGACAGTTTTATGGAAACCCCACTACTATTATGGACTATTGGACTATATTGGGATATTTTGCTGAATTCATGCTCCTACAATATTTAAAGGAGAATGGAATGCCCTTCTCTGACAAAACTAACCAAAAAAGGGGGATACAAATGAACGACCATTTTGTATCTGTATACTCAAAATAGTTAGGATAGATATACAGCTCCATTCTCTTAATTCAATGAATAGAGAGGTTTGTTCTAATAGTGTTTGAGACAGGATAGCAGGTCTGCATCCTGTATAATGAATAACCACTAAGACAACAATATGCAATATATTAATTATTGAAAATGTACTAGTAATCGGTTGGAAAACTGTCTCGTTACTATTTGTTTCTCAATAAAAATATTTTTTAAAAAATTAGTTTTCCTATAATAAAAGATAGCATCAAGAAAAATAAATAAATAAAAACAGCTAAGTTGAGGAAGAGGGACCCCTCTGTGGGAGGAGGTTGTCCTATCTGCTGCCCCAGCTCCCGGCTGCAGTTCCCTCGGCTCTTCTCCAGCCAGTCTGGTTCCTTCCCATTCTGATGCCCTGGGGGACTTGGCAAGTGGGCGACCCCATCCTGTCTGTGGTGATTAATAAACATGCTCTTGATGACCTGGATCTCACAGAAGCAAGGAGCGCGGTGTCCTCACATCCCTGGACCAGGGCTTACCGCTCCTGGGCACACGTGCAGGGTTTCCCAGTAGACCCAGAGGTCCCCCTTGCCTTTGCCCAGGTTGTTTTCTTACCCAGTGCCCTCAACACTCCCTGTAGGTCCAATGAGGCATTGCCTGCTCAGGAATGTGGGCCTGGAGCTGGAGGAAAACCTCCTCCAAAGCCGCCCCTCCATAACATGGGGGCAACTAATATCGACTCCATTTAGAATCCATTAGCCTGACTAGCAATGGGGATGATAAATATAGAATCCATTGTAAACCCACGGAGCCCAGCCTAGCCCCAGGGAATGTCCCTTTGTAAACACAGGATTCAGCAATGACCCTTTAAATGGGTCAAACATCTATTAAACCCCGATGTGTGTCAGCCATTCTAGCGGGGCTGGGGGAGAACAGCACAGGTTTTGGGGGCAGACAGACTGGGGTTCAAACTCTGATGCCATTGTTCATGAGCTGTGTGGCCTTAGCCTCTCTGTGTCTCAGTTTCTTTCTCTGCGAAATCAGGACTACCCCAGTGCCTGCCTCACCAGGCTGGGGTGAGGATCAGATGAAGGGAAGCACTTGATCCAGGGTCTAGCATGAAGCAGGCCTTCCATGAAGACTGACAACTATTGCTGGCAGCTTGTCACTGTCATTTGTTGCACATGGCATCATTGTTGTTGCCTTTCTCCTGTTCCTGGCAGCCCCACAACAGGGGCTAAATGGGGTAGTGTCCCGGGATGCATGTATCTAAATGGAAAGAAATACTTCCACCAACCTCCAGCTGAAATTTAGTGTTTCTTTCTGCTAGGACTTTAGGCCACAAACCGTGGCAGCATCAGCACTGTCTGAGACTTTGTCACCAGTCAAAGTCATATCCCACTCCAGGCCTGGCAGATGTCTCCAGGTATCACTCATGTTAATTTCTAGTTCAAAGTTACAACCGCGCTTACCCCTGCGCTCCGTCTCATCCCAGGGCCACAGCGCAGGAGCACACTGCCCTTCCATACCTTTCCTGACTTTCTGACTCTTGGCTTCCTGGGGACTCCTTGTGTCCTGTAGTGCAGGAGGACCAAGACTCTGGAGAAGCTCCATGGCACACAGAGAACCAGACTGCCCCAGAGGGATGGCACCGGGATGGTGCTGGGCCTGCTGATCACAGTCCCCCACCGGGGTGCTGCCGCTCCAGCCCTGGTCCTGGCCCCCTAGGCCAGCCTCCCTCTCTGCACCGAAGGGTCACATCTATACAAGTGCTAGAATCTCCATGACCTTCAGGGAGTTGTCCTGCAGGGTACCTGAGTCCAGGACAACTGAAGGCCAAGCAAGCAGGTGGTCGTTGGGTGCCTCTTCCTCCCTGTGCCCCACAGAGGTTGAGCTCCCACCCTGGAACCTCAGTTTCCAAGTCTGCCCAGGGGGCTCTCATCCCCCTTGAGGATAGTCTCCACTATCCTAAGTGAGGCTTCTCATGTCCCTGCCCACCCCAGAATCCCCTCCAATGCTACCATCTCCAGGCCCTGAAACAGGCACTCAGAAGAGCATGAAGAGCAGGGTGGGGGAGCCCCTCTCAACCACTTTCCCCAGGTTGAGTGGTCAAAGGTGAGGGGTGGGGTGCCCTAGAGTAAAGGGCTTTGGCATGCAACAGGCAATGATGTGGAGAAAACAGCCCCTCCTCCTGGACTGCATGGGGGCCCAGAACCCCTGCCTCTTGGGGAAGCCACCCAACCCCAGGGCATCTGAACTCATTCTTGATGCCAGTGGGCTGATTTCTCAAGGGATCCAGGTCTCCATTCCCCTACCTAGAGCACTTTTGCCACTCTACATATAAGGGAAACTGAGGCAATAAAGACAGTAAGTCTAGGCTGACGTAGCAATGAAGTTGCTAACTCCCTCCAAGGGTGTGCTTATAACTTCTTCCCTGTAAAGTCACTGCTCAATATCTTTTGTTCCAGAGTCCTTTTTTTTTATTATCACTAATTTTTTTTTTT
>NW_004524698.1:8788303-8833511 GCF_000260255.1 Octodon degus | reverse complement strand
TCCGGAACCGGGGATTGAACTCAGGCCCTTGTGCTTGCCAGGCAAGCACTTATTCTACTGAGCCATCTCCCCGGCCCCTAAAAGTCTTTGGCATTTAACAGTCATTTTGTCACACCAAAAAAGTAAAAGAAAAACATTGTCATTGGCTTATTCCAGTCACACTTCCCAGGGATGGCTGAATCCACGGAGGATGGAAGCACAACGGTGCATGGAGTCTAACAGCAACTCCAGGCAAAGCACAGCAGGGTTTCAAATACACTTGCCTAAAACAAGGAGAGGTGAGTTCCACTTCAGCAAGAAAGGAGCATCTACCAGTTGAGACTCAGCCTCAGTATTCCACAAGGAAGGGATATTCTGCCATATTTTCAGTGTTGGAAAGGGTAGTGCAGGCCCTCCAGTTTCTGTTGAAGCTGAGAATGGTCGCCATCTCTGCATCACTCAGTTTGAAATCAAAGACCTGAAAGTTCTCAACAATGCATGCTGGTGTCACAAGCTTGGGGATCACTGATACATTCCTCTGGATATGGAACCAGATGAGAACCTGGCTGTGGCTGTTGCCTCTGAGCAATCTCCTTAATCTTGGGACCTTCCAGCAGTGAAAGGTCCTCTGGCTTGGCCCAAGGTCTAACTGGAGAGCCCAGAGGGCTGTAGGCAGTGACAGTGATGTGCTTGGAGTGGCAGTCCTGGATCCGTTTCTCCTGGGTGAGGTATGGGTGACACTCCGCCTGGTTAGTACTGGTTTATATTTCAGCCCTGGCTTGTTCAAGAGCTTTTCGATTTGGAAGTGGTTGAAATTGGAGATGCCGATGGCTTTCACCAAACCTTCATCTACCAGCAACTCCATGACCTCCTAGACATCCAAGAATGTTGTTTTACTGAGGATTATATTGCCTTTCTCGTCTTTGGGGAAAAAACTCTTTCCTGGCTGAAATCCCTGTGGCCAGTGAATGAAGTACATGTCCAGGTAGTCCAGCTTCAGATCCTTCAGGGTCTTCCAGAAGACCTCCTTCACCAGGCTCCTCTCAAAGAATGTGGGTCACAACTTGCTAACAATGAAGAGGTCCTCCTGCTTACAACCTTCTCTTGGCTCTTCTCTTGGATGGCTTTACCCACCTCATTCTCATTTTTATAGGCAAAGGCACAGTCAAAGTGGTGATACCCTGCATCAATGGCTACCTTCACAGGTTCCTTGACTTTGCCTGGGGAAGATTTCCATGTCCCCAGGCCTACAATGGGCATTTTGGCTTTGGTGCTGAGCTCCACAAAAGTCACCATGGCTGGTGTGGAATGATCCTGAGAGAGCAGATGAAGAGCGCAAGAGTGTGAGCTGTTCCAGAAAGCTATTACATCCTGCTTATAAGGCTGACTGGGCTGCTCCAGAATCCTTCTTGAATGCCAAAATCTATGAGTACTGAAGTCCCTTATATACAATGGAGTATTTGCATATAATCTGCATATATCCTCCCATGAATACTTTTGTCATTATCTTTTCTGAGATAGGATTTCACTAGGCATTTCAGGTGGGCCTTGAACCCACAGAGATATTCCTGCCTCAGGTTCATGAGAGCTCATATTACAGACATGAGCCATCACTCCTACCTTCCCATGTAGGATTGATGGGGATTGAACTCAGGCCCTTACGCTTGCCAGAGAAGCACTTATTCTACTAAGCCATCTTCCCTGCCCCGCCCATGTACTTTAAATCATTCTAGACATACATATACCTCTATAATCTACATCATCTCCATAATACCTAATGCAGTGTAAATGCGATGTGAAGCATTATTATGCTATATTGTTTAGGAAATAATGACAAGGAAATGTGCCTGCACAAGTTCAGTAGAAATGCAGTTTTTAAAAACTGTTTCTAATTGCTGTTGGTTGGGCCCAAGGATGTGGGACCCACGGATGCAGAAGGCTGACCAGCCTCCCTGGAGGAGACACATTTCAGGGCCACAGGCTTCTCTGGTGCCTAAAGGCCCAACATTATGGCAAGAATGGAGGGGAGGCATGCAGGGCCAGAAGAGATGGAGAGAGAGGGTGGGCAGTGGGAACCTAGAGGGGTGTGTGGTCAGGGCTCTAGAAAGCCAAGCTCAGCCTGTTTCTGCTGCTGGTATAGAAGAAAGAACAACTTTTCCTATGAGGAGAATTGTTATGGGCTTTAATAGCTTGCAGCCAGGCATAGCTGCCCTGAGAGGTAGTGAGCACCGCTTCACAAGAAGCATACAAGTACCCAGGACATTCTGGTCCTAAGCAGCAGGCCTGAGATGCCTGTGCAGAGGTCCTGGTCAGCTTATCCTGGGCAAACAGGGCAAGGGGACAACGCTGAGATCAGGCTTGGCCATGAGGTCAGTACCCAGAGCTGGGCACCATTGTCCTTGAATCCATCCTGGGCCTTCAGCCGAGCCAGGGCTTAGACACAAAATGAGTGCAGTCAGGGAGGCAAGATGGGGAATTTGGGGCTTTGTGTCAGCACATAGCTCCCTCTGGGTGTGGGCGAGGCCGACTGCCCATCCTACCCAGTCCCTTCCCACTGGGCCCCTCTCAGTGCCCCCATCACAGTCCCGCCTGGCATCATGGGGAGGGCTGGGGACATTTCTGTTTTGCACAGACTCAGTTTGTGCCTGGCTATGCCATGCCCATCCTCAGGGCTTTTGCAGGAGGGCCAACTCAAACCACAGACCGTGGACAGTAACAGTGACAAGGGCCCCATGCCTGTGGTGGTAAGGTGACAACTTCTTGGCAACAGCCTCCAAGAGCTGGGATACCAGGTTGGGGATGACTGTGACCAGCTCCCTATAGCCACCCACACACACCAAGGAACCCAGGAGGATGGAAGGGGCAACTGGGCTCAGCCCCCAAGTGTCTGGGAGAGGGCTTCTCTACTGTCAGACACTCATGACAGCTGGGAGAGCCTGTTAGAGCCCTTGGCTCCAAGGAGCTGGGGTAGCTCAGCAGCGCAGTGATTGCCTAACACGCACAGACCCCGGTTCCATCCCCAGCACCACCAAATCTTCAGTTCCACACCCTCCTTTGACTCTCAGCTCCTTAGGTCTTGTCTCTTATCCTCTCCCTCTTACACCTCCTGACTACTCTTGAATGCACTAGGTGCTCTCTATCCCAGGACCTTTACACTTGCTGCTCCCTCACTGGACACTCTCCAATCAGGGAGTATTGGGGAGTATTGGATATTCCCCAATGAGGGCACGGCCTCTGCGCCATTCACTTTTTCAGATCTCTTCTAGTTCAAATGTCCTTTCTCATAACAATGTACAGTGTATTGATTATCAAAAGTGTCCTATTAATCAGCTGTGAAACTGTCTCATTTATATTTATTTTGCAATAAAAATAAATTTAAATAAATTTAAAATTAAAAAAAAAAATGTCCCTTCTCAGGGATGTGCCTCTTCTGGATGTTAGCAGCCTCTCCACCCTATCGTCCCTTCTCCAAACTCATTTTTCTCAATCTCCCTTACTCCCACAACCTGATTTATAATTTTTTTATTCATTGTATTAACTGCCAGCTCTCCTAAGCAGGAATGTCTGTCTGTTTTCTTTTTTGTTGTTGTCATTTTTTGGCAGAACCAGGGATTGAACTCAAGCTCTTGCACTTGCCAGGCAAGCGCTTATTCTACTGAGCTATCTCCCCGGCCCCTGTCTGTCTGTTTTATTGCTCAAAGAACCAGCCATCGTGATGCTGCTCCAAGGTGGACATCCACATCTCCATTCTAAAAGGATCTTTCTTTCTTTTTTTGGCTGGCTCAGCCCAACATGAGCACAGGGCTGGCACAGCATGTGATGCTGGGGATTGAACCACAGTCCTCTGCACCTGCCTAAGCTTGCGTAAGCAGGTGTTTATACCACTGAGATATCTTGCCAGCCCCTCCATTCTAAAAGGAAAGAAAGGCTTTGGCGGAAGGGACTGGCTGAGGTCCCCACACACACATAGCAGAGCTGACATGGTCGTCCCCAGGAGAAGCTGTCCACCTACTGTATGGCCAGTACTACCCTCGCCATCCCAGGGTGTCACCCAGTGTCCACACAGGCTGGGGATCAGGATGCTGCTTCACCCTCCACCTGGCAGCTTTGACAGGTCCCAGGCCTCTGTTCTGCTGCCCTCACCTACAGCACAAGGCCCCCGGCCAGCAGACACAGGCTCATGTTGTCTCCTATGCATCACGCCCAGAGCTAGGTGGAGGAGGATGTCTCACTCCTGTGCCACCAGTGTGGCTATAAACATCAGAGTGGAGCTCACAGATCTTCACAGAGCCTCACCCTGCCCCAGGGGTCAGCTAGTAGACAATTCAGAAGTACCGAGATGGCAGAACCTGGCCCAGAGGGTACCTGCTTGAGAGGCACCCCTCCTCCAACAGCAAAGCAGCCTAGGGTTAAGCATTCCTGAGCACTAATCTGGCCTCAGCCCCTCCACAGTTGTGAAAGGTCATTTCATGTCTCTGGGACCGTTTTCTCCAGCTCTAAAATGGGAGCAGAAATGGCTCCCTCATAAGGTTGAGCAGAAAATTTGAAAGGAAGTTGATTGTGAAAAGAGAGGTCAGGACACACAGGAAGTACTCACTGTCATCCTCGCCATCCCCGTAGCCATTTCTCCGGCCAGCCAGGCAATGACCAACCCCTCACCCGTGCATTCTCACAGCCATCTGTCATCCACTTATTAGTCTTTCCCTCCAACTTTGCAGTCATCCATCCCTTCCTCTGCCCTCCACCTAGCTATCCATTTCCTTTCTTCATTTTTAGTGTCAACTCTCTTCTCCTCTCTCACCTCCAGAGACCCCAACCTTTTCTGGTATAGACCCCAACCCTCTGGTATAGGGCCCCCTCTGCCTTTTATCAGGGTCGAACCCTCTTCACTGGCCCAGACACTTCCAGGCCCCATGATAGAGAGGAAGACCAAAGCGGGGAGGTAGCAGTCTAACCTCAGCCCACCACACTCTTTTTCTCCAAAAAGCCCAGGCTGGCGACCTGGAAGTAGGCAGGATGCCCTTTGAGCAATCAATCAACTGGTCAATCAATCAATCATTGAAGGAGTATCTGTCAGGCACTCACTGTGTGCCAGCTGCCAGAGTCAGGGCACTGAGCAAACCAGAACCTTGCCCTCATGCAGCTGAAGTTCTGGAGAAGGTAACATATAGCAAACAACCTCAACAAGGAATTAGCCTGCTTGGTGCTATGGAGAGAACAGGCGAGGGTGTGGAAGGGGCTATGGTCCTATGTCGGGCCACCAAAGACTACCAGGAAAGACCTGAAGGCCCCAAGTAAATGAACAGCATGAGCACCAGGCCCTGAGGTGGGCTTAGCCCACGGAGTTTCAGGAGAAGTCCTGTAGCTGAACAGAGCGGCAGCTTTGGGAAATCATTGCTTTGTCTCTGAAAAGCGGGAACTCACGGGAGAGTTTTGAGCAAAGAGGTGACCTAAGCTGACTTGGGTTTCAAACGAGAGGCAGGAGAATCCTTGTGGACACCGCACAGGACCCCGACCCCTCAAGACCATGGGGGTTGCTGGGGCAGTAACGGTGGATTCTCTTACACAATCTCTGGATGTGATCTGAGGCCTCCTGCAAAGCCTGTGTCAGCGGCTGGACCTGGGCACTTGGCATGGGGTCTGGCCTGGGGTCCGAGAGAGAAAGAGTGAGGAGAGAACGGGAGAAACAGTGGTGGGGAAGGGAGGGACTACAGGGACTGACAATGAATGATCACAGCAAACAGGGAAGTGAGGGCAAAGCCTGGGCTCTCTGCCGGTTCTCTTCTGTAAGAGGAGGCAGTGAGCCCCTCCCCAGCCTCAGGGGCCAGCCTTAAGCTTTTATCGCCCCTGGTTAGCTCCCTGCTACAGCCTCTGTGTGCACTGGGGAAAATGGGGTTAAGTTCTGGGTAGGAGGCCTCTGAGGAGTTCCCACCACAAGGCCCCTGGGTATTCATACCCTGCCCCTGCCCCTTAGGTCATTAAGCCAGTGTTGGTTTTCACTGAGTCCATGTATATTTTTTGTTGTTGTTACTGGGAACGGAACTCAGGACCTTGCCCTTGCCAGGCAGGCACTTGCACTGCTGAGCTATCCCTGGCCCTACTGAGTCCTTGTAATGGCATCTCAGTCCTCCCTGGTGGCCCCAGCCCAGCCCAGGGCCTAGGGATGATTAGCATCTGTTTCACAGAGGAGGCGAGGCCAGGGGTTGGCTCCTGAGCCCCCATCCCAGGAATAAGTCTCTATCCAGCTCCTTTGGTCCCTGTTCAGCTACTATTCCATCTTTACATGAGACTGTGAAGTCAAAATCATGTTTTCAAAAATGAGTTTGAAATTTAAATTTTTTAATGTAGGTAGAAACAATAATGTCATTTTCTGTTTTTCTTCCACTCAGGGTCAGGCCCTGTTTGAGGAGCACAGCTCTGCCCAGAACAGCCCAGAATTCCAGAATTTTATGTGGATCCCACATGAAATAGATGTGCTGAGTTATCCGAGGGTAGCTGAGGAACCCTGCCAGCGGTGATAACAAACCAGAGGGCTTTCCTGGAGAGAAGTCATTAAACTGGGCCAGACAAGAGAAAGTTTTTCAGATCTGAAAAGAGCAAAGGTGGTGTCCAGGTGACAGGATCTGCACCTGTCCTTGGATCCGTAGCCGTTCTGAGTGGGGACGGGAAGGGGTTGAAACAGGGTCATCAGGGATCACTGTGGCTGTGGTAGCCACAACCTTGTCACAAAGGACATAGAAGCCATACAGGGTGCTCAGCTGGACAGTGGCCCAGTCTCAGCCACAGGTGAGCCCTCTCCTGCACTGTCTGATGCCACCCCACAGAAGTAGAGCTCCCCTCCCCACACCTCTGGAAAAGGGGTGCAGGGTCTCCTGGCTTCCAGCATCTTCCTTTACTAAAGTGTCCCTCCCAAAATTCCTCCATGCATGGCTCCTCAGGACAGTGGTGCCCAGCACAGGAAGGCCTTCACAGCTCAGGCAGGGGCTGATTTTTCCTCCTGGCCACCAGGGCAGAGCCTCTGAGCCTGCCCCCTCCAGCTTTGAAAGTGTTTGTGGCTCTCCACACACACTGGCGGGCTCATTATAAAATAATTGAACACTTGTAACAGTTTTTCTCCTCAAGGATCCCAATTAAGACATCACTTTACGCTCCTCGCCCTGAGTGGCGTGAGCCCCTCCCCTCGCCCGCTGGGCTGGCGGTGGCTAAAAATACCTTCTGCTGTGCTGCTTCTGCCACAATGCCTGCCCTGTCCCTGCCTGTCCCCACTTAGGGTGGCCACCTCCCTCCTGGCAGGGTCTCTGAGCCTCCTCTTTTGTAGTTTCTTCATCTACAAAACTAAGTCCTCAGGAGGAGCAACACAGTGGCACATGGCAGGCATTGCTCTCTCCCCTAGCGCGTGCAAATCACCTTCTGTGCGGAGCTGTGTCAGAGCAGAGCCAGTCAGTCAGCAATCCTTCATTGAGCTAATAAAGTATCAGACCTGGGGCTAGTGGGCAAAGATGTTAGGCTCTCCTAATTACAAAGTGTATTCATTCATGAACAAATATTTGTCATGCAGCCAGTGTATGCCAGGCCCTGGATGCAGCAGCAAAAGAAATACTCTGATGGAAGAGACACAGTGAACATGCAAAATAATTTCTAAAGGGTGCTGGCATAGGCGACCACCGTAGTCTTGGGCAAAGGTGAAACATGTGTCCTCAGGCTTACTGGCTGGCCCCGTGGTCCACACCCCTGGGCCTGCATCTCCCCCAGCTCAGGCACTCCCAGGTTACCCCTCCACAGCCTTGGTGGCAAGGGACCCTCTGAGGCCTGGGGGTTGGTGCGAGGGGCAGGAGCTCTGCCCAGAAGTGGAGGCCAGATCCTGAGCCTAGAGTGGGGACTGGGGGTGGGGGGGATGGGACTAATGGCTGCTAATGGCCTGCAGCTGAGCCCACGACCCTGGCTCCCCAGGGTCCAGTAACGGTGCTAATGGGGCTGCCCTCGGGCAGCAGGCCTTCCCTCCTGGCCCAGGGTCATCAGGCTAAGTGGGTAAGTGGCAGGGAGGAGGAAGAGTGTGTACACTCCTCCACAATCACCACCTCTCCTCCTCTGCAATCCCTGCCCCCCAGGCCCTGGAGGCAGCTGGGAGCCTGGCATGGAGCTCGGAATGTGAGAGAGGACATCACCACAGCATTCCTCATTATGGATGGAGAAATTGAGGCCCAGGCACAAACCTGGCCTCATTCACCAGCTCTACTCTCACTTCCTTGCTCCTGGCTCCTCTCTCCTCCCTGCACTCAGGCACCAGTCACAAACCCCAGCTTCCACCATGGACAGAGGAAGAGGCAGGGGTGAGGCATCCCTTGCCACAGCAGGCACAGTGTCCAGGCCTGCTCAGCTGCTCAGACCATTAGCAAGAGCAGCAAAGGGAAAGCCAGGGCAGTACAGCAGGATGTCATAAGCCCAGCTACTGTGAAGCACAGGCTTGGATCTATCAGCAGGGAGCTTGTGGAGAGAAGGTGGGGCAGATGCTAGTAGTCTCTGGCTGCAGAAAGTGAATGCAGAGGCTGATAAAGAAGGGAAACTAGGGGATGAGTGGACAGAGGTGAGTGCATTGTGGGGACAGGGACAGCAGTTATGAGGGAGAGAGCCAGATGAGTGGATGGATGGGTGAATGAATGGATGATGCGTTGATGGGCAGATGGGTGACTTGATAGATGGATAGATGAATAAGTGTGTGGGTAGGTGGGTGGGTAAAAGGGTAGATGGATGGATGGATGGATGGATGGATGGATGGATGGATGAGTGGGTGGTTAGGTGAGTGGATTGATAGATTGAAGAAAGGACAGGTAGTTCGATGAACAAATAGACCCAGGGGGTTGGATGGGTCGGCAAGGTGTGTGGAGGAGTAGATAGCAAATATATTTATCTTCCTACAGATGCAGTCATAGAATACAATATTTAGTATACTTCATGGAAGAAGAGATTTGTAAGGGCAGTAGTTCTCTGGCTGGAAGTCATACTGTGTCTCTTGGGGTGGCCTAGAGGCCCTCCCCTGGCAAGCTGTTTTCTCATCTCTTGCCCTCCAGCCTGGCTCTGCCAAGAGATTTCCATTGCCCTCCCTCCAGCCCTGTCCTCCAGCCATTTCTTGTGCCTGGGACATTCTCTCTAGAATCCAACCTCCCACCCTTTCTTCCTCCAGAAAAGCCTCCCAGACAGGCCTGAGTGCCTGTCAGCACTTGGTTCCCACCCAGACAGTGAGCCCTGGCCCCATTATCTCTCCACAGGGAGACAAGGAGACTGAAGTACAGCCAGTAACTGGCCTCTGCTCAATGGGTAGACCCTTACTCAGCCACCAGATCCCTGCCCAAAGAAAGTGGGCCTTGGATTCACAAGGGGCAGGAGAGAAAGCTTCCCAGGGACAGAGAAGGGGCCCTGGCAGAGATAGCAATCGCAATCAAGAAACTCACATCATGTACAAAAGTACAGCTGGACAACCAAGCTATTCTGCCCCTTTCAGCTCTGTGACCTTGAAGAATTTCTTTAATTTCTCTGACCCTCTATGATTTTTCACCTAAAGAGTAAGGTTCATGAGCACTCAACCAGGTGTGAAGAAAGATTACGATTAATGGACTCCCAGGTGCCCGTGGAAACAGCCACAGTCATCATTTGTGTCCCCTCTCTCTCCCATAGTTTCTTGATTCTCCTGGCAGCAGGGTCCAGGGAAAGGAGCTGGAGCTGACAGACCTGGTAGGTGTGTCAGCTCCCTGTCACTGTGACAAAATACCTGAGATAATGAGGTTAAAGGAAGGAAAGATATGTTTTGGTTCATGGTTTCAGAGCTTTCAATTCCTAGTCACTTGGCCCTGTTGCTTTAGTCCTGTGGTAGCACAAGACACCATGGAGGGAGCACAAACAGAAGAGTCCTGTTTCCTTAGTAGAGAAGGTCCCAGGATCCACTTCAAGCTCACCCAACTTCCTTCCCCTAGGCCCCGCCTCTTCACAGTTCCACCCCTCTCCCACAGCACCTCAGGCTGAAAACCAAGCCTTTAGCCCACAGGCCTCTGGGGAACATCCAAGGTGCAAACTGTGTAGCACCTGCTGTCAATGTGGCTGCACCCTCAGCAGCCAAGTGGCCTTCAGCAGGCGGAGGAACCTGTCTGGAAAGGGCCTAGAGGGGACCTCTCTGTGAGGGTCAGCATGGGTTGGGATAGGTGCAGAGGATGGTAAGCAAGGAGAGAGGGTCCAACTGGTGAGGGCCTTCTGGACTCTCCCCTCAAGGGTACCTGGGAACCATGAGAGTCAGGCAGGGCAGCACACGGCTGTACCCCACAGGGCATGCAGGGTCCTTGTGCACTGCAAGGCAAGGAATCCATGGTACAAAGAGGAGCAGGGGCAGCAGTGGGTGGTGGGCTGAGAGGGGGCCACTCACACTTGCCCTGTACCCTTTCCTTTCTTTACTGAGCATCTCTGACACATCAGTTCCTGATCTGATTGAGAGTACAATGGTGACCAAAAGAGAAGGCAAAAAGTCCTGGACTTGGGGGGCTGATGCCCCGAGACAGAAGTCAGAGCAGTAAAGTGGAGCTGGACTGTCTGTGGGGAGAAGTTTCATCTGTGGTAAGGGTGGGAGGTGATGCCCTGCAGCTACTTTCACCTGGGATCAGCCACGCTCTGTGAGGATAGAGTTAGGAGCAGGAGGTGGCAGTGTGGCCCTGGAGTGGGTAGCAGCACATGCAAAGGCCAGGAGACTAGACTCAGCCTGGTACTGAGGACAGAAGCCCTGGGAAGTAGAGCACTGGCCCAGAGAGAGGGTGCTGGCCACACAGTGGGCCTTGCTAGCCTTCGGGGAATTTGAATTTCTGTCTTAGTTACTTTTGTCTTATTGCTTGGACAAAATACCCAACACTCAAATTTAAGGAAGGAAAGGTTTATTAAGCTCACAGTTTGTGGAGGTTTCAGTCATATTCAAGGCAGAGGTGAAGGGCAAGAGTTCAAGGTGGCAGAAGACAACAGGAGCAACAAGAGCAAAAGCAGGGAGAGTAAGCCCCCCTTCCCTCTCTTCTGTCTTAAGCAGGCTACCCGCCCTAGGCTGGTGCAGCGCTCACACCACCTCAGGCCTTCCTCTGGCCCAGGTTGAGGATGTTTACAAAGTGAGAACCCTGGCCCTCTGCAGTCACTTAGTTATACTTTTAAACTCCTCAAGTTGACACAATGTATCAACTGTTACATTTGATTTAACTTTTTGTGGTTCTGGAATTTGAACCCAGAACCTTGCACATGTTAGGCAAGTACTCTTATTACTGAGTTACACCCCGGACCTTTTTATGTCTTTCTCTTTGTTTTAAATCTTTTTGAGACAGGGTCTTGCTGTGCAGTACAGGCTGGCCTTGAACTCACTCTGTAGCCCAGGCTGGGCTCAGATTTGCAGTAATCCTCCTGGTTAGCCTCCTGAGAGCTAGGATTTCAGGTGTGCACCACCATCCCTGGCTTTTGTTTCCTTTTGAGACAGGGTCTCGATAAATTGCCCAGTGTGGGGTCAAATTTGGGATCTTCCCACCTCAGGGGGAGGATTCTAGCTGGGATTTTGGGCATGTGCCACCTCATCTGGCCTTCGATTTTATTTTCTGAACCATGGGGAGAAATTAAAAAGTTTTAAGCAGAGATAGAATAATCTGTCTTGGTGATAGTGAACATTTTAGAGCTTTCAATAACCCTAACAGCCCTCTGCCCCATGTGTGCCATAAGTTTGCCACCACTGGTCTGTCTAGTTTAGTTTGGTTTTGATGTTTTGTTATCATTTTCATAAAAAAATAGCTACTCTGAAGGACAATTCGGTGGCATTTAGCATACGTACCATATTGTGCAAACACAATTTCTAATTTCAGAGTATTTCATCAGCCCAAAAGAAAGCCCATTCCACTATCCATTTCCTGGCACACAGTAGGCACTCAGTAGGTAGGATGGGAGAAGGAAGGCCGACAACCAAGCACTCATCCAACCCATTCCTTCAGCAAGTGTTTGTTGAGCACAGGCTTTGTGCCAGGTGCTATTCCCACAGGGATGAGCAAGTCCCTGTCCTCTTGGAGACCACACTGCAGAGGGAAGGCACATGATGCATACACCAGCACGTCCTCAGAAAACTGGACAAAGCAGGCAGTGACCGGAGTTGGAGCCAGATCTGGGAGGACGCAAAGGCAGGACACAAGGCAGGGTGATCAACTGGTGCAGTGCACGCTTTCCACTCCTGCTCCGATAACACCCTGCTCTCAGATGGGAAGACGGAGGCCCTGGGCTGGAGTAGGTGCCTGTCCTGTCTCTCGGCCCCTCCTGTTTCTTCCTAGTCTGGGCTGTGGAGACCCCTGCATAGCTTTCTCCAGGGCGGCTCACAGGCAATGACTGCCTTGTACCCAGTGTGGGGCTAAAAAGAGGGATGGGACAGTAGCCTCTCCAGGACACCAGCTTCCTCAGCATCCCCAGGAAAGGCTTCCTTCAGCACTGACTGCCTGGACAGGAGGCACTACCAAAGTCACACAGGCAGAAAGTCCTGGTGGAGACAAAGCCCAGGGAGTGCCTGGGAATGAGCATTCCCTGCCCACCTGCCTTAGCAGCTGCACAGGTGGAAGTAAGCCCTGGTTCCCTACTGCCACGGGAGCCCATCGATGCCATTGCACCTCTCAGAGTCTCAGTTTACCCAAACACTGTGGGAACACACCCATGGCATTTCTGCTCCTTCTGACCTGTCACCCAAGCTACAGCGAGCGCCCCCCACCCCAGTCGGGGAGAGGGCCTGGATGGGGGGAGGTAAGGCAAAGCCCAAGCCCAAAATAGCCTGGTTGGCAGGATGATGGAGGCAGTGCCTGGCTGGGTGGCAGGAGCCCGTAATTGATCACTCTGCGCTGGCCATGAATAAAACATTGGCCTCCACTCCATTCTGGGTTCATTATTTGTTAAGGGGGGTGAGTCTCATTTGTTAGGGTCACCTCTGCCCACCTCCTCCTTCTTGAGATGGAGAAGACCGTGGCCCTGAGCCTTCCCTGCACTTCCTATTCTCTTGGCTCCCTGATGTCTGGAAGACATCAGGCTCTGAGTAAGATGGCCTGTCCAAGTCACCTCCTGCCAAGCTGGCACCCCTCCTGCTCCCTAAGTCAGCCCTGATTTCACACCTCCATGCCTGCTCTTGCACTGTTCCATCGGCCTGAGTGCCCTTCCCTCTCACTCCCCTGGGGAAATCCTCCTGCGCCTGAGGCCCAGGGAAGTACACCCTTCAGGGAGCTCAGCCTGGGGTGTGGGGGCCTTCACTGCTCCCCCTGAGCTTGGTTAGTGCCGTCTCCTGCTATATGACAACTCCCTACCCAGCCTGCCACTAACCCTCTACCCGAAGCCTGCTCGGCCCTGCTCTAGTGTAAATCAAACTCCATCTACAGTACCTGGAGGAACACTTTCCACCTGCCACATCAAGGACCCCATCAAGGCACGGGAACGAACCCCATATTCCATACTGGCTAAGTGGTCTCCACGGAGGGCTGCTAGGCAAGCCTGCCTGAAATGACCACTCACAGGGCGCAGATATGCACAATGGGGTGACATCCAGTCCACACTGCAATGTGGTACGGAATGGAGAGGAATAGGCGGTGCAGTGGCCCCACGTGTGTCACTTGAGGAAGCACCAGCCTGGAAGGAAGCAGGAGCTGAGTTCACACACACTACCTCTGTGGTTCTAAAACAAGAGTCACAGGAAAGGTTTTATAGCTGTGCTGTGTGTGGAACATCTGGGAGGATCACAGAAAGCCAGTGGTTGTCTAAAGAGAAACAGAGATGGGGATGAGGACAGGAGGGGAATGTGTACTCTAACTGACTTGCCTCAGAGTTTAGACCTTTTGCAGACTATTCATTAAAATAAAGACCAGGGCCAGGGAGATGGCTCAGTAGAATAAGTGCTTGCCTGGCAAGCGCAAGGCCCTGAGTTCAATCCCTGGTACTGCCCCACAAAATAAATAAATAAATAAATAAATAAATAATAAATAAATAAAATTAATTAAAGACCAACCCCACTGCTCTACTGAGCCAGCCTTTCAGGAAGAGACATAAGCCTGCAAAAACCACTAGGAAACACGGGAGTCGTCACTTCAGGAATGCCATGGCAGCACTGCCCTCATGGCTGAGCCGTGACAGGGTCCAACGACCATCACACACCTACTGAGGTCTGTGGCAGCCACCCAGCCCTC
Source organism: Octodon degus (assembly GCF_000260255.1). NCBI lineage: Eukaryota > Metazoa > Chordata > Mammalia > Rodentia > Octodontidae > Octodon > Octodon degus. The sequence continues at coordinate 8,819,325 of NW_004524698.1, read as the reverse complement.
CACATGACAGGCACCCTGGAGGGCCTGGGCAGCATGGGCTTGGCATGTGAAGAAGGGACCCAGGGAAGCACCCAGGTGTCAACAAAGCAGAGCACAATGGTTCTGTTCTCTCCTTGCCGCTGTCCTGGTGTTTGTCAGACGTGAATTGCTGGTGGTGGAGTAAAGGGATTTCCTATTAGACAGAGTCAAGAACCCCATGACCCCTGTCCCCTCTGCATGGCCTGGCTGTCTGAGGTATAGGTAGGGGAGAGTGAGAGTGTGTGTGTGTATGTGCGTGCACACGCACATGCATGCAAATACAGTCAGCCCTCCCAGAACTACATACTTCACAAACACAGATCAAAAATATTCAGAAAAAAAGTCCAGAAAGCTAGCAGAACTTGAATTTGCCGGGATGCAGAATACCATGCTGATTCCACCCACACACTCCAAGTGGTGCGAGGACACTCCCCACCGGGCCTCCAGCATCCTGCAGCCCTGCTCTCTCCCGCACACTGTTGAGAGTGTCTGCCTCGCCTCTTGCTTGTGTACCGTGTAATTAGGTCTCTGATGGGTGTGTCTGTGCTGCACATGCAGGCTTTCTTTTTCTTGTCATTATCCCCTAAATCATGCAGTGTAACAACTACTTACAGAGCATGTACATTGTGGAAGGTATTAGGAGTAAGCTAGAGATGATTTAGAGGATATGGGAGATGTGCATGGGTCATACGCAAATGTGATGCCATTTATGTAAGGGACTTGAGCACCCCTGGACCTTGCCACCTGAGGGACCACCCACCATGAGCATTGACCATCTATGTCTCAAAATGTATCTAGGTTTGCATGGCTGTGTGTCTCTGTGTGTATCTGTGCAGGCGTAGACATATATGTGTCTCTACATATCTGTTTATTCATCTATGCATGAGTGTGTGCGTGCGCACGTGTATGTACCTAAGTTTCAGGGTGTGGCCTCCCTCCTGGCTCCCCCAGGCAAGGTGCAGCTCGTCACAGCTGTTGCTGGCACAGGCCTTGGCTCCAGGGGAAACGCTATATGGCAGTGCCAAACAAGTACCTCAACTCCCATTAACTTCCCCCAGGCTCAGAGAGAGAGGGACCCCTGCCCCCTGCTCCCTGACCCTCAGAAGCTCATGTTGGCTAAACCACATGGTTGCACTCCACAAAGAGAAGCAAGTAGTGAGGATAGACAGAACCAGGGATGTGGCATCCATCTCCCACGTGCGGCCCCTCCTCCCACAGTGAGCCCTCTCGCACCCCCTTACCCACCCAGGACTCGGCCTGCCAAAGCAGTGCATCGCTCCGGCTTGAGTCACTGCAGCTGCCCAGCCCTCCGGCACTCCCTCAGTATGGTCTGCTTTCCCCACTAGCAGAACAGGCCCCATGTACCAACCTTTTGGTAAGGAAGAGTAGGCAGAAGGAGAGAGGGCCTAGAAGTGGTTGGGAAACAAGCATGGCCGGGGCAGATGCTGGGTGACTGCAGGCACGTGGCTCAGACCCCTGGGTATCTTTCCAGTGTGTAGACAGCAGAACCCTATGAGTGCATAAGCTGCTAACTCCCAGGATCCTGGAGCGGCTGGTGCAAGACCCTGGAAGGGGGTTTCTCCACCATAGGTCCAAGATGCAGAGTTGGAGCCAAGAAACAGATTCTCTAATGGGGCACAGTGCCACATAACTGTGACCCTGGCTATGTGGGAGGCTGAGGAGGATCTAAGTTCAAGACCAGCCTGTGGAAGCCTCACTATGCTCCTCCTGCCCCATCCTGATGGCAGGCCCTGACCTGAGCCACACCAGCCCCACTGCTCTTCGTGTTTCCTTTCCCAGCATCCCTTGCCCTCTGGCTTCTGAGCTTGGATATCAGGAAGAGAGTGTATCTCTCCATCCCTGCCATGGAGATTTCAGGAATGAGAACCAGGTTTGCTGGTGTTTCTACTTCTTGTGAAAGCCTGGAAATGTGGACTTTTGAGTGTAAAAACAAAACCAAAAACTCAGATGTTAAAAAGTTGGCCACCAATTCAAATTTTAAAACTCTCCTGAGAGTTAATTCACCAAAGGGAAAACAGTGTATCCTCAGATTGGATCAGGCCTACGTCCTCTGCACGTTGGTAGGCAAAGTGACAGAGAGCACTGCTGTCCCCAGGGCCTCTGTGCTTGCTGCTCCCTGCCAGGGAAGCTCACCTCTAGGATTCCACTTTCTCCAGGCATCCAGTCCAATACATTCTCCTTCAAGACATGCCCCCCCACCTTCTCCTTATTTTGTACTTCCTCAGACTGCTCACCTCCACCTGACACCTTCATGTGGTCTGTTGCCATGGTGAGAACATCAGCATCACCATGAGGGCAGGGTTCCTGTCCTCAGCAGCCACGTTGAGCCCGGATTAGACTCTAGATCCACATCTGTTGGCCAGGTGTTGAAACACCTCAGGATCCCAGGACCTGGCTTTGCAGAGAGCCAGGATCCAGGACTGCAGAGTACAGTGGCAGAGGGCCTAGGGCTGCTTCAAGGAAGAGGAGTGGACGTCCAGCAGGAGTCAGGTTGGTTGGCTTCAATCAATCCCCAAGCCACAGCTGGAGTGGGGAACTCTGGGAAGCTTGACCCACTGGAGGCCTCCATCTCCTCGCCTGCACAGTGACTCCTGGGACCCCAAAAGGCCACTGCTGCCAGCTATGTCATCCGGATCAGTGAGTCACATTGATCCATCAGTTCAATATTTACTGAGTGTTCATGGCTGTTCTCAAAGGGACCCAAAAGGCTGCAACTAAGGAATCAGAAGTACCAGAGGATGGAAAAGTGAAGGCCACAGTCCACTGGAGGCCCAGAGCCGGCAGCAGAAGGGTCTGCTAGGGCTTCCGAGGCCATGGCTGATCAGCTGGTTTCTTTCTTGTGCCTTTGTGGGACTAGAGAAGCTTGGAGGCTCAAGACAGCCAGGTAGTTGGGGAAAGTTGCTAGTTCTCTTCAGGAGAGGAAAAGGGTGGGTGGAAAAGAGCCCTTGGGAATTTACACCAGACCCTGGGAGGCTGCTGAGCACTGTGAGCACATCTGTGTCATTAAGCACCAGGGGCTGGAGTTTGGGAAGGTGCACATTTTGGTCCATCTGAACCCTGAGATTTCTAGGATGGTCCCACTGAGGGCTGGAGTGGGTGTGAGGTCGGCACTCATCCGCAGAGTTCCCATGCATCTTTTGGACACATGCTACCTAGACCTCCAGGAAAGCCAATGTCTTGGGAAGGTGGGCTGTGGCCTAGCTTTTTTGGGGTGAATGGCCTTGTCAGATACACATGGTTAAGGCTCAAAGAGCCAGGACTTGGGGCCCAATGAGTCTGGGGTTCAGTCCCGGCTTGGCTCCAACTCACCATGACCTTGATTTCTCCATCTGGATCCTGTTCTGAGGAGCCCTGGGGCCCGGCTAGAGCTCCTAGTAATATGAAAGAAGAATCAAAGTCCAGCTAGGTGACAGGCAGGGAGCTGTATGCTGGGAAAGAGAGGGAAACATACACAGGACCAATCAGGAGGAGTGGGGCTTCCGGCTCTGCAGGGCAAGGGAGTTGTTGTCAAGGCCTCAGTCAGCAAGAAAATACATCCCTGTAACACCAGACGTGATGAGCCAGCAATTCCACTTGGAGGCCTCTGCCCAAAGGGACTGAAACTCATGTTCAAAGAAAGTGTATGCATGAAGATTAACTATAGCACACACAGCAGCACAAGGTGGAAACAAGTGAAAGGACAAATGAAGTGCGATCTAGCTATCCCATGGCGTATCACTCAGCCTTGAAAAGGAACGAGGTGTTTGCTCATGACACCCACAAAAATGCTAAGTAAAATAAGGTAATACTTACAGTAACTTGATTTTGCCATTTCATAATGCATACATACTTCAACGCAGCAGGTACACAATAAACACTATATGTGCCATTTTTACTTGTCAGTTTAAAAAAAAATTCAGTTTGGTTTGGTACTAGGAATCAAACTCAGGACCTTGTGCTTGCCAGGCAGGAGCTGTGCCACTGAGCTAAAATAAACAGTAGACTGGGAGTACAGCTCAGGGGTAGTGTTTGCCTACCAAGCACAAGGCCCCAGGTTTAATCCCAGTACCCCAAATAATAGCAATAATAATAAAGTTTTTAAAAATTATGAGTAAACATTTTAAAAACTGGAGTAACGTATGACACCATTTTTTTTTAAAGAAATAAAACACTGATCTTGTGACGATATGGATGACCCTTGAAAACAGTGCTGCTTGAACAAAACCGAGCACAAAAGGCCACATCCTGTGCAATTCCTTTTGGGAAAGAGTTCAGAACTGGTAAATCCATAGAGGTATAAAGTGACTAGAAATTTCCAGGAACTAGGGAAGGACTGTGGGGAGTGTCGGTCCTGGGGATGGATTTCCATTTGGGACGATGAGAATGTCTGCACTGCATGGGGTGCGGAGCACCACGTGGCCAATACCCTAGACACTACTGAACTGGTAGACTTTAAGGAAGGTAATTTTATGTTACATGACTCTTGCCTCAAAAGAAAAAAAAAGAAAAGAAAATTCACCAGGACTACAGCAGCCAACATAGTGACGACATAGTCAAGTGTTCCAAACCCACAAACCCCATGACATTCTCTCTCTCTCTCTCTCTCTCTCTCTCTCTCTCTCTCTCTCTCTCACACACACACACACACACACACACACACACCTAGGAAGAGCCTGGGGCAGGGGTGGGGGCAGTGTGGCCATGCTTGGGGGTGGATTCAGCCCTACCAGCCACACTTTATAAATTTTGCATCATCTTGGCTATGAATAGCTTCCTCAGCAGCAAGACAGACAGTTCAAAGGGAGGAGAAGTGCCTGAGGCAGGTGGGGGAGGGGTGGGACGCACCCCAAATCCCTGGCTCCAGTTCTGGAGCCCTGGACCCAGGCATAGGCAGTGGCAAAGGACAGGAAGGGTGTCCTGTCCACAGCTGCACATGGCCAGCAGTATTTCCAAGGTTCATGGTGAGACCACATAGTGTCCCCAAGAAAAGCTTAACACCCCATTAATGCTTCTAAGACCAGGCCGGCAAGGACACAGAAGGGCAAGGGGTGGCAGGCAGCCAGGTAGCACCAGAGCCTGCGTGGAGCCCCTGGCCCCCTAGACAGACTTCAAGGTCGTTGCTTAGCTGGGCAGCCTGAGGGTTAGGGAGGTCACCATCCCAACCAAAGTGGCCCATGCCTGCAGGGACATAGTAGAATACATGAGGTGACTCAGGCAGGCTGAAGAGGGTGGGGACTGAAGTCCAGTGAAAGGTAGGCAGAGCTCAAGGAGGTACTGTGAGGCTGGTGGTGCTGTGGTGACTCCCATAGCCTTTGGAGTAGGGGGCCCTGGGTTCTAACCCCAGTTCTGCTTCTTCCTGGCTCATCACCTTTTGTGCCTCAGTTCCCCAGTGAGAACAGCACTCTCCCCAAGACAACCAGCCCTCACTGCTCTCCTTCTGGAGCTTTGCCCCCGGCACAGTTCCCCACCCCCAGGAGGAGCTGAGTCGGGAAGAGCAGGCTTAAGGCAGGGAGGGTGGACTAGCACTGCCACGGAGCTGGGGAGCATCTGATCCACTGCTGCTTTGTCAGTCAGAGCACTGGATAGGGACCTCAACCATAAGCAAAGAAAGCCACCACTGCTGATGGCTTCCATCCACCAAAGGGTTCAAGGCCGAGTGTTCAAGGTTCTGCCTTTCTCTGCCAGGCCACCACCTCACCCACTGCTTACATCCTCCAGCTTGGGAACCTCGGACCAACTCTACCCCGGCCCCAGCCTCACTGTGCTCCTCTACGTACTGAGGCAAGAATACCAGCCCACTGGAGGAAAGGGGAAGACGCTTTGGGAGGCAGGCCTGGCCATGAGAGGCTGAGGGGCGCGAGCACAGAACTAAGTGGGCCCAGACCCACAAGTTCTCGCCATCACTGCAACAGCTGGCTTTAGGAAGCCCCGCCACATGCTGGCCACTGTTCCACATGCCTTTAAAAAATATTACAATCACTAACACACTAACTGTACAAATTCCTGACTTTCATTGTGCCACTTCCATGTATACCATGTACTGACCATGTTCACCTTTCCTTCTGCTGTTCTCTCCTGCCCTGCCCGCAAAATCCTAGTCCCTAGCGGTCTCTCTTCTACTTTTGTATCGTCTTCCTCCTCCTTTTTCTCTTCCTTCTTCTCCTTTTCTTTCTATTTCCATCTATGGAGAAAATATGCAATGCTTACCTTTCTGAGCATGGCTTGTTTTACTTAATCTGATGCCCTCCAGATCCATCTGTTTTCCTGAAAATGATACTGTTCTTCTTTATAACTGAATAATATCTAGGCAGGCATGTATATACTCATTCATTTAATCTCCAAATTGATCCTCTGGGGCAAGCACCATTAACACTCCCATTTTACAGATGAGAAAACCAAGGCCACAAAGTGAAAGGAAATTGTACTCAACACGGCCTCACCATTATCTCCCCACCACTGATGGTGCTAGAATTTTAGTGGTGGCTCTTGGAACTGGGGTAGACCCTTTCCTCTCCCTGGCCTCTGGTTTCTCCAGCAACATAGGGTCTAGGGTGTAGCGAGCAACAGCAGGAGTCCCGTCTCTGGCTCTCTGCTAGCTGGGAGATGGGCCTTCACCCCTGTGCCTCTGTTGTGCCAGCTCAGCCTCCCCAGGACCAGGCTCTCAGGGCAGTGCCAGGCACATGTAAGTGCTGAGGAAGTAGTAGCTATGCCATCCTTCCTACTGCCCTTGCCATAAAGTGAGGGGTCTCCCCAATCCCAGAGGGAAGCATAAGGCATGCAAACAGCTAGGACTGCAGAGGCCCGGGGACAGCCCCAAGGGCGGCTGCAAGAGTTTTGCAGCCCACTCAATTCTGTTCTCTCTCCCCTCAGCCTGCCACTGCCAGCCCCGCCTCCCAGAGCCCTCTTCCTCTTTCCTCTGGCCAGGTCAGAGCGGACCCAGAGGAAGCAAGGATCTCTCAAAGGGGACAGGTGACTGCTCCATCTCTTGCAGGCCTGGACCCTGCACCCATGACAGTCCAGTCGGCTGCTATACTTCTTCCATACGGAGGTGAAGAGCCAGGACTTCATAGACCTCACTATTACAGCCAGGCTCTGCCACTTACAAGCTGTGTGATCTTCAACAGGTAGGCAGCTATGGGTGATAGCAGAGGTGGTTATGGAAAGTCAAAGCACTCAGCCTGGGACCTGTATGATATGTCTGGGCTCCTGAGGTCAGTCAGTTCAGTGGGAGTCCCAGCATTAGGCACTCGTGGGACCATCTCCAGATGCACTGCACAACCTGGAGCAACCACTTCTCTTCTGTGCCTCAGTATCTTTATCTGCAAACAGGTATAATAACCCCTACCTGGAACACTGTCATGAGAACAAAAGGCATAAACTCAAGAAAACTCTCAGCAAGCAGCACTGCGAGTATCTTGCCTGCTAGGCTGGGGACCAGCCTAGGACACAGGGTCCTTGTCTTCTCAGAAGGAAGCCTTCCATACATACCATGCAGGTGCAGATGGCAAGCAGCAGCTGAGGATGCACCTCCCTTCCGAGTGCGGCTGACACATGCCAAACAGCAGCGAAGAAGGGAAGGCTCTAAGCCCTGCCCCAGAGCCCAGGGGCGGACAAATCAAGAGCAGGGCTGGAAGCAGGTGGTGGGTCCCACTTGGAGTCCTCCTGGAGCAGGCCTCACTGCCTTGTGGGAAGCTCTGAGCAGGTCCTGCCCATCATCTGCTCCCACCCTGCCAGCCCCCTGCCCTGCCAAACTCACTACACAAACACAGCTGCAGGGTGAACCTGGAGGGAGTTCAGAGAATGTTAGTTACGGTGCTATATCCAGTGGACCCCCAGCACAGACTCTTTTTACAGATGAAGAGACTTGGGGACAAGCTCACTTGGGGCTGAGCTAAAGGGCTCGCCTTCATCTCGTGAGGCAGCGGTGGATGGAGAGGGCACACCGAGTGCAGGGAGCCCGTGGCAGACTGTGCCAGCACTTCCGGTTGCAACAATTACAAGCATCATTCACGAAGACGTATTCTCACAGATAAAGCATACACCAAGGGTGCTTTTTAATTGCTCCTGACATTTTGCACTGGCTGCTCATTGATCAGGCTGCAGCCTGGGTCCTGCCAGAGAGAGAAAGGGCAGCCAACAGCAGTCTCCTCCATTCAGACCCCAGCCGGGGTAGTGCAGAGGAGAGCACCTTCAGGACCCCTGCTCCGAACTTTGGGTGCCGACCACACCTCCGCAATGCTGCTCCTTCGGCCTGGCCCACCCTTGGCTCTCTCCGCACCTAGTCAATGCCAAACTCACACACAACCTTCAAAAGCCCAGCCAAGTTCATTTCTTTTTGTCTCTGTGCTCAGTCTTCTGATTCCAGGTAGAAATCCACCTTCTGTGAAGGGCTTGGGGAACTACACAGCCTGGTGTTAGAAGTCATAGACAGATGCTGGGTTCACGTCAACCCACAAACTAGTACTGAGACACCATTGTGGCATATGACACAGCTGGGAAGAGGCAGGCCAGGCTTTGAACCGTTTGTTCCAGCTCCAGAGCACAAGCACTTCCTCTGCCAGGCAGGAGGTCCCCAGACCTCCAACTCTCCTGCTTGGCTCCCAGCTCACCATTCAACCTTGGCCGTGACTTTGGGCATAACACTGAGCGTGTCACCATCCCCTGAGTCTCAGTTACCCATCCTCAAGCCATGGCTCATGGCTCCCCTCTGTCTCTCTCATGACCCCCCTCCCTGTGAGACAAAGGGACAGTGCTAGTGGGGTTGGGTCAGCATGATTTGAGCATCCGGATACCATGTGAGCCTAGAGCCACCAGCCCTACCTTCACCCAACCACAGACACACACCATCCTCCAGGCTCTCAGCCAGCGAGGTTAAAAATACACCCAAACCAGGTTTCCATTGACTCACCCTGTGGTATGGCCAGGCTTGGCAGCTGCTTCCAGCCCACTCCCAAGGCAGCCAGTAGGCTCAGGCTGCCAGGCTGGGGCACACCCCCCGCTTCCAGCCAGGGGCACAGCCTAATATTCCTCATCCTGGAAGTAGGCTGGCATCACTCCGTGCCAGAGCTCACAGCAGTTCCCAGGTGTGCATCTGTCATAAGTGTCCCACAGGCACGACTCTCTGCTGCCAGGGATGGCCAGGCTGGGATTCAGGACAACCGAGAAGACATTGGAGGTTTGCTGTTACAGCAGCTCCTGACCTAGAAGGCTGAGGAAGACTCAGAATGTGGAGCAGAAATCCAAGTGGAGGGACCTAGTGCCCCTGGGGGCTGACCGAGTACTCTGCGCTCAGAGCAGGTGGAAGGCTCGGGAGACACAGACCCTGACGGCTCCTAAGGCCTGTGTCTCTCCTTCCCCTTCTGGAAAAAAAGCAGAAAGCACGGAGGCTGCCATCTCTGGTTCTCTATACTGCCGTTTCCCCACATTGCCCCACACCTCTAGGTCCTCGTGTCCAGGTACTGCCTGGAGCAGGTGCCCAGTTACCTTCTCCGTGGTTGTCTCCTCCCCAGTTAGCAGAACCCCACCTCACTCAGAGGGCCCAGCCTCAGAACCCTGGCACCCACCACAGCGTCCACATGCAACAACTTCAACTTATATCGACTAGCATTATCTTTCATTCAAATTCACTTCCTCATTTGCAATAGCCACAGCTCACGTGCTCAGTAGCCACATGCAGCTGGTGGCTGCCATGGTAGATAACACAGATTCAGGACATTTCATCAAAGCAGCATTCTCTTGAGTGGCTCAGCTCTGGGTGACGAATCCTGACTGTCCAAAGTGGTCAAGGAATCCCATTCTCCCTTGTGAGTTGCTGCCTCATGAAGTATTGCTGAGCAATGAAATGGAAAGGGAGCAGGGAAAGATGCTCCTCCTGGTTCAAAGGCATAACATGTGATGGAGGAACAGACTCTGAACACATTGGCTTCCTTCTGCCTTCTACCTCCAGCCCTTGAAGGCTATGAAAGGACACAGAGGCTGGAGCTAAGGCAGCCATGTTGCAACCTACAGCAATGAGCATAAGCACTAAAACCAACACACAGGGGGCTAGACCGAGCCTGAGGCTCCGAACAGCTATGAAACTATCTCTGAATTTTTCTTTAAATGAAATAATTCAATGTCATTATTATTGTTGTTGTTGTTGTTGTTGTTGTTGTTGTTATATTTTTCAGAACCAGGGATCGAACTGTGGACCTTGTGCTTGCCAGGCTGCCACTTAAGCTGCTGAGCTGTCTCCTTAGCTCTTCAATGTCTTTATTATTAAAGCATTGTAGTTGAGGGATTCTGTCACTTCCCTCTGAATATCTCTGATGGATAAAACATGAAACCATATCCATGCTCAACTGTCAGTCTTTTGAAATTATATTACTACATTTTTCATTGCTGTAACCAAAATGTTTGAGTAATAGATAAAGAAAGGAAGTTTGTTTCATTTATAGTTTTAAAGGCTTAAGAGCATGACACCAGCATCTACTTGGCTCTGGTGAGGGAACGATGGCTCTGTCGTCACAATGGCGGATGGCATCGCAATGGTGGGATGCATGGAGAGAAAAGGCAGAGCAGGGAAGGTCAGTCAGACGAGAGCGAGCCAGAGTCCCACAAGAACGATATCACCTTCTCCGTGGAGAATCAACCTCGGTAACCCCATACCTTTCATGAGCTCACCTCCTAAAAGCTCTACCTCCTCCTCCACTCTATGGACCAAGTCTCCAACACATGAACCCCTGAGGGACAAACCACCTCTAAACCACAGCAGTAAGCTGTCCCCTTTCCTGCCTAATCTCTCCATGTTTTAGGACCCAGATCAAAGACCAGCTTCACCAGGAGGCCTACTCTACACACTCCCCACAGAGCTGGATGTGACCACTTCCTCCTCTGATCCAGAATCAGCCCTGTCTTCCAGCCCCTGGCACTTATCACCCGACAGACCAGGGCAGGATCTGCATTTGACTTCACAGAGCCATGCCCCAGGCTCTGGAAACATGCCTTATCATAGCAGTTGCTCAATTAACATTTGGTAAATAAAAGAATAAGTGCTTTATTTTAACATTCCTCAAGCCTGTGAAATACAGTGAATTTCTCACTCCTTCAGAAATGGAAAAATTCAAAGTAGACTGCTTATTCCTACCTCACACCATATACCCAAATACTATTTGGGTAAATTAAAGAGTTAAATGGGCAAGCAAGGACCTAATTTTTGTTTTGTTTTGGTCTTTTTTATTTCAGGCTGGCCTTGAGCTCACTTTATAGCCCAGGCTGGTCTCAAACTCACAAGAATCCTCCTGCTTCAGTTTCCCAAGTGCTAGGATTACAGACATGCACCACCATGCCCAGCTCCAAGGACCAAATTTAAAAAAAAATATTTCCTAATCATTTAGAGCAACTGTCCACCATGTCTCTCCTCCCTTTCCCTCTCCCTCCTTTTCCCTCCCTCCCTCTCTCCATCTCTCTCCTCTTCCTCCTCTCTGTCTTTCTCTTCACCTTTCCCATAACTTCAGGTAAATTATCATCATTTATTTTAAACCACCTCTTCAGTTGTTCTATCCATGTTGGATTTAGGACCAGCAGGCGCTATGTGTCCCAGCTCAGCAGTACAGCAGGGTGCACTAGAGCAGTGGCTTGCTGTCCACCCCGGACGCATGGCATGTGGCAGCATGCACAGCCCTCTTCAGATGTCACAACGTTTTGAGTACAACACCAAACTCACAATGCGTGAAAGGAAACAATGGCTAACTCCAGCAGCCAGGTACGGTGGCTCATGCCTGTAATCCCAGCACTCTGGAGGCTAAGGCAGGCCAGCCTGGTCTATGCAGCAAGACCATGTATCCCCTCAAAATAATTGACAGCCTGGACTTCATTATTCAGGGCTAAAAAGAAATGAGCTATAAACCAGGAAAAGACATGGAGAAACTTTCAATGTATATTACTAAAGAAATCAATCGGAAAAGGCTGCATTTCGTATAATTCCAACTGCAGGCGGGCGGCATAGAGGCAGTAAAAAGGTTAGAGAGGAGGGAGAGGGAGTTCAACACCAAGAACTGATCATAATATAGACTTGGGGTGATAACACGGCACAGCAGGCTCAGCAATTATAACAAATATACCATGATAACAAATATACCATGCTGTTGTACATGTGTTGGGGCGGAAGACTTACTAGAAATCTCTTTATTTTCTGCTAATGTTTTTGTGCATCTAAAACTGTTCGAAAAAAGAGAATGTGTGTGTGTGTGTGTGTGTGTGTGTGTGTGTACACAAGAGAGTTAGGATATACAGCTACTGTCTCTTAGTTCATTGAGAATAAGTTTGTACTAATATTGCTTAGACAAGATATCATGTCTGCATCTTGTCCTCTGAATAACTACTACAAAGACAACAATATACAATGTATTAATTATTGTAACCATCTTACTAACCTGTTTTGAAACTGTTTCATTGCTATTTTATCCTTTTTTCTCATTAAAATGAATAAAAAAATAAAACTACTCTAATAATAAACCTACTTTTTAAAAAGGAAAAAAAAATTGCAGTGAAGTCCTTTGACAGATTAGCAGGTTAATGTGGTTTATACACACAAGGGACTATTACACAGTCTTGAAAAAGAAGGAAATTGTAACACATGCTTAAACATGGATGCATCTTAAGGCCATTTTACTGAGTGAAATAAGCCGGCCACGGAAGGATGCGCACTGCATGACGCCACTTATATGAAGTCTTCAAAATAGTCCGATTCACGGAGACAGAAGTAGAGTAGTGTTTGCCAGGAGTGGGGAAGGGAAGAATGAGGAGATTCTGTTCAGTGGGTTCACTTTTCATTGGGAAAGAAGACGTGGAGTTCTGGACATAGATGGTGGTGACGGCTGCACAACCTGAATCCATTTAAGACCACTGAACTGTAGATTTTTAAATGGCTGGACTGGGGAGCGAGCTTGGCTGTCTATGTGCCTACCTGGCAAGGACTTGGGTTCGATCCCCAGCATGCATGCCGCGCTGGCCCCAGAGGTGTGCTGTGCCAGCCACTGAGCTGCACAGGGAAACCTTGTACCAAATAAAAGATGTTTTTAAAAACCGGTCAAGATGATAAATTTTATATTATGTGTAATTTTTACTCAATTAAATTTTTAAAATGCTACATGGAATACGCATATCCAAAAGAATATAAAAATTACTCTATATGATTTAAGCTACATACAAAGCTAAACCCCAGTTCCCTCCCTGCATGAAGAAACGGAGCATCACAGCCACCCCTTAGAAGCCTCAAATGTCTACTAGGCTCCATCCCACTCTCCCCTCTAAATAAATTACCCTTTGAATGTGGTGTGCACCATTTCCTTGCTTTATTCCGTAGTTCCAAGGGGTATTCTCTTTTTTTGAGGCAGGGTCTCACTTTGTAGTTGAGGCTGGACCTAAACTCTCTAGGAAGTCTGGGCTGGCCTTGAAGTCCAGGCAATCCTCCTGCCTCAGCCTCCCAAGTGCTGGGATTATAGGTACGCATCACCACACCCAACCAACAGATCTGTTATTAAGCAGTATCTACTTCTGTTGTGCTTTTCTTTTACTTCTACATAAAAGAAATAAATGAAGCAAACGCTGTATCTCTTTTGTGACCCCTTTTTCTCCCTGAACATCTTTGAGAATGAACACTTTTATTACAGTATTATCTGCTTGAATTGAACACATGTCATGTTCTCTTCAGTACTTCTCCTACATTTTATGATTAAAAGTACATAAAGTACTAAATATAAAGACTGAGACCTTAAAAATAAAGAAAACTAAGTGACTTTTTTATAATCTTCAGACAAGGAACACTTTTCTAAGCATAACATCAAAGACAGAAGCCACAAAAGCACAGGTTGATGTGTTTGGTGACATTTAAAACTGCTATAGTTGGATCTCAAATGTTTCCCAAAGGCCCATGTGTTAGAGGCTTGGTTCGCAGCCTGTGGCGCTGTTGGGAGAGGGTCAGACCTTGAGGAAGCAGGTCCTAAGGGAGGGCAGTTAGGCCACTGGGGCAGGCCCTTGAGAGGAGACTGGTTGTGTTCTCTCTGTCTCTCTGTCTCTGTCTCTGTCTCTCTGCCTCTCTCTCTGTGTCTGTCTGTCTGTCTCTCTCTGTCTCTCTCCCTCTCTGTCTCTCTCTGTCTGTCTTTGTCTCTGTCTCTCTGTCTCTGTCTCTGTCTCTCTCTGTCTTTCTGTCTCCTTCTCCCTCTCCCTCCCTCTCCCTCCCTCCCTCTTCCTCTCTCTCCATCTCCCTCTCTCCCCGTCTCTCTCCCTTTCTCTCCCTCTCCCTTTCCCTCTCCTTCTCCCTCTCCTTCTCCCTCTCCTTCTCCCTCTCCTTCTCCCTCCCTCTCCCTCCCTCTCCCTCTTTCTCTCTCTGTCTCCCCCCCTTCCTTACTCTTCCCCCACCCCAGAGATGACACATGTCCTTTTGGCCCACCACCTACTCCCACCATGCCATGCTGCCCCCCCCCACTGTCCCAAAGCCATGGGGCCAGGCCAACATGAACTGACACCACACAAACTGTGAGCCGACAGATGCCTTTCCTTTTTATCCCAGGTATTTGTTCCAGTAACAGAAGCCCAACTAACACATAGCCCGCTCTCTTATGTCTTATATACTTCACAATTAAAAATAAATATATAAAGTACTAAATGTAAAGAGTGAAGCCTCAAAACTTAAAGAAGTTGGAGTGTTTTTATAGTCATCAAATGGGGATGCCCTTTCCAACATAACACCAGAGAGAGAAAGCCCAGGCTGATGTGGCATAACAACAGTTTTTGGGTGGGCTGGGAATATAGCTCAGTGGCACAAGCACCTGCCTGGCAAGTGCGAGGTCCTGAGTTCAATTCCTGGTACCAAAAATGAAAGAAAATAAAATGTCTGTGGATGAAAAAGCTCCCTAAACAGAGTTAGGAAGGCAAGACAAACACTCTGAAAGTAAGATACAGAAAAGATTAATATCTTCTGCATGTGAGAAAATCCCAAAAGTCAGATAGGAAATGGATGAACTCATTTTTCTGGTCCTAATGTAAATTGGTTCAACTATTTTAGAAGACAAATATGCCAAAAGCTAAAATAAAGGATCATTCTTTAACCAAGTAATCTAATTCTTAAGGATTTTGCCTCAAAAAAAAAAAAAATAGCCACAGATGTGCACTAAAATCCCCATGTGTGGCACCTTCCCAGTCACACCTACATTCAGCGAACATGGAACAGGGTGCCCTTCCCAACCATGCCTCCACTCAGGGAAAATGCACGTGACCCATGTGCTGAAAAAGAGGGGTTTCTTTCAATCACCCAAACCACTCATAATCATGTTCCTTAAAAATGTTACTTAAGTAGGGAAATAGTTATACTAGTTTCATTACAAAGCAGGCGATTGTCAGGTGCAGTAGTACTCTAGGAGTCTAATACAAGAGGACTGCAAATTTAAGCCCAGCCTGGCCATCTTGGCAACTTGGGAGGCCCTGTTGCAAAATTTTAAAATATAAAAAGGGACGGGGAATGGTAGTACAAATCTATAATCCCAGTGCTTGGAAGGCTGAGACAGGAGGATCATCACGAGTTCAAGGCCAGCCTGACCTACATTGGCCCTGCCTCAAAAGCAATCAATAAAAGAGACTGAGGATATAGCTCAGTGTGAGGCCCTGGGTTCAGTCCCCAGTAACACACACACACACACACACACACACATACACATACACACACACGCATGCACACACGCACATGCATGTACACACTTAAAAAGCAGGGGTGGTACCATGACAGACTGCTAATTGGAACGCAAAGTGATACTGCCACTTTGGAAAATCTTCTGGCCATTTCTTCTCAAATCAAATCCACATTTATTACACTATCTAGAAATTCTATTCTTAGACTTTTACCCAAGAGACAGAAAAACATGTGACCACACACAACCTGCCCACAAGTGTTCAAAGCAGCTTTTCTCACAATAATGAAAAATGGGAAACAAACCAAGTGTTGGCAATTGCTGAATGGGTAATAAACAAGCTGTGTGCGTCCGTACTGTGCAATATGACTGGGCAATAAAAAGGAATGAATTTTTGGATCAATCTCAGAAGCATTACGTTGGGCTGGGAGACAGCTCAGCAGCCTAAGCACCTGCCTGGCAGGCGTAAGGACCCGGCTCGATCCCCGGTGCTGCACGCCATGCTGGCCCTGCACCAAGCTGCCCACTAAAATCCGGTGTAGTAGCACATGCCTGTAATCCCAACACTGGGGAGGCTGAGACAGGAGGATCACTATGAGTCTGAACTGCATAGCAAGACCCTGCATCCAATAAATAAATATAAAACATTTTTTTAAAGCATTATGTTAAGAGAATGAAGCTCAAGACAGGGCTTCATCCAGGGTGATTCTGTGACGCCATCCATTATGCATGGCATTCTGGGAAAGGAAAAGCCATAGTGACAGAAAACAAATCTGTGTTTGCTAGGAAGTGGGAAAGGAATAGAGGTCCACTGCAAATGGGCAGGAGGGAACTTTCTAGATAAAGAAAGTACTTTATATCTTCGTAATAATGATGATTACATATCTGTCTACATTTATCCAGTGGTCACCTGAAAGCAGTGAGTTTTATCTCTTACAAATTATACCTCAATTCAGCTAAATTTCATTTAAGTAATGTTTAAAATAACATGGTCAGTATGGCCTCAATTCTATGTAAAAAGAAATTCACATTTATGTTGGCCAAGACAAGCTAAGACATGCTGCCATAACCGAACCCTCCCATCTTGATGATTTAACCAAACTGAGATTTGTTGCTTAGCTCAGTCCAAGGCCTAAGTGAACTGAGTGGCAGGCATTTCTCCTCCACAAGATAGCACTGACATCCAGACAGCTTCAGTCTTATGACTCGTCCATCTCAACACATGATTTCCACCATGACCGCCAACAAGGGAGAAGGGAGTGGAGGAGGCATCTCACCTCTCTCACAGGTCATTGACCAGGAGTCACATAGCCCAGCCCAAGCCCAAGGCAGGCTGCGAAGTGGAGGAGACCATGGGGGTTTAACCCCTGCTAATTGTTTTACCGTAACATTCCCTTAGAGTCACCAAATAACCCTGTGTTCCCTTTTCCCATATGTAAGACCAGTCCCTCTGTCTTACTTTTCTCTCATTGCCAAGATAAAATATCCCACACCCAAAATTAAAGAGAGGAAGATTTATTTGACTCACAGCTTGTAGAAGTTTCAGTCCACAAGTGGCTGGCTTGAAGGCAGAGTAGCACATGGTAGGGGGGGCACAGTTCACGGCTCCATAACACATCAAAAGCAACAAGAGGAAGAGTGAAGACAAACCTTTTCTCCTTTACATGGTATGCAGGCAACCCGCTCTAGGGTAGATGTAACACTCACACCCTTAATACCAGCATTGGACCATGAATCAATCACAAAGTCTAGATTCAGCCAACACTGAAAAGGCTACCCCACATACTGCATGAAACCTTAGGGCACATCCAACACCCTCCCCTTTAAAAATTGCCCCCATTCAGCCACTGCTGCCAGCTCAGACACAGTGGTCAGTGGTCTGCAAGATTCCTCTTTATCCAGAACCTTCAAGACCAAAATATCAACTCATTTAGCCCCCTCCTCGCAGCCTGCTCCTAGCAGCATATTAGGATGAAGCAGGAACCAGATAATAAGAGTCACTTTCCTGTGAGACCTGTCTTCAGATTTCAAACTTTCAAATCTATTTTGAGAACCCACCAGGCACACTCAGGGCAGCCCCTGTTCACAGCGTGGGAATGCTCGGTGTCCTCTCGCTCCTGGTCTCCTGGGACCGCTCCTCTCTTCCTCTTCATTCGTTTTTCCTCCCTGGTTTCATCACACAGAGAGTAATTTCCCACTTTCTCAGCCCACTTCCAGTCTTCTACAAGGATAGCAACCCTGATGTTACTTAATCTCATTTTAACTTTGAACTCATCAAAGGCTTGCGTGGGCCAGACATAGGATTCCATGGGACTCGTATTCCCCTTAAAAGCCCAGTACAATTCTGATCTAGTTGCATTCTATACTCCAATTATTATGCCAACTCCTTTGCTAGACACAGTTCTCACTAATAGGCTTTTGCTTTCTTTCTTCTTCGTGGTGGGGTCCAGAAGAACAGGAAGGAGGGTCGTATCATTGATCTAATATTTACCTGAAGACCTTCATCCAGTGAGCAGCTCTGCTGGGCCTGCCGTTCGAAGTGTTTGCAAATACTGTGTCGTCCCTTCCTGGTAGCAACCAGAAGCAACTGAGGTTTTCAGAACAGCTTTGTCTAGGATTTCCGACTGCTTCAAATTCCTTTTACGTCTTTTCCGAGTCAGTGCCCTGCTTAGATTCCTTCCACACACAGCCAAGCAAGGCAGACATTTCCTTTACTCTCATTTTCTTTTCCAACCTCTTCCTCTAGAACACCACACTGCAGAGTCATTTGGTTTGCTTTCCAAATTGTCGCAGGAGACAGCTTCCCTGAGTTGTTTGTTTCTGCATCATCCAAGTCTTGGTCTTTCCAGCCTCTGAAATAAATCTCCCGGCCATCTGCCCCCCGTGCTGCCGTACCAGTGTCACCTACCTTGGGAACTCGCTATGGCAGCATTTTTCTCTCTTTGCATAAGTCAGTTTTGCTGCTACTCTCATCATTTTGTTGTGCTGGGGTGGAACCCAGGGCCTCACACTTGTGAGCAGTCAACAGTAAACCATACCCCGGTCCCTTTACATGAGTCGGGAGAGGACAGGCTGCATTCACAAAGACCCCACAAATATCCAAAGGCCCATCGCTGACATTTTGCTTGCATGTGGCTGACCATGGCTTAATGGGCGCTCAAGACTCGGGAAGCAGGCTCCTGAACTTCAGATGTAGCTGCTCTGCTTCTTCTGAGATCACCACAGCAGTGGAAAATAGAGATGAAAAGGACACAAGGTCTCACCTGCTTCGGTATAGAGGAAAATCACACTGCTGACCCCGGGGGCGCCTGCCGTACACTCCGCATATGGGTAGTGGTGTGCAACGGGTGGTAAGCTTGGGGCTGGGGCAGCGATGGACCTCAATGCTAATACACAGACAAAGTTTCCTCCAGGCAAAGTTCACACCCACTTCTTGCTGAAAACAGAATTCAGAAGGATGAAAGCCAACAGCTACCCACTAGAAGCAAAGGGAAAAGGGGAGATGGGGAAAAAGGGAGCAGTGTGGGGTTCCAGGGAAAGGGGAAGAGAGAAAGACAGCACGGGATGGCATTTTCTGACATTCCACGTAAAACAACAGAAGACAGAACTATAGAGCATGACAGTAGAAAACTGATTCTGACCCATTCTTTCTTAAGAGTTCGGAAAATTCGTTTCATATCAAGATGATCACAAAGACTGTGGTTAAATCCCATACAAAGTTATCATTAGAAAAGTGGAACTAATGAGCAATGTACCTCTGGACCACAACACAAAACACAAGTCCCAGACATAAAAACTTTTCCTCATTTTAAAATGAACCAACAAAAACAAAGAAAGTAATAAAAGGTATGAAGTAAATTTTGAAGGCTTCGGAATAAAATATGCTAGAACTAGAGAAAGAATTAAAAATGGAAGGAGGGGGCCTGCCCTTTAGCTCAGTTCTTTAAGTGGCTGCTTCAACAAAGCAGTCAGGCTCAGGTTGCTGTGGTTCGATCACCACAACTCAAGCCAGCCAAACCTGCCCCGAAGGCATTCAGAGCAAAAAAAAAAAAAAAAGGAAGGAAAAGCCCTAAGAATGAAAAATAAACTAGAAAGAGCATGAGACCAAAATCCACAATAATATACTGCCTTAGAAACTGAAGATGAAATGGTGAAATTTTTAAAAGTGAAAAGAGAAATGGAAGAGATCAAGAAGATTGTGAAAGTGAAAATACAGGAACCAGGCAAAAAGTCCAAGGTATATAGTAGCAGTCATGGAAGAAGTGAACCAAAACCACAGGGGCCAAAGAATAAACACTACAACTCAAAAATCACTGTCTTGACCCAATACTATTATGGGCTACTGGACTCTTTTAGAATATTTTGCTGAGTTTACACACCTATAATATTCAAATAACGGAACTTAACAAAAAAAAGGGATACAGATGAATGTCCATTTTGTATGTGTGTATTCAAAGTGGTTAGGATAGATATATAGTTACATTCTCTTAATGAATAGAATGATTTGTTCTGATGGTGTTTGTAAATAGGATATCATGTCTGCATCTTGTACAGCAATTAACCACTGGGAAGAGTGTATGCAATGTGTTGATTATTGAAACTGTCCTACTAATTTGGTTTGAAACTGTCGCATTGCTATTTGTTTCTCAATAAAATTATGGGAAAAAAATCACTGTCTTGTAATAAATAAAAAGTTTGAAACAACATTGTTAACTGGAAAACTGGCCCAGAACAGCCAGCAAATGACTTCTATTCCCCGACATAGTTTGTGGATAACCTTGAGAGCCCAACAAAACTCAAGTTGCTCATCAACACCTTAGGGCTGAAGGCAAGGAAATCGGTCTACAAAAGCAAAGGGGTGAGTGCGACCCAAGGAAGGCGAGCTTGAAGCCAGACTGGCTTCCAAGTGTGAAGACCTTGAGGGAGGAGGATCACTGGGAGTTCACATGTGAGAAGTTCAGAAACAGTGACCTAAGGACCCTATCAAAAACCAATCTTCTGGTTGAGCAAGACTGCCCAGGGTGCACTGAATTCTGATTCCACCCAGAGCCCAGGCCAGGCATGAAACCCTGCAGCAGAACTCTCTGCAAAGAGACTAGAGGCAAGACCCACCTGGCTGATTCAGGAGCAGAACAGGGTGGCACAGAGGGTGCAACTCCAAGAGTTGCAAAAGGAAGAAATGGAGCACAGCAACCAAACCCAAGTGACACCCACTTAGGGACAAGTTTGAACTTGATAGATCTGGACCTGGTGCTAAGGTAATAACTCTATCTAAGCTCTACACCAAAGGTCAGAAGACAGTGATATGCAAAATGACAAAGAGAAGGTGCAGAATGCATTCTCATGCCCCACGCCCACCCAGAACAAATGCAGAAGACACTAGCATAGAAGAAATTGAAAATCACACCCCTGAAATCTCTGAAATAATAGCATTGGAAGTAAAGAAACAGGTGCAGAAAGGAATAGAGGAAATCAGAAATAATTTCTGGAGTAAAAAAAGAAATAATAACTATAACGAAAGAAGTTCTAAGTGCTCCAAAAGAAGACACTGATAAAAAAAAATGGAGCAGAATATGAAAATGATGGAATCCTCGAATAAGCAATATAGCAAAGAAATAGAATGCATGAAGCAGATTCAAAGTGATATACAGAAAATTAAAACCTCAATCACAAGCTAGCAAAATCATTTGAATGGAAGTGAAAATAGACTTTCAGACCTTAAAGACACCACTGCAGCTAGTGAAAAAGTAAGAAAAGATCTCTTAAAAAACAACTAGGATGCAGGAAAAAATAATTCAACACCTGCAAGGCGATGCAAAGATGAACAACATAAGACTAATAGGCATCAGTGAGAAAGGAGTCAATACAAATGATATAAAAAGAATATGGATGGAAGTAATAACAGAAAATTTACCAAATATGGGGAAACAATCTGACATTACGGTAACCAAAGCATATAGAACTCCAAATAATATCAACCCAATTAAAAACACACCCAGACATATAATAATCAAGATCCCAGAAATTCGGCACAGAAAGAGTATACTAAAAGCCACTAAAGAAAAGAAATACATCACATTTAAAGTAAAACCATGCCTATTTTTAAAATATATTCTAATTTTTAAATGTTTTTTATTATATTATGTGGGGACTTAAAGTTCAACATATCAATACTTGATGAAAAATACCTGTTCCATATTATGCCTAAGATGTTTGAAATGCAGTGAGATAGTGAGGTTAAGCTTGATAGCCTAAATCGTTTGATAATAACAATAAGCTTGTCTTCTGGATGGTTAACAACCTAAGTTTGCAGACCAAAATTAGAGAAAAGCAGGGCTACAAGGAAAGCCAACATTTTGGCCCTAGCCTTCTAAGGTCAATTAAGACTCAGGACATATGAGAACTTGTACTGTAACATCATGTAACTCGGTAGTGTCCCAAATTTTCTGATCAAGGAGATTATGGGGCCAAAGAGGAAAGTGATCGATGATGTAGAGTGTGCCTAAGGAGAGTCACATGGAGAGAAAACATTCTCTCAGGCTTTCACAGAGAGCACATTGGCCAAGCAATGGCCATGACTCATCCACATGGCTGACACTGACAAAGGATGTACAAGCTGAGGTACAGGATCTCAGGATAAATCCTGAGTGGATTTCACTGACCTTATCAGACCCAAAAGCTACAACTCTTGTTGCATAGGTTCTGCTTTACTTTGGTCTTAACCATCCAGCAGAAAAGTATAAAAACGAAGTATAAGAAGTAAAGCCATGCTGTTATGTTGAGCTGTGGGGGACTCAGGTCAACAATTTCTGACATTGCCAGTCAAGCAGAAGACCCAATACTATTATGGGCTACTGGACTCTTTTAGAATATTTTGCTCAGTTTACACACCTATAATATTCAAATAACGTAACTTAACAACAAAAAGGAAAAAAACAACAACAACAAAGGGGATGCAGATGAATGTCCATTTTCTATTTGTGTATTCAAATGGCTAGGATCAATATACAGTTACATTCTCTTAATGAATAGAGGGATTTGTTCTAATAGTGTTTGTAAGTAGGATATCATGTCTGCATCTTGTACAGCAATTAACCACTGGGAAGAATGTATGCAATGTGTTAATTATTGAAACTGTCCTACCAATTTGGTTTGAAACTGTCTCATTGCTATTTGTTTCTCAATAAATTTAGGGGGAAAAAAGAATAATAAATATAACTGGATAGATTACAAAAATAAATAAATAAATAAAGGAAAACCCATCAGAATAACAGCAGATTTCTCTTTACAAACCATCAAAGCAAGCAGAACATGGAGCAGAGTAGTACAAGTCTTGCAAGGAAAAAAATTCCAACCCAGTCTGATATACCCTGAAAAACTCTCAAGTATAATGGAGAAGTGAAATACTACCACGACAAAGAACAACTTAAGAATTTCGTGATGACAAAGCCAAGCCTACACAGACTACTAAATGATGTTCTAGAGAGGGAGAAAATTGATCACAGCCCCATGAATGAGAATGGAAAGAACCCACCCAATAGGGCAAACAATTAAACACAGGAGAATAAGAGGTATACAAAAGCAGTGTTTCAGTTATTCTTTTGTGTGCAGCAGCAAACTATTCCCATAAGCATATTCTACAAATGGACCTATTGGTCATGATTCTATCTGGGTCTACAGGGTGGATATCAAGGAAATAGTAGTTCAGTCCCACAAGTGACACCTGGCCACCAGTAAGCATCATGATCACTATCCGTACCTAACATACTAGAACTTTGTGTGATACCCTATCCCCAAACTGTTAGAAGTGCTGGTCATTTATTTGCCATTCCAGTATTTATCTTGTTTTAGTCTTAGTAATTCTTTACTATCATGAAAACTTTTTCTTAGTTCAATTGTTTGGAAACATTTCATTTTTAATTAATTAATGTTTAATTTACTGAATATTGCTTAATCTTAATTTTTGTGTTAAGATTTGTACTGTATCTTTGACTTACAATCTACCTAAAAGACATGGTATGATATTTTCTAGTATTAGAAACTTTAAAAAGTGTATTTCCATTTTCCATTGACTTTATATTACTTCTTCCTTGTCTTTTACACACACACACACACATGAAAAAATACGTGTATAACCCGACATAAGATTGATACTGTTTCATATAAATCTTTAATGACCTTTTAAATGGGTTCATCTAATATATTTTAATAGTCCTGCATAGCTATCATTTTGAGAGCTCTTTATTCTTTATCCAGGACCATACAGCAACTTCTCTTGCCTTCTGAATTATGCTCTTTGTTATTTTCTATATGCTACATCTGGAGGTATTAGAATATTTCAAGTTTGTATAACTGGAAAATATTTTACTTTTAGTTTTCAAAGGTATGTTTGCTAAGTATAAAATTCAAAGAGAACAGATCTTTTTTATTTTTTTTTCTTTCAGTCCTTTAGTCTGGTTTCTTACATACTTGGTCTTTTTTTTTTCTCTCTAATGTGGAATAAGATGCTATTCAATTTTGTTCTTCCATAGCTAATATCTTTTATGTATATGCTTTAATGATTTTTTCTTTACAACAAGTTTTGGACAATTTCATTTTTGTGTATCTTGGAATGATTTTATTCAAATTTCTTGTGCAAGAGGTTCATTTTTCTTGGAAATGTGGTGTTCTAAGTTCAACTAAATTCAGAAATTTTAAATATTTTTTTTTAAAAAAGCAATCAAGTCTCTGACAATCTCTGGCTAGGGAAGCACAAACATCAAAGCTGGTGGTATTAAACAGAGACTTTGGAGAACATGAAATCCAGGTCCAGCAAAAGACAGACAATGGGTGCCAACAGCCAGAAACTAGAAACAAGGGAAGGGAAGGTGGGACGGCTTTGTAGAGTTGCAAATGATGACTGCAGGGGATGAAGTGCGATCATGATTCAGCACAGTTAGCAACACGCGATGGGGAAATGGGAGGCCTATGAAGACAAGCACAGTGATTGCCCGGATGTAGGAGTTAAAGGATGTTAATTCAACTCAGATGCAGTGCGAGTGAAAGAGAAGGGGAAGTTCAATATTGGTCACAACGAAGGAAACCAGTATACACACAAAAAGCGAGGGGGGTGCAGCTCAGTGCTTGAGCACTTGCCTACCTGTGTGAGGCACTGGTGTAATCCCTAGTATCAGAGAAAAATAAAACAGATTCAAAGTATCTTGTGCATCCTACCAATTTGATTTGAAACTGTCTCATTGCTATTTGTTTATCAATAAAACTATGGCAAAAAAAAAGTATCTTGTGCAGTTATTAATAAAAAGGCAATGATGTGAATAAAAATACAAATCTTCCTGGGTACTAATACCTAAAGAGAGATAGAAAAAGAGAAACATCCTAAAATAAATAAATAAATAAATATAATAAACATCCTGTCTAAGTAAGACAACTTGTTTAAGAAATTGATGGAAGTATAACTGTAAGAGGCTGGCCTGACACCTCAGTGGACTAAAGCGCCTGCTTAGGCAGAGCACAGCAGCTGGGGTTCAATATCTGGCTTGCCATGCCAGCCCTGCCCCAGGGGCACACTGAGACAGCAATTGAGACTGGGCGTGGGGCTGTGCACCAGTAATCCCAGCGCTTGGGAGGTTGAAAACAGGTGGATCAGTATGAGTCCGATCTGTGTAGTGAGACCCTGTAGACCCTGTACTAAATACAAAAAAGAAGTACAACCATAAGAAGAACCATGTTCTATGACAATATGACAGAACAAAGCAGTATGAGAGAATTAAGGCAAACATGAATTATAAGATCTTAAGTTACAGATTAATAGAAAAAGAGATTTGGTATTGACTAACAAAGCAAAAGCCGTCTCTGTGCTGCTCTGAGGCTCTCTAGAAGGATGGCTACTTCAGCCTCCAGGGTGCAAGCCACGTCTGCACCCTTATTCATTGAATTCTATGGCAGACCATCAAAAGCCAATATTGTAATTTCTCATACAATTATATACCTTGTGTTGTATTTGTTTCTCTAGTAAATTGTGATTGATACAGCATGCACCTTAATAAAGAAGATACAAAGATTATTTTAAAAATAGAGTGATGGCTAAAACCTACTATCTATTGAAAGCAAGAGCTAGAGAAAAGTTACTATTGTATGTTACCATTATTTAGCAAGGAGGGAACTATAATTGTCTGAATGTGTTTACACTAAAAGTAAAAGTAGAGGGCCAGGAATATATCTCAGAGGCGCTGTTCCTACATGGCAAGCTTGAGATCCTGTGTTCAATTCCTGATACAAAAAAAGCGAAAGGGAAAGGCAAAGGGAAAGGAAAGGCAAAGGGAAGGGGAAGGCAAAGGGAAAGGGAAGGGAAAGGAAAAGAAAGGAAGGAAGAAGGAGGGAGGGAGACAGGGAGGGAGGGAGGGATGGAGGAAACAAAAGGAGTTCTACCTTTAGTAGACTAACAAGCTACCCCCTGGCTGGCCTAAGTGACCGTATTGTTACATAAATGACTCTGTGGGTTCAGAACTCAGGAGGGGCTGAGGGCTGCACTTTCTTTCCCCTGTGGCACTGATAAAAGTCATGTGTTGGCATCCTGTAGGTAGTGGCTGATCTGCATGAGCCATGATGGCTTCGTTCACATGACTGGAATCTCGGGAGCAAGTCTTGGCTCAGCTGGGACCCGGGACCCAAAGGCACATGGCCTCTCCAACCAGAGGGTCTTGGAGCAGTGGCACTTCTTTACATGATGGCTTGGAAGGCTCCAAGAGTGTCCAGTAAGCTGGGTGAAGACTGAGTGTGGTGTTTTACTACCCAGTTGGGAGGTCCCTGAGCATCACCTTGCCCCTGCTCTGTGGGATAAAGTGGTCAAAAATCCCTGAATTCAAGGGGAGGGACACAGACCACACCTCTCAGTGGGGTGAATGTGAAAGCATATTTTTACTGTGATTTACAACTTGTCATGAGTAATAAGCCATGTGTCTTTTATGGCTACTACAAAGAGTTGAGATGTGCAAATAGACAGGGATATAAACTAGACTTCTCTAAATATAATTTATTGTGTAGATTTTATTTTACGGTCATGTAGATATGTTATATACTTAAAGAACATAATTTTTACAATTTCTCTAAACTTTGAAAGTAGAAGGAAGTCAGGTATAGTAGCACAGGCCTGCAGTCCCAGCACTGGGGAGGCTGAGACAGGAGGATCATCGCAAGTTCAAGACCAGCCTGGGCTACAAAGCGAGCTCAAGGCCCATCTGAACTTCATAGCAAGACCTTGTCTCAAAGCAAAGGAAAATGAAAGAAAGAAACCTGAATATTCAGGTTTTGCAACCAAGTAGAGAACTCACAAGGGATGTTTTAAAATCTTTCTTCCTTCTGCTTTTTCTTCCATTTTTTTTTTTTTTTTTCAGTACTGAGGATTTTTTTTTTTCCTCGAATGCCTTCAGGGCACTTTTGGCCAGTGGGAGAGTTGTGAGGTTCGAACTCCAGCAACCTGAGGCTGACAGCGTTGTGGAAGCAGCCACTTAAAGGCCTGAGCTAGGGCCAGGCCCCCAGTACTGAGGATTTAAACCAGCTACATACCAGCCTCCTTTTTTATTCTTTATTTTGAGACATTAAGTTGCTAAATTGCCCAGGCTGGGCTCTAACTTGGGATTTTTCTGTCTCGGCCTCCCAAAGTGCTGGGATTACCACAGCGTGGACCACCACACCCAGCTCCCAAGAGACTTTACCATGCTAAAATATGACTGTGTATCTCTAGTGTAACATTCCCTTATGTCAAACAGAAATGCAGAAAAATCACCTTGTACTGTTTACAGTCATTGTGTTGTGGTGGTGGTGCTTGTAGGACTCTGATATTGTGTGTATACCCTGGGCTCAAGCAGATTTTTTTTTTATTCTATTTGTCTGGTGTCATTGAGAAGTATGTTCTTGCCTAGAGAAAAGAGATACAAGTAGATGACATGACTTAAGGAAAGTCTCAATAGTCCTGAATTTGAATCAGAAGTGTCAATCTGCCAGGCATGGTGGCACACACCTGCAATCTCAGCACTCAAGAGGCTGAAGCAGGAGGATCATTATAAGTTCAAGACCAGCCTGGTCTATAAAGTAAGCTCAAAGCCAGCCTGAACTGCACAGCAAGACCCTGTCTCAAAAAGATCAAAAAGAAAAAAAGTATCGGGCCAGCGAGTAGCTCAACGATCTCAAGTGCCTGCTTTGGCAAGCTTAGTCAGGCACAGGGGGCCGCGGTTCGAACCCAGCACCACATCCCGCGCCAGCTCTCAGGGTGGGCTGAGCCAGCCAGCCAAAAAAAAAGTGTCAGTCTGAATTAATGATGTAGAAACAATGACTAATGCAATATCCTCATTCACTCTTCACACTATGAGCATAATTTCTAAATACCACATGGCCCTAAAAAAATCTGAGGCTGACTTAAGAAAATGACTCCAGTCTCAGCAGGAAATATATGAGGTGATCCTGTAACAATTTCCCAAATGAGATAGCAAACGCTGTCTCAAAGAACACCAAGGTCATGTCAAAGGACTCAGGAGCCAACTTAAGGATGAGATAATTTGACCCTCAATAAGGATAAATATTGGGCTGGTCAGATAGCTCAGTGGATTAAAGCGCCTGCTTAGTTAGACTCAGGGACCAGGTTCAATTCCCAGCCAGCCATGCTGGCCTCGCCTCCCAGGGTGTGCTGAGACTGTAATTGAGACTGGGCGTGGTGGCGCGTGCCTGTAATCCCAGTGCTTGGGAGGCTGAAAACAGGAGAATCACTTCAAGTCTGATCTGTGTAGTGAGACCCTATAGACCCTGTACTACATACATAAAAAAAGATTTTTTTTAAAATAAGGGTAAATATCATGGTCAATTAAAATATGCAAAATATTGAACATGTGACTTTATAGTTACTTTTAAATCACTATTTGATCACCACTGGAAGAACAATTTTATTTAGAAAACTAGTAGAGGGTCCCCAGAAAGCATACACTCAGCCTTTCTTTTGCAAACCATGCTACCAGTTACCAGTGGAAGTTTGATTGAGAGGAAGTTTCTCCCTGTAGAAATGTTTCAATAGCAAATGAAGAAATAATGACAAATTAGAATCACTACTACATAACCACTAATTTACTTTGGATTAATTTGCAACCACTAATACATTAATGAAAGCAGGCACTGAGCATTGGCAGTTGCTAACTCCACAAAGATAGGACAGGACACTCTGCCTTCTGACAGTGGGACCCAAACACCACAAATAGCTCTTGCCAAAGATGATGAGGCCAACCTTCCCACCACACTTACAACTAGACCCATTTGTGCAAGCACGGCCCCAGCACCTGACTCACAGAGTCCTGTGCTGCAAAACATAGGGGTCTGGCACAATAGGTGCCCACATCGAAAATAGGAAGGATAAAGGTACTTGCTCCCTGGGACCTGGGGCCTTGTCCACATTCTGCCCCCAACCGCCTGCCTGCAGCGTCACCATCAGCGTTTACTGCAGAGTCTGAAGACACACCTCCCTTGGCCTGTCCCCCAGTATCACCACTGCCATCGACGTTGCTGAGTGCCCCCACCAGTGATGTTTCCTCCTGCAGGCTCCCATGCATAATATTGCCTGTGCCACAGTGCTACTGAAAGAGTGGAGTGGAGTTTGCTTGTGGGGTCCTTAGGACATATCAGACATACTGCATGCCTCTAACACATGTACACCACTGCGAAAGGCTACACCTACTGTGGAGCCTGCCCTCAGAGCCTGAGGATTGGTCCACTGCATCCCACATTTATAGCACCACCACTCACATTGCTGGAGGTGCCCACAAACAGCAGTACTTGCCCCTATAGGGCCTGATAACATATAACCTATAGTCGAGGCTCCTGACACTGTCAGAATCCAGGCATGATCAATGTCTGCATTTGCCCCTGCTGAGTCCTGAGGTCATATGGCAGCACATATCCACTGTATAGTCATACCACTGCCTCCACAAACCCCTGTAGTATAAACCATCGAGATACACACACACATACACACACATACACACATACACACACACACACACACACACACACACACACAATGCTAACTACTGCTGAATAATTCACAGTGTGCCCACTCCAGACCAAAACCAAAACACCTATCCAGCCAAAAGCCTATGGCTCATTGACAGGAAAAAGTGCTTTCCTATAAAAAGTATCTGTAAAATCACAGGAGATAGGAACACAAGTGGCAAGGAAGTATGGCAATTCTAATTGAACACAAAAATTCCCCAGAAACAGAGCACAACACAAAGGAAATCTATAAAAATGTCTGACAATGAATTTATACTAACGATCCTAAGGAAATTCAATGAAATGCAAAAGAGTATAGGTGGACACTTCAAAAAATAAGGAAAACAATTCATCATCCAAAGGAAAATTCAACAGATAGATATAAGAGCCAAAAAGAAATCTTGAATGCTTGCCTAGCAAGCTGGAAGCCCTGGGTTCGGTCCTTGGCACCAAAAACAAAAAAAATTTAAAAAACAAAAAAAATAAAAAACCAACAAAAAAAAAAAGAAATCTTGGAGCTGAAAAATTCAATCAATGAAATAAAAAATATGGGGGCCTGCCCCTCAACTCAGTTCTGTAAGTGGCTGCTTCAACAAAGCAGTCAGGATCAGGTTGCTGTGGTTCGATCCCCACAACTCAAGCCAGTCAAACCTGCCCTGAAGGCATTCGGAGCAAAAAAAAAAAAAAAAAAAAAAAAAAAAACGAAAGAAAAAAATATGACTGAGAACTTTCAACAATAAATAAGAACAAGTAGAAGAAAAAAATTAGAATTTGAGACAAATTTTTAAAAATCCTTACTGTACTATGTGCCTTCTGACAGGGATGTAATAAATCTTGACATCACCTTTTGGCCAGAGTCACCATCGTCCAGTAATTTGCCAAAATGACTAACACAAAGGGCAAGAGGAGGGGAGCCCAGTGCATGTTCTCCAGGGCCTTTTAGAAAACACAGAGTCGTTCCTTTGGCCACATGCATGCGAATCTACAAAAAGGATGATACTGTAGACATCAAGGGAATGGGTACTATGCAAAAAGGAATGCCTCGCAAATGTTACCATGGCAAAATGGGAAGAGTTTACAACGTTACCCAGCATGCTGTTGGCACTGTTGTAAACAAGCAAGTTAAGGGCAAGATACTTGCCAAGAGAATTAATGTGCATACTGAGCATATTAAACACTCCAAAAGTCGTGATAGCTTCCTGAAACGGGTCTAGGAAAGTGATCAGAAAAAGAAGGAAGCCAAAGAGAAAGGTACCTGGGTTCAACTGAAGCACCAGCCTGCCCCTCCCAGAGAAGCACACTTTGTGA